>NC_133900.1:4640538-4940538 GCF_964199755.1 Larus michahellis
CACAATTGAAAGTGCCAAGAGAGTAATATAGAGCTTGCTCTCCCTGTCTTTGAGTACTGTTTTCACTGTCCCGGTTACCTCTTTGCTAACATTCTCTTCAGAGCTGCAGTGAAACCAGGAACCACGTGGAGAAGGCACCCACACTGAAAGTGCCTGCAGGCAACATTGGGGCTTCTTCTCAGTGTCTCTGACATAGGGTTTCACTGTCCCGGGAAAGTCTCTGCTAACACCCTGCAGAGCGCTGTGCCCAATATACAGAAACGTCTTGCGGTATCTCCTACAGGGAAAGTGCCAGGAGGGAATTGTCGATCTTGTTCTCAGTGTCTCTGAGAATTGCTCTGATTCTCCGTGTGACCTCTTTGCTAAGACTCTCCAGAGAGCCGTCCTCAAAACCAACACACATCTTGACATATCTCCCACATTGATCGCAGTGTCTCCAGGAACCGCATTCAGCGAGCCAGGAGCTTTTCTCCCTACACTGTCCCTTGAGTTGTCCTCAAAACCAATATACATCGTGCTATATCTCCCACATGGAAAGTGCCAGGAGGGAAAAGTGGGGATTAGCTTAGACTTTCTCGGAACTGCTTCAAATCAACTAGATATCTTTGTGCTGTAAATCTCCCAATAGCCAAACGCAAAAGCAGCGAACATCTCGCTGTATGTCCCACATTGAAAGTGCCAAGAGAGTAATATAGAGCTTGCTCTCCCTGTCTTTGAGTACTGTTTTCACTGTCCCCGGTTACCTCTTTGCTAACATTCTCTTCAGAGCTGCAGTGAAACCAGGAACCACGTGGAGAAGGCACCCACACTGAAAGTGCCTGCAGGCAACATTGGGGCTTCTTCTCAGTGTCTCTGACATAGGGTTTCACTGTCCCGGGAAAGTCTCTGCTAACACCCTGCAGAGCGCTGTGCCCAATATACAGAAACGTCTTGCGGTATCTCCTACAGGGAAAGTGCCAGGAGGGAATTGTCGATCTTGTTCTCAGTGTCTCTGAGAATTGCTCTGATTCTCCGTGTGACCTCTTTGCTAAGACTCTCCAGAGAGCCGTCCTCAAAACCAACACACATCTTGACATATCTCCCACATTGATCGCAGTGTCTCCAGGAACGGCATTCAGCGAGCCAGGAGCTTTTCTCCCTACACTGTCCCTTGAGTTGTCCTCAAAACCAATATACATCGTGCTATATCTCCCACATGGAAAGTGCCAGGAGGGAAAAGTGGGGATTAGCTTAGACTTTCTCGGAACTGCTTCAAATCAACTAGATATCTTTGTGCTGTAAATCTCCCAATAGCCAAACGCAAAAGCAGCAAACATCTCGCTGTATGTCCCACATTGAAAGTGCCAAGAGAGTAATATAGAGCTTGCTCTCCCTGTCTTTGAGTACTGTTTTCACTGTCCCGGTTACCTCTTTGCTAACATTCTCTTCAGAGCTGCAGTGAAACCAGGAACCACGTGGAGAAGGCACCCACACTGAAAGTGCCTGCAGGCAACATTGGGGCTTCTTCTCAGTGTCTCTGACATAGGGTTTCACTGTCCCGGGAAAGTCTCTGCTAACACCCTGCAGAGCACTGTGCCCAATATACAGAAACGTCTTGCGGTATCTCCTACAGGGAAAGTGCCAGGAGGGAATTGTCGATCTTGTTCTCAGTGTCTCTGAGAATTGCTCTGATTCTCCGTGTGACCTCTTTGCTAAGACTCTCCAGAGAGCCGTCCTCAAAAACCAACACACATCTTGACATATCTCCCACATTGATCGCAGTGTCTCCAGGAACCGCATTCAGCGAGCCAGGAGCTTTTCTCCCTACACTGTCCCTTGAGTTGTCCTCAAAACCAATATACATCGTGCTATATCTCCCACATGGAAAGTGCCAGGAGGGAAAAGTGGGGATTAGCTTAGACTTTCTCGGAACTGCTTCAAATCAACTAGATATCTTTGTGCTGTAAATCTCCCAATAGCCAAACGCAAAAGCAGCAAACATCTCGCTCTATGTCCCACATTGAAAGTGCCAAGAGAGTAATATAGAGCTTGCTCTCCCTGTCTTTGAGTACTGTTTTCACTGTCCCGGTTACCTCTTTGCTAACATTCTCTTCAGAGCTGCAGTGAAACCAGGAACCACGTGGAGAAGGCACCCACACTGAAAGTGCCTGCAGGCAACATTGGGGCTTCTTCTCAGTGTCTCTGACATAGGGTTTCACTGTCCCGGGAAAGTCTCTGCTAACACCCTGCAGAGCACTGTGCCCAATATACAGAAACGTCTTGCGGTATCTCCTACAGGGAAAGTGCCAGGAGGGAATTGTCGATCTTGTTCTCAGTGTCTCTGAGAATTGCTCTGATTCTCCGTGTGACCTCTTTGCTAAGACTCTCCAGAGAGCCGTCCTCAAAACCAACACACATCTTGACATATCTCCCACATTGATCGCAGTGTCTCCAGGAACCGCATTCAGCGAGCCAGGAGCTTTTCTCCCTACACTGTCCCTTGAGTTGTCCTCAAAACCAATATACATCGTGCTATATCTCCCACATGGAAAGTGCCAGGAGGGAAAAGTGGGGATTAGCTTAGACTTTCTCGGAACTGCTTCAAATCAACTAGATATCTTTGTGCTGTAAATCTCCCAATAGCCAAACGCAAAAGCAGCAAACATCTCGCTCTATGTCCCACATTGAAAGTGCCAAGAGAGTAATATAGAGCTTGCTCTCCCTGTCTTTGAGTACTGTTTTCACTGTCCCGGTTACCTCTTTGCTAACATTCTCTTCAGAGCTGCAGTGAAACCAGGAACCACGTGGAGAAGGCACCCACACTGAAAGTGCCTGCAGGCAACATTGGGGCTTCTTCTCAGTGTCTCTGACATAGGGTTTCACTGTCCCGGGAAAGTCTCTGCTAACACCCTGCAGAGCGCTGTGCCCAATATACAGAAACGTCTTGCGGTATCTCCTACAGGGAAAGTGCCAGGAGGGAATTGTCGATCTTGTTCTCAGTGTCTCTGAGAATTGCTCTGATTCTCCGTGTGACCTCTTTGCTAAGACTCTCCAGAGAGCCGTCCTCAAAACCAACACACATCTTGACATATCTCCCACATTGATCGCAGTGTCTCCAGGAACCGCATTCAGCGAGCCAGGAGCTTTTCTCCCTACACTGTCCCTTGAGTTGTCCTCAAAACCAATATACATCGTGCTATATCTCCCACATGGAAAGTGCCAGGAGGGAAAAGTGGGGATTAGCTTAGACTTTCTCGGAACTGCTTCAAATCAACTAGATATCTTTGTGCTGTAAATCTCCCAATAGCCAAACGCAAAAGCAGCGAACATCTCGCTGTATGTCCCACATTGAAAGTGCCAAGAGAGTAATATAGAGCTTGCTCTCCCTTGTCTTTGAGTACTGTTTTCACTGTCCCGGTTACCTCTTTGCTAACATTCTCTTCAGAGCTGCAGTGAAACCAGGAACCACGTGGAGAAGGCACCCACACTGAAAGTGCCTGCAGGCAACATTGGGGCTTCTTCTCAGTGTCTCTGACATAGGGTTTCACTGTCCCGGGAAAGTCTCTGCTAACACCCTGCAGAGCACTGTGCCCAATATACAGAAACGTCTTGCGGTATCTCCTACAGGGAAAGTGCCAGGAGGGAATTGTCGATCTTGTTCTCAGTGTCTCTGAGAATTGCTCTGATTCTCCGTGTGACCTCTTTGCTAAGACTCTCCAGAGAGCCGTCCTCAAAACCAACACACATCTTGACATATCTCCCACATTGATCGCAGTGTCTCCAGGAACCGCATTCAGCGAGCCAGGAGCTTTTCTCCCTACACTGTCCCTTGAGTTGTCCTCAAAACCAATATACATCGTGCTATATCTCCCACATGGAAAGTGCCAGGAGGGAAAAGTGGGGATTAGCTTAGACTTTCTCGGAACTGCTTCAAATCAACTAGATATCTTTGTGCTGTAAATCTCCCAATAGCCAAACGCAAAAGCAGCAAACATCTCGCTGTATGTCCCACATTGAAAGTGCCAAGAGAGTAATATAGAGCTTGCTCTCCCTGTCTTTGAGTACTGTTTTCACTGTCCCGGTTACCTCTTTGCTAACATTCTCTTCAGAGCTGCAGTGAAACCAGGAACCACGTGGAGAAGGCACCCACACTGAAAGTGCCTGCAGGCAACATTGGGGCTTCTTCTCAGTGTCTCTGACATAGGGTTTCACTGTCCCGGGAAAGTCTCTGCTAACACCCTGCAGAGCACTGTGCCCAATATACAGAAACGTCTTGCGGTATCTCCTACAGGGAAAGTGCCAGGAGGGAATTGTCGATCTTGTTCTCAGTGTCTCTGAGAATTGCTCTGATTCTCCGTGTGACCTCTTTGCTAAGACTCTCCAGAGAGCCGTCCTCAAAACCAACACACATCTTGACATATCTCCCACATTGATCGCAGTGTCTCCAGGAACCGCATTCAGCGAGCCAGGAGCTTTTCTCCCTACACTGTCCCTTGAGTTGTCCTCAAAACCAATATACATCGTGCTATATCTCCCACATGGAAAGTGCCAGGAGGGAAAAGTGGGGATTAGCTTAGACTTTCTCGGAACTGCTTCAAATCAACTAGATATCTTTGTGCTGTAAATCTCCCAATAGCCAAACGCAAAAGCAGCGAACATCTCGCTGTATGTCCCACATTGAAAGTGCCAAGAGAGTAATATAGAGCTTGCTCTCCCTGTCTTTGAGTACTGTTTTCACTGTCCCGGTTACCTCTTTGCTAACATTCTCTTCAGAGCTGCAGTGAAACCAGGAACCACGTGGAGAAGGCACCCACACTGAAAGTGCCTGCAGGCAACATTGGGGCTTCTTCTCAGTGTCTCTGACATAGGGTTTCACTGTCCCGGGAAAGTCTCTGCTAACACCCTGCAGAGCGCTGTGCCCAATATACAGAAACGTCTTGCGGTATCTCCTACAGGGAAAGTGCCAGGAGGGAATTGTCGATCTTGTTCTCAGTGTCTCTGAGAATTGCTCTGATTCTCCGTGTGACCTCTTTGCTAAGACTCTCCAGAGAGCCGTCCTCAAAACCAACACACATCTTGACATATCTCCCACATTGATCGCAGTGTCTCCAGGAACCGCATTCAGCGAGCCAGGAGCTTTTCTCCCTACACTGTCCCTTGAGTTGTCCTCAAAACCAATATACATCGTGCTATATCTCCCACATGGAAAGTGCCAGGAGGGAAAAGTGGGGATTAGCTTAGACTTTCTCGGAACTGCTTCAAATCAACTAGATATCTTTGTGCTGTAAATCTCCCAATAGCCAAACGCAAAAGCAGCGAACATCTCGCTGTATGTCCCACATTGAAAGTGCCAAGAGAGTAATATAGAGCTTGCTCTCCCTGTCTTTGAGTACTGTTTTCACTGTCCCGGTTACCTCTTTGCTAACATTCTCTTCAGAGCTGCAGTGAAACCAGGAACCACGTGGAGAAGGCACCCACACTGAAAGTGCCTGCAGGCAACATTGGGGCTTCTTCTCAGTGTCTCTGACATAGGGTTTCACTGTCCCGGGAAAGTCTCTGCTAACACCCTGCAGAGCACTGTGCCCAATATACAGAAACGTCTTGCGGTATCTCCTACAGGGAAAGTGCCAGGAGGGAATTGTCGATCTTGTTCTCAGTGTCTCTGAGAATTGCTCTGATTCTCCGTGTGACCTCTTTGCTAAGACTCTCCAGAGAGCCGTCCTCAAAACCAACACACATCTTGACATATCTCCCACATTGATCGCAGTGTCTCCAGGAACCGCATTCAGCGAGCCAGGAGCTTTTCTCCCTACACTGTCCCTTGAGTTGTCCTCAAAACCAATATACATCGTGCTATATCTCCCACATGGAAAGTGCCAGGAGGGAAAAGTGGGGATTAGCTTAGACTTTCTCGGAACTGCTTCAAATCAACTAGATATCTTTGTGCTGTAAATCTCCCAATAGCCAAACGCAAAAGCAGCAAACATCTCGCTCTATGTCCCACATTGAAAGTGCCAAGAGAGTAATATAGAGCTTGCTCTCCCTGTCTTTGAGTACTGTTTTCACTGTCCCGGTTACCTCTTTGCTAACATTCTCTTCAGAGCTGCAGTGAAACCAGGAACCACGTGGAGAAGGCACCCACACTGAAAGTGCCTGCAGGCAACATTGGGGCTTCTTCTCAGTGTCTCTGACATAGGGTTTCACTGTCCCGGGAAAGTCTCTGCTAACACCCTGCAGAGCGCTGTGCCCAATATACAGAAACGTCTTGCGGTATCTCCTACAGGGAAAGTGCCAGGAGGGAATTGTCGATCTTGTTCTCAGTGTCTCTGAGAATTGCTCTGATTCTCCGTGTGACCTCTTTGCTAAGACTCTCCAGAGAGCCGTCCTCAAAACCAACACACATCTTGACATATCTCCCACATTGATCGCAGTGTCTCCAGGAACCGCATTCAGCGAGCCAGGAGCTTTTCTCCCTACACTGTCCCTTGAGTTGTCCTCAAAACCAATATACATCGTGCTATATCTCCCACATGGAAAGTGCCAGGAGGGAAAAGTGGGGATTAGCTTAGACTTTCTCGGAACTGCTTCAAATCAACTAGATATCTTTGTGCTGTAAATCTCCCAATAGCCAAACGCAAAAGCAGCGAACATCTCGCTGTATGTCCCACATTGAAAGTGCCAAGAGAGTAATATAGAGCTTGCTCTCCCTGTCTTTGAGTACTGTTTTCACTGTCCCGGTTACCTCTTTGCTAACATTCTCTTCAGAGCTGCAGTGAAACCAGGAACCACGTGGAGAAGGCACCCACACTGAAAGTGCCTGCAGGCAACATTGGGGCTTCTTCTCAGTGTCTCTGACATAGGGTTTCACTGTCCCGGGAAAGTCTCTGCTAACACCCTGCAGAGCACTGTGCCCAATATACAGAAACGTCTTGCGGTATCTCCTACAGGGAAAGTGCCAGGAGGGAATTGTCGATCTTGTTCTCAGTGTCTCTGAGAATTGCTCTGATTCTCCGTGTGACCTCTTTGCTAAGACTCTCCAGAGAGCCGTCCTCAAAACCAACACACATCTTGACATATCTCCCACATTGATCGCAGTGTCTCCAGGAACCGCATTCAGCGAGCCAGGAGCTTTTCTCCCTACACTGTCCCTTGAGTTGTCCTCAAAACCAATATACATCGTGCTATATCTCCCACATGGAAAGTGCCAGGAGGGAAAAGTGGGGATTAGCTTAGACTTTCTCGGAACTGCTTCAAATCAACTAGATATCTTTGTGCTGTAAATCTCCCAATAGCCAAACGCAAAAGCAGCAAACATCTCGCTCTATGTCCCACATTGAAAGTGCCAAGAGAGTAATATAGAGCTTGCTCTCCCTGTCTTTGAGTACTGTTTTCACTGTCCCGGTTACCTCTTTGCTAACATTCTCTTCAGAGCTGCAGTGAAACCAGGAACCACGTGGAGAAGGCACCCACACTGAAAGTGCCTGCAGGCAACATTGGGGCTTCTTCTCAGTGTCTCTGACATAGGGTTTCACTGTCCCGGGAAAGTCTCTGCTAACACCCTGCAGAGCACTGTGCCCAATATACAGAAACGTCTTGCGGTATCTCCTACAGGGAAAGTGCCAGGAGGGAATTGTCGATCTTGTTCTCAGTGTCTCTGAGAATTGCTCTGATTCTCCGTGTGACCTCTTTGCTAAGACTCTCCAGAGAGCCGTCCTCAAAACCAACACACATCTTGACATATCTCCCACATTGATCGCAGTGTCTCCAGGAACCGCATTCAGCGAGCCAGGAGCTTTTCTCCCTACACTGTCCCTTGAGTTGTCCTCAAAACCAATATACATCGTGCTATATCTCCCACATGGAAAGTGCCAGGAGGGAAAAGTGGGGATTAGCTTAGACTTTCTCGGAACTGCTTCAAATCAACTAGATATCTTTGTGCTGTAAATCTCCCAATAGCCAAACGCAAAAGCAGCGAACATCTCGCTGTATGTCCCACATTGAAAGTGCCAAGAGAGTAATATAGAGCTTGCTCTCCCTGTCTTTGAGTACTGTTTTCACTGTCCCGGTTACCTCTTTGCTAACATTCTCTTCAGAGCTGCAGTGAAACCAGGAACCACGTGGAGAAGGCACCCACACTGAAAGTGCCTGCAGGCAACATTGGGGCTTCTTCTCAGTGTCTCTGACATAGGGTTTCACTGTCCCGGGAAAGTCTCTGCTAACACCCTGCAGAGCGCTGTGCCCAATATACAGAAACGTCTTGCGGTATCTCCTACAGGGAAAGTGCCAGGAGGGAATTGTCGATCTTGTTCTCAGTGTCTCTGAGAATTGCTCTGATTCTCCGTGTGACCTCTTTGCTAAGACTCTCCAGAGAGCCGTCCTCAAAACCAACACACATCTTGACATATCTCCCACATTGATCGCAGTGTCTCCAGGAACGGCATTCAGCGAGCCAGGAGCTTTTCTCCCTACACTGTCCCTTGAGTTGTCCTCAAAACCAATATACATCGTGCTATATCTCCCACATGGAAAGTGCCAGGAGGGAAAAGTGGGGATTAGCTTAGACTTTCTCGGAACTGCTTCAAATCAACTAGATATCTTTGTGCTGTAAATCTCCCAATAGCCAAACGCAAAAGCAGCAAACATCTCGCTGTATGTCCCACATTGAAAGTGCCAAGAGAGTAATATAGAGCTTGCTCTCCCTGTCTTTGAGTACTGTTTTCACTGTCCCGGTTACCTCTTTGCTAACATTCTCTTCAGAGCTGCAGTGAAACCAGGAACCACGTGGAGAAGGCACCCACACTGAAAGTGCCTGCAGGCAACATTGGGGCTTCTTCTCAGTGTCTCTGACATAGGGTTTCACTGTCCCGGGAAAGTCTCTGCTAACACCCTGCAGAGCGCTGTGCCCAATATACAGAAACGTCTTGCGGTATCTCCTACAGGGAAAGTGCCAGGAGGGAATTGTCGATCTTGTTCTCAGTGTCTCTGAGAATTGCTCTGATTCTCCGTGTGACCTCTTTGCTAAGACTCTCCAGAGAGCCGTCCTCAAAACCAACACACATCTTGACATATCTCCCACATTGATCGCAGTGTCTCCAGGAACGGCATTCAGCGAGCCAGGAGCTTTTCTCCCTACACTGTCCCTTGAGTTGTCCTCAAAACCAATATACATCGTGCTATATCTCCCACATGGAAAGTGCCAGGAGGGAAAAGTGGGGATTAGCTTAGACTTTCTCGGAACTGCTTCAAATCAACTAGATATCTTTGTGCTGTAAATCTCCCAATAGCCAAACGCAAAAGCAGCAAACATCTCGCTCTATGTCCCACATTGAAAGTGCCAAGAGAGTAATATAGAGCTTGCTCTCCCTGTCTTTGAGTACTGTTTTCACTGTCCCGGTTACCTCTTTGCTAACATTCTCTTCAGAGCTGCAGTGAAACCAGGAACCACGTGGAGAAGGCACCCACACTGAAAGTGCCTGCAGGCAACATTGGGGCTTCTTCTCAGTGTCTCTGACATAGGGTTTCACTGTCCCGGGAAAGTCTCTGCTAACACCCTGCAGAGCGCTGTGCCCAATATACAGAAACGTCTTGCGGTATCTCCTACAGGGAAAGTGCCAGGAGGGAATTGTCGATCTTGTTCTCAGTGTCTCTGAGAATTGCTCTGATTCTCCGTGTGACCTCTTTGCTAAGACTCTCCAGAGAGCCGTCCTCAAAACCAACACACATCTTGACATATCTCCCACATTGATCGCAGTGTCTCCAGGAACCGCATTCAGCGAGCCAGGAGCTTTTCTCCCTACACTGTCCCTTGAGTTGTCCTCAAAACCAATATACATCGTGCTATATCTCCCACATGGAAAGTGCCAGGAGGGAAAAGTGGGGATTAGCTTAGACTTTCTCGGAACTGCTTCAAATCAACTAGATATCTTTGTGCTGTAAATCTCCCAATAGCCAAACGCAAAAGCAGCGAACATCTCGCTGTATGTCCCACATTGAAAGTGCCAAGAGAGTAATATAGAGCTTGCTCTCCCTGTCTTTGAGTACTGTTTTCACTGTCCCGGTTACCTCTTTGCTAACATTCTCTTCAGAGCTGCAGTGAAACCAGGAACCACGTGGAGAAGGCACCCACACTGAAAGTGCCTGCAGGCAACATTGGGGCTTCTTCTCAGTGTCTCTGACATAGGGTTTCACTGTCCCGGGAAAGTCTCTGCTAACACCCTGCAGAGCACTGTGCCCAATATACAGAAACGTCTTGCGGTATCTCCTACAGGGAAAGTGCCAGGAGGGAATTGTCGATCTTGTTCTCAGTGTCTCTGAGAATTGCTCTGATTCTCCGTGTGACCTCTTTGCTAAGACTCTCCAGAGAGCCGTCCTCAAAACCAACACACATCTTGACATATCTCCCACATTGATCGCAGTGTCTCCAGGAACCGCATTCAGCGAGCCAGGAGCTTTTCTCCCTACACTGTCCCTTGAGTTGTCCTCAAAACCAATATACATCGTGCTATATCTCCCACATGGAAAGTGCCAGGAGGGAAAAGTGGGGATTAGCTTAGACTTTCTCGGAACTGCTTCAAATCAACTAGATATCTTTGTGCTGTAAATCTCCCAATAGCCAAACGCAAAAGCAGCAAACATCTCGCTCTATGTCCCACATTGAAAGTGCCAAGAGAGTAATATAGAGCTTGCTCTCCCTGTCTTTGAGTACTGTTTTCACTGTCCCGGTTACCTCTTTGCTAACATTCTCTTCAGAGCTGCAGTGAAACCAGGAACCACGTGGAGAAGGCACCCACACTGAAAGTGCCTGCAGGCAACATTGGGGCTTCTTCTCAGTGTCTCTGACATAGGGTTTCACTGTCCCGGGAAAGTCTCTGCTAACACCCTGCAGAGCACTGTGCCCAATATACAGAAACGTCTTGCGGTATCTCCTACAGGGAAAGTGCCAGGAGGGAATTGTCGATCTTGTTCTCAGTGTCTCTGAGAATTGCTCTGATTCTCCGTGTGACCTCTTTGCTAAGACTCTCCAGAGAGCCGTCCTCAAAACCAACACACATCTTGACATATCTCCCACATTGATCGCAGTGTCTCCAGGAACCGCATTCAGCGAGCCAGGAGCTTTTCTCCCTACACTGTCCCTTGAGTTGTCCTCAAAACCAATATACATCGTGCTATATCTCCCACATGGAAAGTGCCAGGAGGGAAAAGTGGGGATTAGCTTAGACTTTCTCGGAACTGCTTCAAATCAACTAGATATCTTTGTGCTGTAAATCTCCCAATAGCCAAACGCAAAAGCAGCGAACATCTCGCTCTATGTCCCACATTGAAAGTGCCAAGAGAGTAATATAGAGCTTGCTCTCCCTGTCTTTGAGTACTGTTTTCACTGTCCCGGTTACCTCTTTGCTAACATTCTCTTCAGAGCTGCAGTGAAACCAGGAACCACGTGGAGAAGGCACCCACACTGAAAGTGCCTGCAGGCAACATTGGGGCTTCTTCTCAGTGTCTCTGACATAGGGTTTCACTGTCCCGGGAAAGTCTCTGCTAACACCCTGCAGAGCACTGTGCCCAATATACAGAAACGTCTTGCGGTATCTCCTACAGGGAAAGTGCCAGGAGGGAATTGTCGATCTTGTTCTCAGTGTCTCTGAGAATTGCTCTGATTCTCCGTGTGACCTCTTTGCTAAGACTCTCCAGAGAGCCGTCCTCAAAACCAACACACATCTTGACATATCTCCCACATTGATCGCAGTGTCTCCAGGAACCGCATTCAGCGAGCCAGGAGCTTTTCTCCCTACACTGTCCCTTGAGTTGTCCTCAAAACCAATATACATCGTGCTATATCTCCCACATGGAAAGTGCCAGGAGGGAAAAGTGGGGATTAGCTTAGACTTTCTCGGAACTGCTTCAAATCAACTAGATATCTTTGTGCTGTAAATCTCCCAATAGCCAAACGCAAAAGCAGCGAACATCTCGCTGTATGTCCCACATTGAAAGTGCCAAGAGAGTAATATAGAGCTTGCTCTCCCTGTCTTTGAGTACTGTTTTCACTGTCCCGGTTACCTCTTTGCTAACATTCTCTTCAGAGCTGCAGTGAAACCAGGAACCACGTGGAGAAGGCACCCACACTGAAAGTGCCTGCAGGCAACATTGGGGCTTCTTCTCAGTGTCTCTGACATAGGGTTTCACTGTCCCGGGAAAGTCTCTGCTAACACCCTGCAGAGCGCTGTGCCCAATATACAGAAACGTCTTGCGGTATCTCCTACAGGGAAAGTGCCAGGAGGGAATTGTCGATCTTGTTCTCAGTGTCTCTGAGAATTGCTCTGATTCTCCGTGTGACCTCTTTGCTAAGACTCTCCAGAGAGCCGTCCTCAAAACCAACACACATCTTGACATATCTCCCACATTGATCGCAGTGTCTCCAGGAACGGCATTCAGCGAGCCAGGAGCTTTTCTCCCTACACTGTCCCTTGAGTTGTCCTCAAAACCAATATACATCGTGCTATATCTCCCACATGGAAAGTGCCAGGAGGGAAAAGTGGGGATTAGCTTAGACTTTCTCGGAACTGCTTCAAATCAACTAGATATCTTTGTGCTGTAAATCTCCCAATAGCCAAACGCAAAAGCAGCAAACATCTCGCTGTATGTCCCACATTGAAAGTGCCAAGAGAGTAATATAGAGCTTGCTCTCCCTGTCTTTGAGTACTGTTTTCACTGTCCCGGTTACCTCTTTGCTAACATTCTCTTCAGAGCTGCAGTGAAACCAGGAACCACGTGGAGAAGGCACCCACACTGAAAGTGCCTGCAGGCAACATTGGGGCTTCTTCTCAGTGTCTCTGACATAGGGTTTCACTGTCCCGGGAAAGTCTCTGCTAACACCCTGCAGAGCGCTGTGCCCAATATACAGAAACGTCTTGCGGTATCTCCTACAGGGAAAGTGCCAGGAGGGAATTGTCGATCTTGTTCTCAGTGTCTCTGAGAATTGCTCTGATTCTCCGTGTGACCTCTTTGCTAAGACTCTCCAGAGAGCCGTCCTCAAAACCAACACACATCTTGACATATCTCCCACATTGATCGCAGTGTCTCCAGGAACGGCATTCAGCGAGCCAGGAGCTTTTCTCCCTACACTGTCCCTTGAGTTGTCCTCAAAACCAATATACATCGTGCTATATCTCCCACATGGAAAGTGCCAGGAGGGAAAAGTGGGGATTAGCTTAGACTTTCTCGGAACTGCTTCAAATCAACTAGATATCTTTGTGCTGTAAATCTCCCAATAGCCAAACGCAAAAGCAGCAAACATCTCGCTCTATGTCCCACATTGAAAGTGCCAAGAGAGTAATATAGAGCTTGCTCTCCCTGTCTTTGAGTACTGTTTTCACTGTCCCGGTTACCTCTTTGCTAACATTCTCTTCAGAGCTGCAGTGAAACCAGGAACCACGTGGAGAAGGCACCCACACTGAAAGTGCCTGCAGGCAACATTGGGGCTTCTTCTCAGTGTCTCTGACATAGGGTTTCACTGTCCCGGGAAAGTCTCTGCTAACACCCTGCAGAGCGCTGTGCCCAATATACAGAAACGTCTTGCGGTATCTCCTACAGGGAAAGTGCCAGGAGGGAATTGTCGATCTTGTTCTCAGTGTCTCTGAGAATTGCTCTGATTCTCCGTGTGACCTCTTTGCTAAGACTCTCCAGAGAGCCGTCCTCAAAACCAACACACATCTTGACATATCTCCCACATTGATCGCAGTGTCTCCAGGAACCGCATTCAGCGAGCCAGGAGCTTTTCTCCCTACACTGTCCCTTGAGTTGTCCTCAAAACCAATATACATCGTGCTATATCTCCCACATGGAAAGTGCCAGGAGGGAAAAGTGGGGATTAGCTTAGACTTTCTCGGAACTGCTTCAAATCAACTAGATATCTTTGTGCTGTAAATCTCCCAATAGCCAAACGCAAAAGCAGCGAACATCTCGCTGTATGTCCCACATTGAAAGTGCCAAGAGAGTAATATAGAGCTTGCTCTCCCTGTCTTTGAGTACTGTTTTCACTGTCCCGGTTACCTCTTTGCTAACATTCTCTTCAGAGCTGCAGTGAAACCAGGAACCACGTGGAGAAGGCACCCACACTGAAAGTGCCTGCAGGCAACATTGGGGCTTCTTCTCAGTGTCTCTGACATAGGGTTTCACTGTCCCGGGAAAGTCTCTGCTAACACCCTGCAGAGCACTGTGCCCAATATACAGAAACGTCTTGCGGTATCTCCTACAGGGAAAGTGCCAGGAGGGAATTGTCGATCTTGTTCTCAGTGTCTCTGAGAATTGCTCTGATTCTCCGTGTGACCTCTTTGCTAAGACTCTCCAGAGAGCCGTCCTCAAAACCAACACACATCTTGACATATCTCCCACATTGATCGCAGTGTCTCCAGGAACCGCATTCAGCGAGCCAGGAGCTTTTCTCCCTACACTGTCCCTTGAGTTGTCCTCAAAACCAATATACATCGTGCTATATCTCCCACATGGAAAGTGCCAGGAGGGAAAAGTGGGGATTAGCTTAGACTTTCTCGGAACTGCTTCAAATCAACTAGATATCTTTGTGCTGTAAATCTCCCAATAGCCAAACGCAAAAGCAGCAAACATCTCGCTCTATGTCCCACATTGAAAGTGCCAAGAGAGTAATATAGAGCTTGCTCTCCCTGTCTTTGAGTACTGTTTTCACTGTCCCGGTTACCTCTTTGCTAACATTCTCTTCAGAGCTGCAGTGAAACCAGGAACCACGTGGAGAAGGCACCCACACTGAAAGTGCCTGCAGGCAACATTGGGGCTTCTTCTCAGTGTCTCTGACATAGGGTTTCACTGTCCCGGGAAAGTCTCTGCTAACACCCTGCAGAGCACTGTGCCCAATATACAGAAACGTCTTGCGGTATCTCCTACAGGGAAAGTGCCAGGAGGGAATTGTCGATCTTGTTCTCAGTGTCTCTGAGAATTGCTCTGATTCTCCGTGTGACCTCTTTGCTAAGACTCTCCAGAGAGCCGTCCTCAAAACCAACACACATCTTGACATATCTCCCACATTGATCGCAGTGTCTCCAGGAACGGCATTCAGCGAGCCAGGAGCTTTTCTCCCTACACTGTCCCTTGAGTTGTCCTCAAAACCAATATACATCGTGCTATATCTCCCACATGGAAAGTGCCAGGAGGGAAAAGTGGGGATTAGCTTAGACTTTCTCGGAACTGCTTCAAATCAACTAGATATCTTTGTGCTGTAAATCTCCCAATAGCCAAACGCAAAAGCAGCGAACATCTCGCTGTATGTCCCACATTGAAAGTGCCAAGAGAGTAATATAGAGCTTGCTCTCCCTGTCTTTGAGTACTGTTTTCACTGTCCCGGTTACCTCTTTGCTAACATTCTCTTCAGAGCTGCAGTGAAACCAGGAACCACGTGGAGAAGGCACCCACACTGAAAGTGCCTGCAGGCAACATTGGGGCTTCTTCTCAGTGTCTCTGACATAGGGTTTCACTGTCCCGGGAAAGTCTCTGCTAACACCCTGCAGAGCACTGTGCCCAATATACAGAAACGTCTTGCGGTATCTCCTACAGGGAAAGTGCCAGGAGGGAATTGTCGATCTTGTTCTCAGTGTCTCTGAGAATTGCTCTGATTCTCCGTGTGACCTCTTTGCTAAGACTCTCCAGAGAGCCGTCCTCAAAACCAACACACATCTTGACATATCTCCCACATTGATCGCAGTGTCTCCAGGAACCGCATTCAGCGAGCCAGGAGCTTTTCTCCCTACACTGTCCCTTGAGTTGTCCTCAAAACCAATATACATCGTGCTATATCTCCCACATGGAAAGTGCCAGGAGGGAAAAGTGGGGATTAGCTTAGACTTTCTCGGAACTGCTTCAAATCAACTAGATATCTTTGTGCTGTAAATCTCCCAATAGCCAAACGCAAAAGCAGCGAACATCTCGCTGTATGTCCCACATTGAAAGTGCCAAGAGAGTAATATAGAGCTTGCTCTCCCTGTCTTTGAGTACTGTTTTCACTGTCCCGGTTACCTCTTTGCTAACATTCTCTTCAGAGCTGCAGTGAAACCAGGAACCACGTGGAGAAGGCACCCACACTGAAAGTGCCTGCAGGCAACATTGGGGCTTCTTCTCAGTGTCTCTGACATAGGGTTTCACTGTCCCGGGAAAGTCTCTGCTAACACCCTGCAGAGCGCTGTGCCCAATATACAGAAACGTCTTGCGGTATCTCCTACAGGGAAAGTGCCAGGAGGGAATTGTCGATCTTGTTCTCAGTGTCTCTGAGAATTGCTCTGATTCTCCGTGTGACCTCTTTGCTAAGACTCTCCAGAGAGCCGTCCTCAAAACCAACACACATCTTGACATATCTCCCACATTGATCGCAGTGTCTCCAGGAACCGCATTCAGCGAGCCAGGAGCTTTTCTCCCTACACTGTCCCTTGAGTTGTCCTCAAAACCAATATACATCGTGCTATATCTCCCACATGGAAAGTGCCAGGAGGGAAAAGTGGGGATTAGCTTAGACTTTCTCGGAACTGCTTCAAATCAACTAGATATCTTTGTGCTGTAAATCTCCCAATAGCCAAACGCAAAAGCAGCAAACATCTCGCTGTATGTCCCACATTGAAAGTGCCAAGAGAGTAATATAGAGCTTGCTCTCCCTGTCTTTGAGTACTGTTTTCACTGTCCCGGTTACCTCTTTGCTAACATTCTCTTCAGAGCTGCAGTGAAACCAGGAACCACGTGGAGAAGGCACCCACACTGAAAGTGCCTGCAGGCAACATTGGGGCTTCTTCTCAGTGTCTCTGACATAGGGTTTCACTGTCCCGGGAAAGTCTCTGCTAACACCCTGCAGAGCGCTGTGCCCAATATACAGAAACGTCTTGCGGTATCTCCTACAGGGAAAGTGCCAGGAGGGAATTGTCGATCTTGTTCTCAGTGTCTCTGAGAATTGCTCTGATTCTCCGTGTGACCTCTTTGCTAAGACTCTCCAGAGAGCCGTCCTCAAAACCAACACACATCTTGACATATCTCCCACATTGATCGCAGTGTCTCCAGGAACCGCATTCAGCGAGCCAGGAGCTTTTCTCCCTACACTGTCCCTTGAGTTGTCCTCAAAACCAATATACATCGTGCTATATCTCCCACATGGAAAGTGCCAGGAGGGAAAAGTGGGGATTAGCTTAGACTTTCTCGGAACTGCTTCAAATCAACTAGATATCTTTGTGCTGTAAATCTCCCAATAGCCAAACGCAAAAGCAGCAAACATCTCGCTCTATGTCCCACATTGAAAGTGCCAAGAGAGTAATATAGAGCTTGCTCTCCCTGTCTTTGAGTACTGTTTTCACTGTCCCGGTTACCTCTTTGCTAACATTCTCTTCAGAGCTGCAGTGAAACCAGGAACCACGTGGAGAAGGCACCCACACTGAAAGTGCCTGCAGGCAACATTGGGCCTTCTTCTCAGTGTCTCTGACATAGGGTTTCACTGTCCCGGGAAAGTCTCTGCTAACAGCCTGCAGAGCGCTGTGCCCAATATACAGAAACGTCTTGCGGTATCTCCTACAGGGAAAGTGCCAGGAGGGAATTGTCGATCTTGTTCTCAGTGTCTCTGAGAATTGCTCTGATTCTCCGTGTGACCTCTTTGCTAAGACTCTCCAGAGAGCCGTCCTCAAAACCAACACACATCTTGACATATCTCCCACATTGATCGCAGGGTCTCCAGGAACGGCATTCAGCGAGCCAGGAATTTTTCTCCCTACACTGTCCCTTGAGTTGTCCTCAAAACCAATATACATCGTGCTATATCTCCCACATGGAAAATGCCAGGAGGGAAAAGTGGGGATTAGCTTAGACTTTCTCGGAACTGCTTCAAATCAACTAGATATCTTTGTGCTGTAAATCTCCCAATAGCCAAACGCAAAAGCAGCAAACATCTCGCTGTATGTCCCACATTGAAAGTGCCAAGAGAGTAATATAGAGCTTGCTCTCCCTGTCTTTGAGTACTGTTTTCACTGTCCCGGTTACCTCTTTGCTAACATTCTCTTCAGAGCTGCAGTGAAACCAGGAACCACGTGGAGAAGGCACCCACACTGAAAGTGCCTGCAGGCAACATTGGGGCTTCTTCTCAGTGTCTCTGACATAGGGTTTCACTGTCCCGGGAAAGTCTCTGCTAACACCCTGCAGAGCGCTGTGCCCAATATACAGAAACGTCTTGCGGTATCTCCTACAGGGAAAGTGCCAGGAGGGAATTGTCGATCTTGTTCTCAGTGTCTCTGAGAATTGCTCTGATTCTCCGTGTGACCTCTTTGCTAAGACTCTCCAGAGAGCCGTCCTCAAAACCAACACACATCTTGACATATCTCCCACATTGATCGCAGTGTCTCCAGGAACGGCATTCAGCGAGCCAAGAGCTTTTCTCCCTACACTGTCCCTTGAGTTGTCCTCAAAACCAATATACATCGTGCTATATCTCCCACATGGAAAGTGCCAGGAGGGAAAAGTGGGGATTAGCTTAGACTTTCTCGGAACTGCTTCAAATCAACTAGATATCTTTGTGCTGTAAATCTCCCAATAGCCAAATGCAAAAGCAGCAAACATCTCGCTGTATGTCCCACATTGAAAGTGCCAAGAGAGTAATATAGAGCTTGCTCTCCCTGTCTTTGAGTACTGTTTTCACTGTCCCGCTTACCTCTTTGCTAACATTCTCTTCAGAGCTGCAGTGAAACCAGGAACCACGTGGAGAAGGCACCCACACTGAAAGTGCCTGCAGGCAACATTGGGGCTTCTTCTCAGTGTCTCTGACATAGGGTTTCACTGTCCCGGGAAAGTCTCTGCTAACAGCCTGCAGAGCGCTGTGCCCAATATACAGAAACGTCTTGCGGTATCTCCTACAGGGAAAGTGCCAGGAGGGAATTGTCGATCTTGTTCTCAGTGTCTCTGAGAATTGCTCTGATTCTCCGTGTGACCTCTTTGCTAAGACTCTCCAGAGAGCCGTCCTCAAAACCAACACACATCTTGACATATCTCCCACATTGATCGCAGTGTCTCCAGGAACCGCATTCAGCGAGCCAGGAGCTTTTCTCCCTACACTGTCCCTTGAGTTGTCCTCAAAACCAATATACATCGTGCTATATCTCCCACATGGAAAGTGCCAGGAGGGAAAAGTGGGGATTAGCTTAGACTTTCTCGGAACTGCTTCAAATCAACTAGATATCTTTGTGCTGTAAATCTCCCAATAGCCAAACGCAAAAGCAGCAAACATCTCGCTGTATGTCCCACATTGAAAGTGCCAAGAGAGTAATATAGAGCTTGCTCTCCCTGTCTTTGAGTACTGTTTTCACTGTCCCGGTTACCTCTTTGCTAACATTCTCTTCAGAGCTGCAGTGAAACCAGGAACCACGTGGAGAAGGCACCCACACTGAAAGTGCCTGCAGGCAACATTGGGGCTTCTTCTCAGTGTCTCTGACATAGGGTTTCACTGTCCCGGGAAAGTCTCTGCTAACACCCTGCAGAGCGCTGTGCCCAATATACAGAAACGTCTTGCGGTATCTCCTACAGGGAAAGTGCCAGGAGGGAATTGTCGATCTTGTTCTCAGTGTCTCTGAGAATTGCTCTGATTCTCCATGTGACCTCTTTGCTAAGACTCTCCAGAGAGCCGTCCTCAAAACCAACACACATCTTGACATATCTCCCACATTGATCGCAGTGTCTCCAGGAACCGCATTCAGCGAGCCAGGAGCTTTTCTCCCTACACTGTCCCTTGAGTTGTCCTCAAAACCAATATACATCGTGCTATATCTCCCACATGGAAAGTGCCAGGAGGGAAAAGTGGGGATTAGCTTAGACTTTCTCGGAACTGCTTCAAATCAACTAGATATCTTTGTGCTGTAAATCTCCCAATAGCCAAATGCAAAAGCAGCAAACATCTCGCTGTATGTCCCACATTGAAAGTGCCAAGAGAGTAATATAGAGCTTGCTCTCCCTGTCTTTGAGTACTGTTTTCACTGTCCCGGTTACCTCTTTGCTAACATTCTCTTCAGAGCTGCAGTGAAACCAGGAACCACGTGGAGAAGGCACCCACACTGAAAGTGCCTGCAGGCAACATTGGGGCTTCTTCTCAGTGTCTCTGACATAGGGTTTCACTGTCCCGGGAAAGTCTCTGCTAACACCCTGCAGAGCGCTGTGCCCAATATACAGAAACGTCTTGCGGTATCTCCTACAGGGAAAGTGCCAGGAGGGAATTGTCGATCTTGTTCTCAGTGTCTCTGAGAATTGCTCTGATTCTCCGTGTGACCTCTTTGCTAAGACTCTCCAGAGAGCCGTCCTCAAAACCAACACACATCTTGACATATCTCCCACATTGATCGCAGTGTCTCCAGGAACGGCATTCAGCGAGCCAGGAGCTTTTCTCCCTACACTGTCCCTTGAGTTGTCCTCAAAACCAATATACATCGTGCTATATCTCCCACATGGAAAGTGCCAGGAGGGAAAAGTGGGGATTAGCTTAGACTTTCTCGGAACTGCTTCAAATCAACTAGATATCTTTGTGCTGTAAATCTCCCAATAGCCAAACGCAAAAGCAGCAAACATCTCGCTCTATGTCCCACATTGAAAGTGCCAAGAGAGTAATATAGAGCTTGCTCTCCCTGTCTTTGAGTACTGTTTTCACTGTCCCGGTTACCTCTTTGCTAACATTCTCTTCAGAGCTGCAGTGAAACCAGGAACCACGTGGAGAAGGCACCCACACTGAAAGTGCCTGCAGGCAACATTGGGGCTTCTTCTCAGTGTCTCTGACATAGGGTTTCACTGTCCCGGGAAAGTCTCTGCTAACACCCTGCAGAGCGCTGTGCCCAATATACAGAAACGTCTTGCGGTATCTCCTACAGGGAAAGTGCCAGGAGGGAATTGTCGATCTTGTTCTCAGTGTCTCTGAGAATTGCTCTGATTCTCCGTGTGACCTCTTTGCTAAGACTCTCCAGAGAGCCGTCCTCAAAACCAACACACATCTTGACATATCTCCCACATTGATCGCAGGGTCTCCAGGAACGGCATTCAGTGAGCCAGGAATTTTTCTCCCTACACTGTCCCTTGAGTTGTCCTCAAAACCAATATACATCGTGCTATATCTCCCACATGGAAAATGCCAGGAGGGAAAAGTGGGGATTAGCTTAGACTTTCTCGGAACTGCTTCAAATCAACTAGATATCTTTGTGCTGTAAATCTCCCAATAGCCAAACGCAAAAGCAGCGAACATCTCGCTCTATGTCCCACATTGAAAGTGCCAAGAGAGTAATATAGAGCTTGCTCTCCCTGTCTTTGAGTACTGTTTTCACTGTCCCGGTTACCTCTTTGCTAACATTCTCTTCAGAGCTGCAGTGAAACCAGGAACCACGTGGAGAAGGCACCCACACTGAAAGTGCCTGCAGGCAACATTGGGGCTTCTTCTCAGTGTCTCTGACATAGGGTTTCACTGTCCCGGGAAAGTCTCTGCTAACACCCTGCAGAGCGCTGTGCCCAATATACAGAAACGTCTTGCGGTATCTCCTACAGGGAAAGTGCCAGGAGGGAATTGTCGATCTTGTTCTCAGTGTCTCTGAGAATTGCTCTGATTCTCCGTGTGACCTCTTTGCTAAGACTCTCCAGAGAGCCGTCCTCAAAACCAACACACATCTTGACATATCTCCCACATTGATCGCAGTGTCTCCAGGAACCGCATTCAGCGAGCCAGGAGCTTTTCTCCCTACACTGTCCCTTGAGTTGTCCTCAAAACCAATATACATCGTGCTATATCTCCCACATGGAAAGTGCCAGGAGGGAAAAGTGGGGATTAGCTTAGACTTTCTCGGAACTGCTTCAAATCAACTAGATATCTTTGTGCTGTAAATCTCCCAATAGCCAAACGCAAAAGCAGCAAACATCTCGCTGTATGTCCCACATTGAAAGTGCCAAGAGAGTAATATAGAGCTTGCTCTCCCTGTCTTTGAGTACTGTTTTCACTGTCCCGGTTACCTCTTTGCTAACATTCTCTTCAGAGCTGCAGTGAAACCAGGAACCACGTGGAGAAGGCACCCACACTGAAAGTGCCTGCAGGCAACATTGGGGCTTCTTCTCAGTGTCTCTGACATAGGGTTTCACTGTCCCGGGAAAGTCTCTGCTAACACCCTGCAGAGCGCTGTGCCCAATATACAGAAACGTCTTGCGGTATCTCCTACAGGGAAAGTGCCAGGAGGGAATTGTCGATCTTGTTCTCAGTGTCTCTGAGAATTGCTCTGATTCTCCGTGTGACCTCTTTGCTAAGACTCTCCAGAGAGCCGTCCTCAAAACCAACACACATCTTGACATATCTCCCACATTGATCGCAGTGTCTCCAGGAACGGCATTCAGCGAGCCAGGAGCTTTTCTCCCTACACTGTCCCTTGAGTTGTCCTCAAAACCAATATACATCGTGCTATATCTCCCACATGGAAAGTGCCAGGAGGGAAAAGTGGGGATTAGCTTAGACTTTCTCGGAACTGCTTCAAATCAACTAGATATCTTTGTGCTGTAAATCTCCCAATAGCCAAACGCAAAAGCAGCAAACATCTCGCTGTATGTCCCACATTGAAAGTGCCAAGAGAGTAATATAGAGCTTGCTCTCCCTGTCTTTGAGTACTGTTTTCACTGTCCCGGTTACCTCTTTGCTAACATTCTCTTCAGAGCTGCAGTGAAACCAGGAACCACGTGGAGAAGGCACCCACACTGAAAGTGCCTGCAGGCAACATTGGGGCTTCTTCTCAGTGTCTCTGACATAGGGTTTCACTGTCCCGGGAAAGTCTCTGCTAACACCCTGCAGAGCGCTGTGCCCAATATACAGAAACGTCTTGCGGTATCTCCTACAGGGAAAGTGCCAGGAGGGAATTGTCGATCTTGTTCTCAGTGTCTCTGAGAATTGCTCTGATTCTCCGTGTGACCTCTTTGCTAAGACTCTCCAGAGAGCCGTCCTCAAAACCAACACACATCTTGACATATCTCCCACATTGATCGCAGTGTCTCCAGGAACGGCATTCAGCGAGCCAGGAGCTTTTCTCCCTACACTGTCCCTTGAGTTGTCCTCAAAACCAATATACATCGTGCTATATCTCCCACATGGAAAGTGCCAGGAGGGAAAAGTGGGGATTAGCTTAGACTTTCTCGGAACTGCTTCAAATCAACTAGATATCTTTGTGCTGTAAATCTCCCAATAGCCAAACGCAAAAGCAGCAAACATCTCGCTCTATGTCCCACATTGAAAGTGCCAAGAGAGTAATATAGAGCTTGCTCTCCCTGTCTTTGAGTACTGTTTTCACTGTCCCGGTTACCTCTTTGCTAACATTCTCTTCAGAGCTGCAGTGAAACCAGGAACCACGTGGAGAAGGCACCCACACTGAAAGTGCCTGCAGGCAACATTGGGGCTTCTTCTCAGTGTCTCTGACATAGGGTTTCACTGTCCCGGGAAAGTCTCTGCTAACACCCTGCAGAGCGCTGTGCCCAATATACAGAAACGTCTTGCGGTATCTCCTACAGGGAAAGTGCCAGGAGGGAATTGTCGATCTTGTTCTCAGTGTCTCTGAGAATTGCTCTGATTCTCCGTGTGACCTCTTTGCTAAGACTCTCCAGAGAGCCGTCCTCAAAACCAACACACATCTTGACATATCTCCCACATTGATCGCAGGGTCTCCAGGAACGGCATTCAGTGAGCCAGGAATTTTTCTCCCTACACTGTCCCTTGAGTTGTCCTCAAAACCAATATACATCGTGCTATATCTCCCACATGGAAAATGCCAGGAGGGAAAAGTGGGGATTAGCTTAGACTTTCTCGGAACTGCTTCAAATCAACTAGATATCTTTGTGCTGTAAATCTCCCAATAGCCAAACGCAAAAGCAGCGAACATCTCGCTCTATGTCCCACATTGAAAGTGCCAAGAGAGTAATATAGAGCTTGCTCTCCCTGTCTTTGAGTACTGTTTTCACTGTCCCGGTTACCTCTTTGCTAACATTCTCTTCAGAGCTGCAGTGAAACCAGGAACCACGTGGAGAAGGCACCCACACTGAAAGTGCCTGCAGGCAACATTGGGGCTTCTTCTCAGTGTCTCTGACATAGGGTTTCACTGTCCCGGGAAAGTCTCTGCTAACACCCTGCAGAGCGCTGTGCCCAATATACAGAAACGTCTTGCGGTATCTCCTACAGGGAAAGTGCCAGGAGGGAATTGTCGATCTTGTTCTCAGTGTCTCTGAGAATTGCTCTGATTCTCCGTGTGACCTCTTTGCTAAGACTCTCCAGAGAGCCGTCCTCAAAACCAACACACATCTTGACATATCTCCCACATTGATCGCAGTGTCTCCAGGAACCGCATTCAGCGAGCCAGGAGCTTTTCTCCCTACACTGTCCCTTGAGTTGTCCTCAAAACCAATATACATCGTGCTATATCTCCCACATGGAAAGTGCCAGGAGGGAAAAGTGGGGATTAGCTTAGACTTTCTCGGAACTGCTTCAAATCAACTAGATATCTTTGTGCTGTAAATCTCCCAATAGCCAAACGCAAAAGCAGCAAACATCTCGCTGTATGTCCCACATTGAAAGTGCCAAGAGAGTAATATAGAGCTTGCTCTCCCTGTCTTTGAGTACTGTTTTCACTGTCCCGGTTACCTCTTTGCTAACATTCTCTTCAGAGCTGCAGTGAAACCAGGAACCACGTGGAGAAGGCACCCACACTGAAAGTGCCTGCAGGCAACATTGGGGCTTCTTCTCAGTGTCTCTGACATAGGGTTTCACTGTCCCGGGAAAGTCTCTGCTAACACCCTGCAGAGCGCTGTGCCCAATATACAGAAACGTCTTGCGGTATCTCCTACAGGGAAAGTGCCAGGAGGGAATTGTCGATCTTGTTCTCAGTGTCTCTGAGAATTGCTCTGATTCTCCGTGTGACCTCTTTGCTAAGACTCTCCAGAGAGCCGTCCTCAAAACCAACACACATCTTGACATATCTCCCACATTGATCGCAGTGTCTCCAGGAACCGCATTCAGCGAGCCAGGAGCTTTTCTCCATACACTGCCCATTGAGTTGTCCTCAAAACCAATATACATCGTGCTATATCTCCCACATGGAAAGTGCCAGGAGGGAAAAGTGGGGATTAGCTTAGACTTTCTCGGAACTGCTTCAAATCAACTAGATATCTTTGTGCTGTAAATCTCCCAATAGCCAAACGCAAAAGCAGCAAACATCTCGCTGTATGTCCCACATTGAAAGTGCCAAGAGAGTAATATAGAGCTTGCTCTCCCTGTCTTTGAGTACTGTTTTCACTGTCCCGGTTACCTCTTTGCTAACATTCTCTTCAGAGCTGCAGTGAAACCAGGAACCACGTGGAGAAGGCACCCACACTGAAAGTGCCTGCAGGCAACATTGGGGCTTCTTCTCAGTGTCTCTGACATAGGGTTTCACTGTCCCGGGAAAGTCTCTGCTAACACCCTGCAGAGCGCTGTGCCCAATATACAGAAACGTCTTGCGGTATCTCCTACAGGGAAAGTGCCAGGAGGGAATTGTCGATCTTGTTCTCAGTGTCTCTGAGAATTGCTCTGATTCTCCGTGTGACCTCTTTGCTAAGACTCTCCAGAGAGCCGTCCTCAAAACCAACACACATCTTGACATATCTCCCACATTGATCGCAGGGTCTCCAGGAACCGCATTCAGCGAGCCAGGAGCTTTTCTCCCTACACTGTCCCTTGAGTTGTCCTCAAAACCAATATACATCGTGCTATATCTCCCACATGGAAAGTGCCAGGAGGGAAAAGTGGGGATTAGCTTAGACTTTCTCGGAACTGCTTCAAATCAACTAGATATCTTTGTGCTGTAAATCTCCCAATAGCCAAACGCAAAAGCAGCAAACATCTCGCTGTATGTCCCACATTGAAAGTGCCAAGAGAGTAATATAGAGCTTGCTCTCCCTGTCTTTGAGTACTGTTTTCACTGTCCCGCTTACCTCTTTGCTAACATTCTCTTCAGAGCTGCAGTGAAACCAGGAACCACGTGGAGAAGGCACCCACACTGAAAGTGCCTGCAGGCAACATTGGGGCTTCTTCTCAGTGTCTCTGACATAGGGTTTCACTGTCCCGGGAAAGTCTCTGCTAACAGACTGCAGAGCGCTGTGCCCAATATACAGAAACGTCTTGCGGTATCTCCTACAGGGAAAGTGCCAGGAGGGAATTGTCGATCTTGTTCTCAGTGTCTCTGAGAATTGCTCTGATTCTCCGTGTGACCTCTTTGCTAAGACTCTCCAGAGAGCCGTCCTCAAAACCAACACACATCTTGACATATCTCCCACATTGATCGCAGTGTCTCCAGGAACGGCATTCAGCGAGCCAGGAGCTTTTCTCCATACACTGCCCATTGAGTTGTCCTCAAAACCAATATACATCGTGCTATATCTCCCACATGGAAAGTGCCAGGAGGGAAAAGTGGGGATTAGCTTAGACTTTCTCGGAACTGCTTCAAATCAACTAGATATCTTTGTGCTGTAAATCTCCCAATAGCCAAACGCAAAAGCAGCAAACATCTCGCTGTATGTCCCACATTGAAAGTGCCAAGAGAGTAATATAGAGCTTGCTCTCCCTGTCTTTGAGTACTGTTTTCACTGTCCCGGTTACCTCTTTGCTAACATTCTCTTCAGAGCTGCAGTGAAACCAGGAACCACGTGGAGAAGGCACCCACACTGAAAGTGCCTGCAGGCAACATTGGGGCTTCTTCTCAGTGTCTCTGACATAGGGTTTCACTGTCCCGGGAAAGTCTCTGCTAACACCCTGCAGAGCGCTGTGCCCAATATACAGAAACGTCTTGCGGTATCTCCTACAGGGAAAGTGCCAGGAGGGAATTGTCGATCTTGTTCTCAGTGTCTCTGAGAATTGCTCTGATTCTCCGTGTGACCTCTTTGCTAAGACTCTCCAGAGAGCCGTCCTCAAAACCAACACACATCTTGACATATCTCCCACATTGATCGCAGGGTCTCCAGGAACCGCATTCAGCGAGCCAGGAGCTTTTCTCCCTACACTGTCCATTGAGTTGTCCTCAAAACCAATATACATCGTGCTATATCTCCCACATGGAAAGTGCCAGGAGGGAAAAGTGGGGATTAGCTTAGACTTTCTCGGAACTGCTTCAAATCAACTAGATATCTTTGTGCTGTAAATCTCCCAATAGCCAAACGCAAAAGCAGCAAACATCTCGCTCTATGTCCCACATTGAAAGTGCCAAGAGAGTAATATAGAGCTTGCTCTCCCTGTCTTTGAGTACTGTTTTCACTGTCCCGGTTACCTCTTTGCTAACATTCTCTTCAGAGCTGCAGTGAAACCAGGAACCACGTGGAGAAGGCACCCACACTGAAAGTGCCTGCAGGCAACATTGGGGCTTCTTCTCAGTGTCTCTGACATAGGGTTTCACTGTCCCGGGAAAGTCTCTGCTAACACCCTGCAGAGCGCTGTGCCCAATATACAGAAACGTCTTGCGGTATCTCCTACAGGGAAAGTGCCAGGAGGGAATTGTCGATCTTGTTCTCAGTGTCTCTGAGAATTGCTCTGATTCTCCGTGTGACCTCTTTGCTAAGACTCTCCAGAGAGCCGTCCTCAAAACCAACACACATCTTGACATATCTCCCACATTGATCGCAGTGTCTCCAGGAACCGCATTCAGCGAGCCAGGAACTTTTCTCCCTACACTGTCCCTTGAGTTGTCCTCAAAACCAATATACATCGTGCTATATCTCCCACATGGAAAGTGCCAGGAGGGAAAAGTGGGGATTAGCTTAGACTTTCTCGGAACTGCTTCAAATCAACTAGATATCTTTGTGCTGTAAATCTCCCAATAGCCAAACGCAAAGGCAGCAAACATCTCGCTGTATGTCCCACATTGAAAGTGCCAAGAGAGTAATATAGAGCTTGCTCTCCCTGTCTTTGAGTACTGTTTTCACTGTCCCGCTTACCTCTTTGCTAACATTCTCTTCAGAGCTGCAGTGAAACCAGGAACCACGTGGAGAAGGCACCCACACTGAAAGTGCCTGCAGGCAACATTGGGGCTTCTTCTCAGTGTCTCTGACATAGGGTTTCACTGTCCCGGGAAAGTCTCTGCTAACACCCTGCAGAGCGCTGTGCCCAATATACAGAAACGTCTTGCGGTATCTCCTACAGGGAAAGTGCCAGGAGGGAATTGTCGATCTTGTTCTCAGTGTCTCTGAGAATTGCTCTGATTCTCCGTGTGACCTCTTTGCTAAGACTCTCCAGAGAGCCGTCCTCAAAACCAACACACATCTTGACATATCTCCCACATTGATCGCAGTGTCTCCAGGAACCGCATTCAGCGAGCCAGGAGCTTTTCTCCCTACACTGTCCCTTGAGTTGTCCTCAAAACCAATATACATCGTGCTATATCTCCCACATGGAAAGTGCCAGGAGGGAAAAGTGGGGATTAGCTTAGACTTTCTCGGAACTGCTTCAAATCAACTAGATATCTTTGTGCTGTAAATCTCCCAATAGCCAAACGCAAAAGCAGCAAACATCTCGCTGTATGTCCCACATTGAAAGTGCCAAGAGAGTAATATAGAGCTTGCTCTCCCTGTCTTTGAGTACTGTTTTCACTGTCCCGCTTACCTCTTTGCTAACATTCTCTTCAGAGCTGCAGTGAAACCAGGAACCACGTGGAGAAGGCACCCACACTGAAAGTGCCTGCAGGCAACATTGGGGCTTCTTCTCAGTGTCTCTGACATAGGGTTTCACTGTCCCGGGAAAGTCTCTGCTAACAGACTGCAGAGCGCTGTGCCCAATATACAGAAACGTCTTGCGGTATCTCCTACAGGGAAAGTGCCAGGAGGGAATTGTCGATCTTGTTCTCAGTGTCTCTGAGAATTGCTCTGATTCTCCGTGTGACCTCTTTGCTAAGACTCTCCAGAGAGCCGTCCTCAAAACCAACACACATCTTGACATATCTCCCACATTGATCGCAGTGTCTCCAGGAACCGCATTCAGCGAGCCAGGAGCTTTTCTCCCTACACTGTCCCTTGAGTTGTCCTCAAAACCAATATACATCGTGCTATATCTCCCACATGGAAAGTGCCAGGAGGGAAAAGTGGGGATTAGCTTAGACTTTCTCGGAACTGCTTCAAATCAACTAGATATCTTTGTGCTGTAAATCTCCCAATAGCCAAACGCAAAAGCAGCAAACATCTCGCTGTATGTCCCACATTGAAAGTGCCAAGAGAGTAATATAGAGCTTGCTCTCCCTGTCTTTGAGTACTGTTTTCACTGTCCCGGTTACCTCTTTGCTAACATTCTCTTCAGAGCTGCAGTGAAACCAGGAACCACGTGGAGAAGGCACCCACACTGAAAGTGCCTGCAGGCAACATTGGGGCTTCTTCTCAGTGTCTCTGACATAGGGTTTCACTGTCCCGGGAAAGTCTCTGCTAACACCCTGCAGAGCGCTGTGCCCAATATACAGAAACGTCTTGCGGTATCTCCTACAGGGAAAGTGCCAGGAGGGAATTGTCGATCTTGTTCTCAGTGTCTCTGAGAATTGCTCTGATTCTCCGTGTGACCTCTTTGCTAAGACTCTCCAGAGAGCCGTCCTCAAAACCAACACACATCTTGACATATCTCCCACATTGATCGCAGGGTCTCCAGGAACCGCATTCAGCGAGCCAGGAGCTTTTCTCCCTACACTGTCCATTGAGTTGTCCTCAAAACCAATATACATCGTGCTATATCTCCCACATGGAAAGTGCCAGGAGGGAAAAGTGGGGATTAGCTTAGACTTTCTCGGAACTGCTTCAAATCAACTAGATATCTTTGTGCTGTAAATCTCCCAATAGCCAAACGCAAAAGCAGCAAACATCTCGCTCTATGTCCCACATTGAAAGTGCCAAGAGAGTAATATAGAGCTTGCTCTCCCTGTCTTTGAGTACTGTTTTCACTGTCCCGGTTACCTCTTTGCTAACATTCTCTTCAGAGCTGCAGTGAAACCAGGAACCACGTGGAGAAGGCACCCACACTGAAAGTGCCTGCAGGCAACATTGGGGCTTCTTCTCAGTGTCTCTGACATAGGGTTTCACTGTCCCGGGAAAGTCTCTGCTAACACCCTGCAGAGCGCTGTGCCCAATATACAGAAACGTCTTGCGGTATCTCCTACAGGGAAAGTGCCAGGAGGGAATTGTCGATCTTGTTCTCAGTGTCTCTGAGAATTGCTCTGATTCTCCGTGTGACCTCTTTGCTAAGACTCTCCAGAGAGCCGTCCTCAAAACCAACACACATCTTGACATATCTCCCACATTGATCGCAGTGTCTCCAGGAACCGCATTCAGCGAGCCAGGAACTTTTCTCCCTACACTGTCCCTTGAGTTGTCCTCAAAACCAATATACATCGTGCTATATCTCCCACATGGAAAGTGCCAGGAGGGAAAAGTGGGGATTAGCTTAGACTTTCTCGGAACTGCTTCAAATCAACTAGATATCTTTGTGCTGTAAATCTCCCAATAGCCAAACGCAAAGGCAGCAAACATCTCGCTGTATGTCCCACATTGAAAGTGCCAAGAGAGTAATATAGAGCTTGCTCTCCCTGTCTTTGAGTACTGTTTTCACTGTCCCGCTTACCTCTTTGCTAACATTCTCTTCAGAGCTGCAGTGAAACCAGGAACCATGTGGAGAAGGCACCCACACTGAAAGTGCCTGCAGGCAACATTGGGGCTTCTTCTCAGTGTCTCTGACATAGGGTTTCACTGTCCCGGGAAAGTCTCTGCTAACACCCTGCAGAGCGCTGTGCCCAATATACAGAAACGTCTTGCGGTATCTCCTACAGGGAAAGTGCCAGGAGGGAATTGTCGATCTTGTTCTCAGTGTCTCTGAGAATTGCTCTGATTCTCCGTGTGACCTCTTTGCTAAGACTCTCCAGAGAGCCGTCCTCAAAACCAACACACATCTTGACATATCTCCCACATTGATCGCAGTGTCTCCAGGAACGGCATTCAGTGAGCCAGGAATTTTTCTCCCTACACTGTCCATTGAGTTGTCCTCAAAACCAATATACATCGTGCTATATCTCCCACATGGAAAATGCCAGGAGGGAAAAGTGGGGATTAGCTTAGACTTTCTCGGAACTGCTTCAAATCAACTAGATATCTTTGTGCTGTAAATCTCCCAATAGCCAAACGCAAAAGCAGCAAACATCTCGCTCTATGTCCCACATTGAAAGTGCCAAGAGAGTAATATAGAGCTTGCTCTCCCTGTCTTTGAGTACTGTTTTCACTGTCCCGCTTACCTCTTTGCTAACATTCTCTTCAGAGCTGCAGTGAAACCAGGAACCACGTGGAGAAGGCACCCACACTGAAAGTGCCTGCAGGCAACATTGGGGCTTCTTCTCAGTGTCTCTGACATAGGGTTTCACTGTCCCGGGAAAGTCTCTGCTAACACCCTGCAGAGCGCTGTGCCCAATATACAGAAACGTCTTGTGGTATCTCCTACAGGGAAAGTGCCAGGAGGGAATTGTTGATCTTGTTCTCAGTGTCTCTGAGAATTGCTCTGATTCTCCGTGTGACCTCTTTGCTAAGACTCTCCAGAGAGCCGTCCTCAAAACCAACACACATCTTGACATATCTCCCACATTGATCGCAGTGTCTCCAGGAACCGCATTCAGTGAGCCAGGAATTTTTCTCCCTACACTGTCCATTGAGTTGTCCTCAAAACCAACATACATCGTGCTATATCTCCCACATGGAAAATGCCAGGAGGGAAAAGTGGGGATTAGCTTAGACTTTCTCGGAACTGCTTCAAATCAACTAGATATCTTTGTGCTGTAAATCTCCCAATAGCCAAACGCAAAAGCAGCGAACATCTCGCTGTATGTCCCACATTGAAAGTGCCAAGAGAGTAATATAGAGCTTGCTCTCCCTGTCTTTGAGTACTGTTTTCACTGTCCCGGTTACCTCTTTGCTAACATTCTCTTCAGAGCTGCAGTGAAACCAGGAACCACGTGGAGAAGGCACCCACACTGAAAATGCCTGGAGGGAACATTGGGGCTTCTTCTCAGTGTCTCTGACATAGGGTTTCACTGTCCCGGGAAAGTCTCTGCTAACAGCCTGCAGAGCGCTGTGCCCAATATACAGAAACGTCTTGCGGTATCTCCTACAGGGAAAGTGCAAGGAGGGAATTGTCGATCTTGTTCTCAGTGTCTCTGAGAATTGCTCTGATTCTCCGTGTGACCTCTTTGCTAAGACTCTCCAGAGAGCCGTCCTCAAAACCAACACACATCTTGACATATCTCCCACATTGATCGCAGTGTCTCCAGGAACCGCATTCAGCGAGCCAGGAACTTTTCTCCCTACACTGTCCCTTGAGTTGTCCTCAAAACCAATATACATCGTGCTATATCTCCCACATGGAAAGTGCCAGGAGGGAAAAGTGGGGATTAGCTTAGACTTTCTCGGAACTGCTTCAAATCAACTAGATATCTTTGTGCTGTAAATCTCCCAATAGCCAAACGCAAAAGCAGCAAACATCTCGCTGTATGTCCCACATTGAAAGTGCCAAGAGAGTAATATAGAGCTTGCTCTCCCTGTCTTTGAGTACTGTTTTCACTGTCCCGCTTACCTCTTTGCTAACATTCTCTTCAGAGCTGCAGTGAAACCAGGAACCATGTGGAGAAGGCACCCACACTGAAAGTGCCTGCAGGCAACATTGGGGCTTCTTCTCAGTGTCTCTGACATAGGGTTTCACTGTCCCGGGAAAGTCTCTGCTAACACCCTGCAGAGCGCTGTGCCCAATATACAGAAACGTCTTGTGGTATCTCCTACAGGGAAAGTGCCAGGAGGGAATTGTTGATCTTGTTCTCAGTGTCTCTGAGAATTGCTCTGATTCTCCGTGTGACCTCTTTGCTAAGACTCTCCAGAGAGCCGTCCTCAAAACCAACACACATCTTGACATATCTCCCACATTGATCGCAGTGTCTCCAGGAACGGCATTCAGTGAGCCAGGAATTTTTCTCCCTACACTGTCCATTGAGTTGTCCTCAAAACCAACATACATCGTGCTATATCTCCCACATGGAAAATGCCAGGAGGGAAAAGTGGGGATTAGCTTAGACTTTCTCAGAACTGCTTCAAATCAACTAGATATCTTTGTGCTGTAAATCTCCCAATAGCCAAACGCAAAAGCAGCGAACATCTCGCTGTATGTCCCACATTGAAAGTGCCAAGAGAGTAATATAGAGCTTGCTCTCCCTGTCTTTGAGTACTGTTTTCACTGTCCCGCTTACCTCTTTGCTAACATTCTCTTCAGAGCTGCAGTGAAACCAGGAACCACGTGGAGAAGGCACCCACACTGAAAATGCCTGGAGGGAACATTGGGGCTTCTTCTCAGTGTCTCTGACATAGGGTTTCACTGTCCCGGGAAAGTCTCTGCTAACACCCTGCAGAGCGCTGTGCCCAATATACAGAAACGTCTTGCGGTATCTCCTACAGGGAAAGTGCCAGGAGGGAATTGTCGATCTTGTTCTCAGTGTCTCTGAGAATTGCTCTGATTCTCCGTGTGACCTCTTTGCTAAGACTCTCCAGAGAGCCGTCCTCAAAACCAACACACATCTTGACATATCTCCCACATTGATCGCAGTGTCTCCAGGAACCGCATTCAGCGAGCCAGGAGCTTTTCTCCCTACACTGTCCCTTGAGTTGTCCTCAAAACCAATATACATCGTGCTATATCTCCCACATGGAAAATGCCAGGAGGGAAAAGTGGGGATTAGCTTAGACTTTCTCGGAACTGCTTCAAATCAACTAGATATCTTTGTGCTGTAAATCTCCCAATAGCCAAACGCAAAAGCAGCGAACATCTCGCTGTATGTCCCACATTGAAAGTGCCAAGAGAGTAATATAGAGCTTGCTCTCCCTGTCTTTGAGTACTGTTTTCACTGTCCCGGTTACCTCTTTGCTAACATTCTCTTCAGAGCTGCAGTGAAACCAGGAACCACGTGGAGAAGGCACCCACACTGAAAGTGCCTGCAGGCAACATTGGGGCTTCTTCTCAGTGTCTCTGACATAGGGTTTCACTGTCCCGGGAAAGTCTCTGCTAACACCCTTGCAGAGCGCTGTGCCCAATATACAGAAACGTCTTGCGGTATCTCCTACAGGGAAAGTGCCAGGAGGGAATTGTCGATCTTGTTCTCAGTGTCTCTGAGAATTGCTCTGATTCTCCGTGTGACCTCTTTGCTAAGACTCTCCAGAGAGCCGTCCTCAAAACCAACACACATCTTGACATATCTCCCACATTGATCGCAGTGTCTCCAGGAACGGCATTCAGCGAGCCAGGAGCTTTTCTCCCTACACTGTCCCTTGAGTTGTCCTCAAAACCAATATACATCGTGCTATATCTCCCACATGGAAAATGCCAGGAGGGAAAAGTGGGGATTAGCTTAGACTTTCTCGGAACTGCTTCAAATCAACTAGATATCTTTGTGCTGTAAATCTCCCAATAGCCAAACGCAAAAGCAGCAAACATCTCGCTGTGTGTCCCACATTGAAAGTGCCAAGAGAGTAATATAGAGCTTGCTCTCCCTGTCTTTGAGTACTGTTTTCACTGTCCCGCTTACCTCTTTGCTAACATTCTCTTCAGAGCTGCAGTGAAACCAGGAACCACGTGGAGAAGGCACCCACACTGAAAGTGCCTGCAGGCAACATTGGGGCTTCTTCTCAGTGTCTCTGACATAGGGTTTCACTGTCCCGGGAAAGTCTCTGCTAACACCCTGCAGAGCGCTGTGCCCAATATACAGAAACGTCTTGCGGTATCTCCTACAGGGAAAGTGCCAGGAGGGAATTGTCGATCTTGTTCTCAGTGTCTCTGAGAATTGCTCTGATTCTCCGTGTGACCTCTTTGCTAAGACTCTCCAGAGAGCCGTCCTCAAAACCAACACACATCTTGACATATCTCCCACATTGATCGCAGTGTCTCCAGGAACCGCATTCAGCGAGCCAGGAGCTTTTCTCCCTACACTGTCCCTTGAGTTGTCCTCAAAACCAATATACATCGTGCTATATCTCCCACATGGAAAGTGCCAGGAGGGAAAAGTGGGGATTAGCTTAGACTTTCTCGGAACTGCTTCAAATCAACTAGATATCTTTGTGCTGTAAATCTCCCAATAGCCAAACGCAAAAGCAGCAAACATCTCGCTGTATGTCCCACATTGAAAGTGCCAAGAGAGTAATATAGAGCTTGCTCTCCCTGTCTTTGAGTACTGTTTTCACTGTCCCGGTTACCTCTTTGCTAACATTCTCTTCAGAGCTGCAGTGAAACCAGGAACCACGTGGAGAAGGCACCCACACTGAAAGTGCCTGCAGGCAACATTGGGGCTTCTTCTCAGTGTCTCTGACATAGGGTTTCACTGTCCCGGGAAAGTCTCTGCTAACACCCTGCAGAGCGCTGTGCCCAATATACAGAAACGTCTTGCGGTATCTCCTACAGGGAAAGTGCCAGGAGGGAATTGTCGATCTTGTTCTCAGTGTCTCTGAGAATTGCTCTGATTCTCCGTGTGACCTCTTTGCTAAGACTCTCCAGAGAGCCGTCCTCAAAACCAACACACATCTTGACATATCTCCCACATTGATCGCAGTGTCTCCAGGAACCGCATTCAGCGAGCCAGGAGCTTTTCTCCATACACTGCCCATTGAGTTGTCCTCAAAACCAATATACATCGTGCTATATCTCCCACATGGAAAGTGCCAGGAGGGAAAAGTGGGGATTAGCTTAGACTTTCTCGGAACTGCTTCAAATCAACTAGATATCTTTGTGCTGTAAATCTCCCAATAGCCAAACGCAAAAGCAGCAAACATCTCGCTGTATGTCCCACATTGAAAGTGCCAAGAGAGTAATATAGAGCTTGCTCTCCCTGTCTTTGAGTACTGTTTTCACTGTCCCGGTTACCTCTTTGCTAACATTCTCTTCAGAGCTGCAGTGAAACCAGGAACCACGTGGAGAAGGCATCCACACTGAAAGTGCCTGCAGGCAACATTGGGGCTTCTTCTCAGTGTCTCTGACATAGGGTTTCACTGTCCCGGGAAAGTCTCTGCTAACACCCTGCAGAGCGCTGTGCCCAATATACAGAAACGTCTTGCGGTATCTCCTACAGGGAAAGTGCCAGGAGGGAATTGTCGATCTTGTTCTCAGTGTCTCTGAGAATTGCTCTGATTCTCCGTGTGACCTCTTTGCTAAGACTCTCCAGAGAGCCGTCCTCAAAACCAACACACATCTTGACATATCTCCCACATTGATCGCAGTGTCTCCAGGAACCGCATTCAGCGAGCCAGGAGCTTTTCTCCCTACACTGTCCATTGAGTTGTCCTCAAAACCAATATACATCGTGCTATATCTCCCACATGGAAAGTGCCAGGAGGGAAAAGTGGGGATTAGCTTAGACTTTCTCGGAACTGCTTCAAATCAACTAGATATCTTTGTGCTGTAAATCTCCCAATAGCCAAACGCAAAAGCAGCAAACATCTCGCTGTATGTCCCACATTGAAAGTGCCAAGAGAGTAATATAGAGCTTGCTCTCCCTGTCTTTGAGTACTGTTTTCACTGTCCCGGTTACCTCTTTGCTAACATTCTCTTCAGAGCTGCAGTGAAACCAGGAACCACGTGGAGAAGGCACCCACACTGAAAGTGCCTGCAGGCAACATTGGGGCTTCTTCTCAGTGTCTCTGACATAGGGTTTCACTGTCCCGGGAAAGTCTCTGCTAACAGACTGCAGAGCGCTGTGCCCAATATACAGAAACGTCTTGCGGTATCTCCTACAGGGAAAGTGCCAGGAGGGAATTGTCGATCTTGTTCTCAGTGTCTCTGAGAATTGCTCTGATTCTCCGTGTGACCTCTTTGCTAAGACTCTCCAGAGAGCCGTCCTCAAAACCAACACACATCTTGACATATCTCCCACATTGATCGCAGTGTCTCCAGGAACGGCATTCAGCGAGCCAGGAGCTTTTCTCCATACACTGCCCATTGAGTTGTCCTCAAAACCAATATACATCGTGCTATATCTCCCACATGGAAAGTGCCAGGAGGGAAAAGTGGGGATTAGCTTAGACTTTCTCGGAACTGCTTCAAATCAACTAGATATCTTTGTGCTGTAAATCTCCCAATAGCCAAACGCAAAAGCAGCAAACATCTCGCTGTATGTCCCACATTGAAAGTGCCAAGAGAGTAATATAGAGCTTGCTCTCCCTGTCTTTGAGTACTGTTTTCACTGTCCCGGTTACCTCTTTGCTAACATTCTCTTCAGAGCTGCAGTGAAACCAGGAACCACGTGGAGAAGGCACCCACACTGAAAGTGCCTGCAGGCAACATTGGGGCTTCTTCTCAGTGTCTCTGACATAGGGTTTCACTGTCCCGGGAAAGTCTCTGCTAACACCCTGCAGAGCGCTGTGCCCAATATACAGAAACGTCTTGCGGTATCTCCTACAGGGAAAGTGCCAGGAGGGAATTGTCGATCTTGTTCTCAGTGTCTCTGAGAATTGCTCTGATTCTCCGTGTGACCTCTTTGCTAAGACTCTCCAGAGAGCCGTCCTCAAAACCAACACACATCTTGACATATCTCCCACATTGATCGCAGTGTCTCCAGGAACCGCATTCAGCGAGCCAGGAGCTTTTCTCCCTACACTGTCCATTGAGTTGTCCTCAAAACCAATATACATCGTGCTATATCTCCCACATGGAAAGTGCCAGGAGGGAAAAGTGGGGATTAGCTTAGACTTTCTCGGAACTGCTTCAAATCAACTAGATATCTTTGTGCTGTAAATCTCCCAATAGCCAAACGCAAAAGCAGCAAACATCTCGCTGTATGTCCCACATTGAAAGTGCCAAGAGAGTAATATAGAGCTTGCTCTCCCTGTCTTTGAGTACTGTTTTCACTGTCCCGGTTACCTCTTTGCTAACATTCTCTTCAGAGCTGCAGTGAATCCAGGAACCACGTGGAGAAGGCACCCACACTGAAAGTGCCTGCAGGCAACATTGGGGCTTCTTCTCAGTGTCTCTGACATAGGGTTTCACTGTCCCGGGAAAGTCTCTGCTAACACCCTGCAGAGCGCTGTGCCCAATATACAGAAACGTCTTGCGGTATCTCCTACAGGGAAAGTGCCAGGAGGGAATTGTCGATCTTGTTCTCAGTGTCTCTGAGAATTGCTCTGATTCTCCGTGTGACCTCTTTGCTAAGACTCTCCAGAGAGCCGTCCTCAAAACCAACACACATCTTGACATATCTCCCACATTGATCGCAGTGTCTCCAGGAACCGCATTCAGCGAGCCAGGAGCTTTTCTCCCTACACTGTCCATTGAGTTGTCCTCAAAACCAATATACATCGTGCTATATCTCCCACATGGAAAATGCCAGGAGGGAAAAGTGGGGATTAGCTTAGACTTTCTCGGAACTGCTTCAAATCAACTAGATATCTTTGTGCTGTAAATCTCCCAATAGCCAAACGCAAAAGCAGCAAACATCTCGCTGTATGTCCCACATTGAAAGTGCCAAGAGAGTAATATAGAGCTTGCTCTCCCTGTCTTTGAGTACTGTTTTCACTGTCCCGGTTACCTCTTTGCTAACATTCTCTTCAGAGCTGCAGTGAAACCAGGAACCACGTGGAGAAGGCACCCACACTGAAAGTGCCTGCAGGCAACATTGGGGCTTCTTCTCAGTGTCTCTGACATAGGGTTTCACTGTCCCGGGAAAGTCTCTGCTAACACCCTGCAGAGCGCTGTGCCCAATATACAGAAACGTCTTGCGGTATCTCCTACAGGGAAAGTGCCAGGAGGGAATTGTCGATCTTGTTCTCAGTGTCTCTGAGAATTGCTCTGATTCTCCGTGTGACCTCTTTGCTAAGACTCTCCAGAGAGCCGTCCTCAAAACCAACACACATCTTGACATATCTCCCACATTGATCGCAGTGTCTCCAGGAACCGCATTCAGCGAGCCAGGAGCTTTTCTCCCTACACTGTCCCTTGAGTTGTCCTCAAAACCAATATACATCGTGCTATATGTCCCACATGGAAAGTGCCAGGAGGGAAAAGTGGGGATTAGCTTAGACTTTCTCGGAACTGCTTCAAATCAACTAGATATCTTTGTGCTGTAAATCTCCCAATAGCCAAACGCAAAAGCAGCAAACATCTCGCTGTATGTCCCACATTGAAAGTGCCAAGAGAGTAATATAGAGCTTGCTCTCCCTGTCTTTGAGTACTGTTTTCACTGTCCCGGTTACCTCTTTGCTAACATTCTCTTCAGAGCTGCAGTGAAACCAGGAACCACGTGGAGAAGGCACCCACACTGAAAGTGCCTGCAGGCAACATTGGGGCTTCTTCTCAGTGTCTCTGACATAGGGTTTCACTGTCCCGGGAAAGTCTCTGCTAACACCCTGCAGAGCGCTGTGCCCAATATACAGAAACGTCTTGCGGTATCTCCTACAGGGAAAGTGCCAGGAGGGAATTGTCGATCTTGTTCTCAGTGTCTCTGAGAATTGCTCTGATTCTCCGTGTGACCTCTTTGCTAAGACTCTCCAGAGAGCCGTCCTCAAAACCAACACACATCTTGACATATCTCCCACATTGATCGCAGTGTCTCCAGGAACGGCATTCAGTGAGCCAGGAGCTTTTCTCCCTACACTGTCCATTGAGTTGTCCTCAAAACCAATATACATCGTGCTATATCTCCCACATGGAAAATGCCAGGAGGGAAAAGTGGGGATTAGCTTAGACTTTCTCGGAACTGCTTCAAATCAACTAGATATCTTTGTGCTGTAAATCTCCCAATAGCCAAACGCAAAAGCAGCGAACATCTCGCTCTATGTCCCACATTGAAAGTGCCAAGAGAGTAATATAGAGCTTGCTCTCCCTGTCTTTGAGTATTGTTTTCACTGTCCCGGTTACCTCTTTGCTAACATTCTCTTCAGAGCTGCAGTGAAACCAGGAACCATGTGGAGAAGGCACCCACACTGAAAGTGCCTGCAGGCAACATTGGGGCTTCTTCTCAGTGTCTCTGACATAGGGTTTCACTGTCCCGGGAAAGTCTCTGCTAACAGCCTGCAGAGCGCTGTGCCCAATATACAGAAACGTCTTGCGGTATCTCCTACAGGGAAAGTGCCAGGAGGGAATTGTCGATCTTGTTCTCAGTGTCTCTGAGAATTGCTCTGATTCTCCGTGTGACCTCTTTGCTAAGACTCTCCAGAGAGCCGTCCTCAAAACCAACACACATCTTGACATATCTCCCACATTGATCGCAGTGTCTCCAGGAACCGCATTCAGCGAGCCAGGAGCTTTTCTCCCTACACTGTCCCTTGAGTTGTCCTCAAAACCAATATACATCGTGCTATATCTCCCACATGGAAAGTGCCAGGAGGGAAAAGTGGGGATTAGCTTAGACTTTCTCGGAACTGCTTCAAATCAACTAGATATCTTTGTGCTGTAAATCTCCCAATAGCCAAACGCAAAAGCAGCAAACATCTCGCTGTATGTCCCACATTGAAAGTGCCAAGAGAGTAATATAGAGCTTGCTCTCCCTGTCTTTGAGTACTGTTTTCACTGTCCCGGTTACCTCTTTGCTAACATTCTCTTCAGAGCTGCAGTGAAACCAGGAACCACGTGGAGAAGGCACCCACACTGAAAGTGCCTGCAGGCAACATTGGGGCTTCTTCTCAGTGTCTCTGACATAGGGTTTCACTGTCCCGGGAAAGTCTCTGCTAACACCCTGCAGAGCGCTGTGCCCAATATACAGAAACGTCTTGCGGTATCTCCTACAGGGAAAGTGCCAGGAGGGAATTGTCGATCTTGTTCTCAGTGTCTCTGAGAATTGCTCTGATTCTCCGTGTGACCTCTTTGCTAAGACTCTCCAGAGAGCCGTCCTCAAGACCAACACACATCTTGACATATCTCCCACATTGATCGCAGTGTCTCCAGGAACCGCATTCAGCGAGCCAGGAGCTTTTCTCCCTACACTGTCCATTGAGTTGTCCTCAAAACCAATATACATCGTGCTATATCTCCCACATGGAAAATGCCAGGAGGGAAAAGTGGGGATTAGCTTAGACTTTCTCGGAACTGCTTCAAATCAACTAAATATCTTTGTGCTGTAAATCTCCCAATAGCCAAACGCAAAAGCAGCAAACATCTCGCTGTATGTCCCACATTGAAAGTGCCAAGAGAGTAATATAGAGCTTGCTCTCCCTGTCTTTGAGTACTGTTTTCACTGTCCCGGTTACCTCTTTGCTAACATTCTCTTCAGAGCTGCAGTGAAACCAGGAACCACGTGGAGAAGGCACCCACACTGAAAGTGCCTGCAGGCAACATTGGGGCTTCTTCTCAGTGTCTCTGACATAGGGTTTCACTGTCCCGGGAAAGTCTCTGCTAACAGCCTGCAGAGCGCTGTGCCCAATATACAGAAACGTCTTGCGGTATCTCCTACAGGGAAAGTGCCAGGAGGGAATTGTCGATCTTGTTCTCAGTGTCTCTGAGAATTGCTCTGATTCTCCGTGTGACCTCTTTGCTAAGACTCTCCAGAGAGCCGTCCTCAAAACCAACACACATCTTGACATATCTCCCACATTGATCGCAGTGTCTCCAGGAACCGCATTCAGCGAGCCAGGAGCTTTTCTCCCTACACTGTCCCTTGAGTTGTCCTCAAAACCAATATACATCGTGCTATATGTCCCACATGGAAAGTGCCAGGAGGGAAAAGTGGGGATTAGCTTAGACTTTCTCGGAACTGCTTCAAATCAACTAGATATCTTTGTGCTGTAAATCTCCCAATAGCCAAACGCAAAAGCAGCAAACATCTCGCTGTATGTCCCACATTGAAAGTGCCAAGAGAGTAATATAGAGCTTGCTCTCCCTGTCTTTGAGTACTGTTTTCACTGTCCCGGTTACCTCTTTGCTAACATTCTCTTCAGAGCTGCAGTGAAACCAGGAACCACGTGGAGAAGGCACCCACACTGAAAGTGCCTGCAGGCAACATTGGGGCTTCTTCTCAGTGTCTCTGACATAGGGTTTCACTGTCCCGGGAAAGTCTCTGCTAACACCCTGCAGAGCGCTGTGCCCAATATACAGAAACGTCTTGCGGTATCTCCTACAGGGAAAGTGCCAGGAGGGAATTGTCGATCTTGTTCTCAGTGTCTCTGAGAATTGCTCTGATTCTCCGTGTGACCTCTTTGCTAAGACTCTCCAGAGAGCCGTCCTCAAAACCAACACACATCTTGACATATCTCCCACATTGATCGCAGTGTCTCCAGGAACGGCATTCAGTGAGCCAGGAGCTTTTCTCCCTACACTGTCCATTGAGTTGTCCTCAAAACCAATATACATCGTGCTATATCTCCCACATGGAAAATGCCAGGAGGGAAAAGTGGGGATTAGCTTAGACTTTCTCGGAACTGCTTCAAATCAACTAGATATCTTTGTGCTGTAAATCTCCCAATAGCCAAACGCAAAAGCAGCGAACATCTCGCTCTATGTCCCACATTGAAAGTGCCAAGAGAGTAATATAGAGCTTGCTCTCCCTGTCTTTGAGTATTGTTTTCACTGTCCTGGTTACCTCTTTGCTAACATTCTCTTCAGAGCTGCAGTGAAACCAGGAACCATGTGGAGAAGGCACCCACACTGAAAGTGCCTGCAGGCAACATTGGGGCTTCTTCTCAGTGTCTCTGACATAGGGTTTCACTGTCCCGGGAAAGTCTCTGCTAACACCCTGCAGAGCGCTGTGCCCAATATACAGAAACGTCTTGCGGTATCTCCTACAGGGAAAGTGCCAGGAGGGAATTGTCGATCTTGTTCTCAGTGTCTCTGAGAATTGCTCTGATTCTCCGTGTGACCTCTTTGCTAAGACTCTCCAGAGAGCCGTCCTCAAAACCAACACACATCTTGACATATCTCCCACATTGATCGCAGTGTCTCCAGGAACCGCATTCAGCGAGCCAGGAGCTTTTCTCCCTACACTGTCCCTTGAGTTGTCCTCAAAACCAATATACATCGTGCTATATCTCCCACATGGAAAGTGCCAGGAGGGAAAAGTGGGGATTAGCTTAGACTTTCTCGGAACTGCTTCAAATCAACTAGATATCTTTGTGCTGTAAATCTCCCAATAGCCAAACGCAAAAGCAGCAAACATCTCGCTGTATGTCCCACATTGAAAGTGCCAAGAGAGTAATATAGAGCTTGCTCTCCCTGTCTTTGAGTACTGTTTTCACTGTCCCGGTTACCTCTTTGCTAACATTCTCTTCAGAGCTGCAGTGAAACCAGGAACCACGTGGAGAAGGCACCCACACTGAAAGTGCCTGCAGGCAACATTGGGGCTTCTTCTCAGTGTCTCTGACATAGGGTTTCACTGTCCCGGGAAAGTCTCTGCTAACACCCTGCAGAGCGCTGTGCCCAATATACAGAAACGTCTTGCGGTATCTCCTACAGGGAAAGTGCCAGGAGGGAATTGTCGATCTTGTTCTCAGTGTCTCTGAGAATTGCTCTGATTCTCCGTGTGACCTCTTTGCTAAGACTCTCCAGAGAGCCGTCCTCAAGACCAACACACATCTTGACATATCTCCCACATTGATCGCAGTGTCTCCAGGAACCGCATTCAGCGAGCCAGGAGCTTTTCTCCCTACACTGTCCATTGAGTTGTCCTCAAAACCAATATACATCGTGCTATATCTCCCACATGGAAAATGCCAGGAGGGAAAAGTGGGGATTAGCTTAGACTTTCTCGGAACTGCTTCAAATCAACTAGATATCTTTGTGCTGTAAATCTCCCAATAGCCAAACGCAAAAGCAGCAAACATCTCGCTGTATGTCCCACATTGAAAGTGCCAAGAGAGTAATATAGAGCTTGCTCTCCCTGTCTTTGAGTACTGTTTTCACTGTCCCGGTTACCTCTTTGCTAACATTCTCTTCAGAGCTGCAGTGAAACCAGGAACCACGTGGAGAAGGCACCCACACTGAAAGTGCCTGCAGGCAACATTGGGGCTTCTTCTCAGTGTCTCTGACATAGGGTTTCACTGTCCCGGGAAAGTCTCTGCTAACAGCCTGCAGAGCGCTGTGCCCAATATACAGAAACGTCTTGCGGTATCTCCTACAGGGAAAGTGCCAGGAGGGAATTGTCGATCTTGTTCTCAGTGTCTCTGAGAATTGCTCTGATTCTCCGTGTGACCTCTTTGCTAAGACTCTCCAGAGAGCCGTCCTCAAAACCAACACACATCTTGACATATCTCCCACATTGATCGCAGTGTCTCCAGGAACCGCATTCAGCGAGCCAGGAGCTTTTCTCCCTACACTGTCCATTGAGTTGTCCTCAAAACCAATATACATCGTGCTATATCTCCCACATGGAAAATGCCAGGAGGGAAAAGTGGGGATTAGCTTAGACTTTCTCGGAACTGCTTCAAATCAACTAAATATCTTTGTGCTGTAAATCTCCCAATAGCCAAACGCAAAAGCAGCAAACATCTCGCTGTATGTCCCACATTGAAAGTGCCAAGAGAGTAATATAGAGCTTGCTCTCCCTGTCTTTGAGTACTGTTTTCACTGTCCCGGTTACCTCTTTGCTAACATTCTCTTCAGAGCTGCAGTGAAACCAGGAACCACGTGGAGAAGGCACCCACACTGAAAATGCCTGGAGGGAACATTGGGCCTTCTTCTCAGTGTCTCTGACATAGGGTTTCACTGTCCCGGGAAAGTCTCTGCTAACACCCTGCAGAGCGCTGTGCCCAATATACAGAAACGTCTTGCGGTATCTCCTACAGGGAAAGTGCCAGGAGGGAATTGTCGATCTTGTTCTCAGTGTCTCTGAGAATTGCTCTGATTCTCCGTGTGACCTCTTTGCTAAGACTCTCCAGAGAGCCGTCCTCAAAACCAACACACATCTTGACATATCTCCCACATTGATCGCAGTGTCTCCAGGAACCGCATTCAGCGAGCCAGGAACTTTTCTCCCTACACTGTCCCTTGAGTTGTCCTCAAAACCAATATACATCGTGCTATATCTCCCACATGGAAAGTGCCAGGAGGGAAAAGTGGGGATTAGCTTAGACTTTCTCGGAACTGCTTCAAATCAACTAGATATCTTTGTGCTGTAAATCTCCCAATAGCCAAACGCAAAAGCAGCAAACATCTCGCTGTATGTCCCACATTGAAAGTGCCAAGAGAGTAATATAGAGCTTGCTCTCCCTGTCTTTGAGTACTGTTTTCACTGTCCCGGTTACCTCTTTGCTAACATTCTCTTCAGAGCTGCAGTGAAACCAGGAACCACGTGGAGAAGGCACCCACACTGAAAATGCCTGGAGGGAACATTGGGCCTTCTTCTCAGTGTCTCTGACATAGGGTTTCACTGTCCCGGGAAAGTCTCTGCTAACACCCTGCAGAGCGCTGTGCCCAATATACAGAAACGTCTTGCGGTATCTCCTACAGGGAAAGTGCCAGGAGGGAATTGTCGATCTTGTTCTCAGTGTCTCTGAGAATTGCTCTGATTCTCCGTGTGACCTCTTTGCTAAGACTCTCCAGAGAGCCGTCCTCAAAACCAACACACATCTTGACATATCTCCCACATTGATCGCAGTGTCTCCAGGAACCGCATTCAGCGAGCCAGGAACTTTTCTCCCTACACTGTCCCTTGAGTTGTCCTCAAAACCAATATACATCGTGCTATATCTCCCACATGGAAAGTGCCAGGAGGGAAAAGTGGGGATTAGCTTAGACTTTCTCGGAACTGCTTCAAATCAACTAGATATCTTTGTGCTGTAAATCTCCCAATAGCCAAACGCAAAAGCAGCAAACATCTCGCTGTATGTCCCACATTGAAAGTGCCAAGAGAGTAATATAGAGCTTGCTCTCCCTGTCTTTGAGTACTGTTTTCACTGTCCCGGTTACCTCTTTGCTAACATTCTCTTCAGAGCTGCAGTGAAACCAGGAACCACGTGGAGAAGGCACCCACACTGAAAGTGCCTGCAGGCAACATTGGGGCTTCTTCTCAGTGTCTCTGACATAGGGTTTCACTGTCCCGGGAAAGTCTCTGCTAACACCCTGCAGAGCGCTGTGCCCAATATACAGAAACGTCTTGCGGTATCTCCTACAGGGAAAGTGCCAGGAGGGAATTGTCGATCTTGTTCTCAGTGTCTCTGAGAATTGCTCTGATTCTCCGTGTGACCTCTTTGCTAAGACTCTCCAGAGAGCCGTCCTCAAAACCAACACACATCTTGACATATCTCCCACATTGATCGCAGTGTCTCCAGGAACCGCATTCAGCGAGCCAGGAGCTTTTCTCCCTACACTGTCCCTTGAGTTGTCCTCAAAACCAATATACATCGTGCTATATCTCCCACATGGAAAATGCCAGGAGGGAAAAGTGGGGATTAGCTTAGACTTTCTCGGAACTGCTTCAAATCAACTAGATATCTTTGTGCTGTAAATCTCCCAATAGCCAAACGCAAAAGCAGCAAACATCTCGCTGTATGTCCCACATTGAAAGTGCCAAGAGAGTAATATAGAGCTTGCTCTCCCTGTCTTTGAGTCCTGTTTTCACTGTCCCGGTTACCTCTTTGCTAACATTCTCTTCAGAGCTGCAGTGAAACCAGGAACCACGTGGAGAATGCACCCACACTGAAAATGCCTGGAGGGAACATTGGGCCTTCTTCTCAGTGTCTCTGACATAGGGTTTCACTGTCCCGGGAAAGTCTCTGCTAACACCCTGCAGAGCGCTGTGCCCAATATACAGAAACGTCTTGCGGTATCTCCTACAGGGAAAGTGCCAGGAGGCAATTGTCGATCTTGTTCTCAGTGTCTCTGAGAATTGCTCTGATTCTCCGTGTGACCTCTTTGCTAAGACTCTCCAGAGAGCCGTCCTCAAAACCAACACACATCTTGACATATCTCCCACATTGATCGCAGTGTCTCCAGGAACCGCATTCGGCGAGCCAGGAACTTTTCTCCCTACACTGTCCCTTGAGTTGTCCTCAAAACCAATATACATCGTGCTATATCTCCCACATGGAAAGTGCCAGGAGGGAAAAGTGGGGATTAGCTTAGACTTTCTCGGAACTGCTTCAAATCAACTAGATATCTTTGTGCTGTAAATCTCCCAATAGCCAAACGCAAAAGCAGCAAACATCTCGCTGTATGTCCCACATTGAAAGTGCCAAGAGAGTAATATAGAGCTTGCTCTCCCTGTCTTTGAGTACTGTTTTCACTGTCCCGGTTACCTCTTTGCTAACATTCTCTTCAGAGCTGCAGTGAAACCAGGAACCACGTGGAGAAGGCACCCACACTGAAAGTGCCTGCAGGCAACATTGGGGCTTCTTCTCAGTGTCTCTGACATAGGGTTTCACTGTCCCGGGAAAGTCTCTGCTAACACCCTGCAGAGCGCTGTGCCCAATATACAGAAACGTCTTGCGGTATCTCCTACAGGGAAAGTGCCAGGAGGCAATTGTCGATCTTGTTCTCAGTGTCTCTGAGAATTGCTCTGATTCTCCGTGTGACCTCTTTGCTAAGACTCTCCAGAGAGCCGTCCTCAAAACCAACACACATCTTGACATATCTCCCACATTGATCGCAGTGTCTCCAGGAACCGCATTCAGCGAGCCAGGAGCTTTTCTCCCTCCACTGTCCATTGAGTTGTCCTCAAAACCAATATACATCGTGCTATATCTCCCACATGGAAAATGCCAGGAGGGAAAAGTGGGGATTAGCTTAGACTTTCTCGGAACTGCTTCAAATCAACTAAATATCTTTGTGCTGTAAATCTCCCAATAGCCAAACGCAAAAGCAGCAAACATCTCGCTGTATGTCCCACATTGAAAGTGCCAAGAGAGTAATATAGAGCTTGCTCTCCCTGTCTTTGAGTACTGTTTTCACTGTCCCGGTTACCTCTTTGCTAACATTCTCTTCAGAGCTGCAGTGAAACCAGGAACCACGTGGAGAAGGCACCCACACTGAAAGTGCCTGCAGGCAACATTGGGGCTTCTTCTCAGTGTCTCTGACATAGGGTTTCACTGTCCCGGGAAAGTCTCTGCTAACACCCTGCAGAGCGCTGTGCCCAATATACAGAAACGTCTTGCGGTATCTCCTACAGGGAAAGTGCCAGGAGGGAATTGTCGATCTTGTTCTCAGTGTCTCTGAGAATTGCTCTGATTCTCCGTGTGACCTCTTTGCTAAGACTCTCCAGAGAGCCGTCCTCAAAACCAACACACATCTTGACATATCTCCCACATTGATCGCAGGGTCTCCAGGAACCGCATTCAGCGAGCCAGGAGCTTTTCTCCCTACACTGTCCCTTGAGTTGTCCTCAAAACCAATATACATCGTGCTATATCTCCCACATGGAAAATGCCAGGAGGGAAAAGTGGGGATTAGCTTAGACTTTCTCGGAACTGCTTCAAATCAACTAGATATCTTTGTGCTGTAAATCTCCCAATAGCCAAACGCAAAAGCAGCAAACATCTCGCTGTATGTCCCACATTGAAAGTGCCAAGAGAGTAATATAGAGCTTGCTCTCCCTGTCTTTGAGTCCTGTTTTCACTGTCCCGGTTACCTCTTTGCTAACATTCTCTTCAGAGCTGCAGTGAAACCAGGAACCACGTGGAGAAGGCACCCACACTGAAAATGCCTGGAGGGAACATTGGGCCTTCTTCTCAGTGTCTCTGACATAGGGTTTCACTGTCCCGGGAAAGTCTCTGCTAACACCCTGCAGAGCGCTGTGCCCAATATACAGAAACGTCTTGCGGTATCTCCTACAGGGAAAGTGCCAGGAGGCAATTGTCGATCTTGTTCTCAGTGTCTCTGAGAATTGCTCTGATTCTCCGTGTGACCTCTTTGCTAAGACTCTCCAGAGAGCCGTCCTCAAAACCAACACACATCTTGACATATCTCCCACATTGATCGCAGTGTCTCCAGGAACCGCATTCAGCGAGCCAGGAACTTTTCTCCCTACACTGTCCCTTGAGTTGTCCTCAAAACCAATATACATCGTGCTATATCTCCCACATGGAAAGTGCCAGGAGGGAAAAGTGGGGATTAGCTTAGACTTTCTCGGAACTGCTTCAAATCAACTAGATATCTTTGTGCTGTAAATCTCCCAATAGCCAAACGCAAAAGCAGCAAACATCTCGCTGTATGTCCCACATTGAAAGTGCCAAGAGAGTAATATAGAGCTTGCTCTCCCTGTCTTTGAGTACTGTTTTCACTGTCCCGGTTACCTCTTTGCTAACATTCTCTTCAGAGCTGCAGTGAAACCAGGAACCACGTGGAGAAGGCACCCACACTGAAAGTGCCTGCAGGCAACATTGGGGCTTCTTCTCAGTGTCTCTGACATAGGGTTTCACTGTCCCGGGAAAGTCTCTGCTAACACCCTGCAGAGCGCTGTGCCCAATATACAGAAACGTCTTGCGGTATCTCCTACAGGGAAAGTGCCAGGAGGCAATTGTCGATCTTGTTCTCAGTGTCTCTGAGAATTGCTCTGATTCTCCGTGTGACCTCTTTGCTAAGACTCTCCAGAGAGCCGTCCTCAAAACCAACACACATCTTGACATATCTCCCACATTGATCGCAGTGTCTCCAGGAACGGCATTCAGTGAGCCAGGAATTTTTCTCCCTACACTGTCCATTGAGTTGTCCTCAAAACCAATATACATCGTGCTATATCTCCCACATGGAAAATGCCAGGAGGGAAAAGTGGGGATTAGCTTAGACTTTCTCGGAACTGCTTCAAATCAACTAGATATCTTTGTGCTGTAAATCTCCCAATAGCCAAACGCAAAAGCAGCGAACATCTCGCTGTATGTCCCACATTGAAAGTGCCAAGAGAGTAATATAGAGCTTGCTCTCCCTGTCTTTGAGTACTGTTTTCACTGTCCCGGTTACCTCTTTGCTAACATTCTCTTCAGAGCTGCAGTGAAACCAGGAACCATGTGGAGAAGGCACCCACACTGAAAGTGCCTGCAGGCAACATTGGGGCTTCTTCTCAGTGTCTCTGACATAGGGTTTCACTGTCCCGGGAAAGTCTCTGCTAACACCCTGCAGAGCGCTGTGCCCAATATACAGAAACGTCTTGCGGTATCTCCTACAGGGAAAGTGCCAGGAGGGAATTGTGGATCTTGTTCTCAGTGTCTCTGAGAATTGCTCTGATTCTCCGTGTGACCTCTTTGCTAAGACTCTCCAGAGAGCCGTCCTCAAAACCAACACACATCCTGACATATCTCCCACATTGATCGCAGTGTCTCCAGGAACCGCATTCAGCGAGCCAGGAGCTTTTCTCCCTACACTGTCCCTTGAGTTGTCCTCAAAACCAATATACATCGTGCTATATCTCCCACATGGAAAATGCCAGGAGGGAAAAGTGGGGATTAGCTTAGACTTTCTCGGAACTGCTTCAAATCAACTAAATATCTTTGTGCTGTAAATCTCCCAATAGCCAAACGCAAAAGCAGCAAACATCTCGCTGTATGTCCCACATTGAAAGTGCCAAGAGAGTAATATAGAGCTTGCTCTCCCTGTCTTTGAGTACTGTTTTCACTGTCCCGGTTACCTCTTTGCTAACATTCTCTTCAGAGCTGCAGTGAAACCAGGAACCACGTGGAGAAGGCACCCACACTGAAAATGCCTGGAGGGAACATTGGGGCTTCTTCTCAGTGTCTCTGACATAGGGTTTCACTGTCCCGGGAAAGTCTCTGCTAACACCCTGCAGAGCGCTGTGCCCAATATACAGAAACGTCTTGCGGTATCTCCTACAGGGAAAGTGCCAGGAGGGAATTGTCGATCTTGTTCTCAGTGTCTCTGAGAATTGCTCTGATTCTCCGTGTGACCTCTTTGCTAAGACTCTCCAGAGAGCCGTCCTCAAAACCAACACACATCTTGACATATCTCCCACATTGATCGCAGTGTCTCCAGGAACCGCATTCAGCGAGCCAGGAACTTTTCTCCCTACACTGTCCCTTGAGTTGTCCTCAAAACCAATATACATCGTGCTATATCTCCCACATGGAAAGTGCCAGGAGGGAAAAGTGGGGATTAGCTTAGACTTTCTCGGAACTGCTTCAAATCAACTAGATATCTTTGTGCTGTAAATCTCCCAATAGCCAAACGCAAAAGCAGCAAACATCTCGCTGTATGTCCCACATTGAAAGTGCCAAGAGAGTAATATAGAGCTTGCTCTCCCTGTCTTTGAGTACTGTTTTCACTGTCCCGGTTACCTCTTTGCTAACATTCTCTTCAGAGCTGCAGTGAAACCAGGAACCATGTGGAGAAGGCACCCACACTGAAAGTGCCTGCAGGCAACATTGGGGCTTCTTCTCAGTGTCTCTGACATAGGGTTTCACTGTCCCGGGAAAGTCTCTGCTAACACCCTGCAGAGCGCTGTGCCCAATATACAGAAACGTCTTGCGGTATCTCCTACAGGGAAAGTGCCAGGAGGGAATTGTCGATCTTGTTCTCAGTGTCTCTGAGAATTGCTCTGATTCTCCGTGTGACCTCTTTGCTAAGACTCTCCAGAGAGCCGTCCTCAAAACCAACACACATCTTGACATATCTCCCACATTGATCGCAGTGTCTCCAGGAACCGCATTCAGCGAGCCAGGAGCTTTTCTCCCTACACTGTCCATTGAGTTGTCCTCAAAACCAATATACATCCTGCTATATCTCCCACATGGAAAATGCCAGGAGGGAAAAGTGGGGATTAGCTTAGACTTTCTCGGAACTGCTTCAAATCAACTAAATATCTTTGTGCTGTAAATCTCCCAATAGCCAAACGCAAAAGCAGCAAACATCTCGCTCTATGTCCCACATTGAAAGTGCCAAGAGAGTAATATAGAGCTTGCTCTCCCTGTCTTTGAGTACTGTTTTCACTGTCCCGGTTACCTCTTTGCTAACATTCTCTTCAGAGCTGCAGTGAAACCAGGAACCACGTGGAGAAGGCACCCACACTGAAAGTGCCTGCAGGCAACATTGGGGCTTCTTCTCAGTGTCTCTGACATAGGGTTTCACTGTCCCGGGAAAGTCTCTGCTAACACCCTGCAGAGCGCTGTGCCCAATATACAGAAACGTCTTGCGGTATCTCCTACAGGGAAAGTGCCAGGAGGGAATTGTCGATCTTGTTCTCAGTGTCTCTGAGAATTGCTCTGATTCTCCGTGTGACCTCTTTGCTAAGACTCTCCAGAGAGCCGTCCTCAAAACCAACACACATCTTGACATATCTCCCACATTGATCGCAGGGTCTCCAGGAACCGCATTCAGCGAGCCAGGAGCTTTTCTCCCTACACTGTCCATTGAGTTGTCCTCAAAACCAATATACATCGTGCTATATCTCCCACATGGAAAATGCCAGGAGGGAAAAGTGGGGATTAGCTTAGACTTTCTCGGAACTGCTTCAAATCAACTAAATATCTTTGTGCTGTAAATCTCCCAATAGCCAAACGCAAAAGCAGCAAACATCTCGCTGTATGTCCCACATTGAAAGTGCCAAGAGAGTAATATAGAGCTTGCTCTCCCTGTCTTTGAGTACTGTTTTCACTGTCCCGGTTACCTCTTTGCTAACATTCTCTTCAGAGCTGCAGTGAAACCAGGAACCACGTGGAGAAGGCACCCACACTGAAAATGCCTGGAGGGAACATTGGGCCTTCTTCTCAGTGTCTCTGACATAGGGTTTCACTGTCCCGGGAAAGTCTCTGCTAACACCCTGCAGAGCGCTGTGCCCAATATACAGAAACGTCTTGCGGTATCTCCTACAGGGAAAGTGCCAGGAGGGAATTGTCGATCTTGTTCTCAGTGTCTCTGAGAATTGCTCTGATTCTCCGTGTGACCTCTTTGCTAAGACTCTCCAGAGAGCCGTCCTCAAAACCAACACACATCTTGACATATCTCCCACATTGATCGCAGTGTCTCCAGGAACCGCATTCAGCGAGTCAGGAGCTTTTCTCCCTACACTGTCCCTTGAGTTGTCCTCAAAACCAATATACATCGTGCTATATCTCCCACATGGAAAGTGCCAGGAGGGAAAAGTGGGGATTAGCTTAGACTTTCTCGGAACTGCTTCAAATCAACTAGATATCTTTGTGCTGTAAATCTCCCAATAGCCAAACGCAAAAGCAGCAAACATCTCGCTGTATGTCCCACATTGAAAGTGCCAAGAGAGTAATATAGAGCTTGCTCTCCCTGTCTTTGAGTACTGTTTTCACTGTCCCGGTTACCTCTTTGCTAACATTCTCTTCAGAGCTGCAGTGAAACCAGGAACCACGTGGAGAAGGCACCCACACTGAAAGTGCCTGCAGGCAACATTGGGGCTTCTTCTCAGTGTCTCTGACATAGGGTTTCACTGTCCCGGGAAAGTCTCTGCTAACACCCTGCAGAGCGCTGTGCCCAATATACAGAAACGTCTTGCGGTATCTCCTACAGGGAAAGTGCCAGGAGGGAATTGTCGATCTTGTTCTCAGTGTCTCTGAGAATTGCTCTGATTCTCCGTGTGACCTCTTTGCTAAGACTCTCCAGAGAGCCGTCCTCAAAACCAACACACATCTTGACATATCTCCCACATTGATCGCAGTGTCTCCAGGAACGGCATTCAGCGAGCCAGGAGCTTTTCTCCCTACACTGTCCCTTGAGTTGTCCTCAAAACCAATATACATCGTGCTATATCTCCCACATGGAAAATGCCAGGAGGGAAAAGTGGGGATTAGCTTAGACTTTCTCGGAACTGCTTCAAATCAACTAGATATCTTTGTGCTGTAAATCTCCCAATAGCCAAACGCAAAAGCAGCAAACATCTTGCTGTATGTCCCACATTGAAAGTGCCAAGAGAGTAATATAGAGCTTGCTCTCCCTGTCTTTGAGTCCTGTTTTCACTGTCCCGGTTACCTCTTTGCTAACATTCTCTTCAGAGCTGCAGTGAAACCAGGAACCACGTGGAGAAGGCACCCACACTGAAAATGCCTGGAGGGAACATTGGGCCTTCTTCTCAGTGTCTCTGACATAGGGTTTCACTGTCCCGGGAAAGTCTCTGCTAACACCCTGCAGAGCGCTGTGCCCAATATACAGAAACGTCTTGCGGTATCTCCTACAGGGAAAGTGCCAGGAGGCAATTGTCGATCTTGTTCTCAGTGTCTCTGAGAATTGCTCTGATTCTCCGTGTGACCTCTTTGCTAAGACTCTCCAGAGAGCCGTCCTCAAAACCAACACACATCTTGACATATCTCCCACATTGATCGCAGTGTCTCCAGGAACCGCATTCAGCGAGCCAGGAACTTTTCTCCCTACACTGTCCCTTGAGTTGTCCTCAAAACCAATATACATCGTGCTATATCTCCCACATGGAAAGTGCCAGGAGGGAAAAGTGGGGATTAGCTTAGACTTTCTCGGAACTGCTTCAAATCAACTAGATATCTTTGTGCTGTAAATCTCCCAATAGCCAAACGCAAAAGCAGCAAACATCTCGCTGTATGTCCCACATTGAAAGTGCCAAGAGAGTAATATAGAGCTTGCTCTCCCTGTCTTTGAGTACTGTTTTCACTGTCCCGATTACCTCTTTGCTAACATTCTCTTCAGAGCTGCAGTGAAACCAGGAACCACGTGGAGAAGGCACCCACACTGAAAGTGCCTGCAGGCAACATTGGGGCTTCTTCTCAGTGTCTCTGACATAGGGTTTCACTGTCCCGGGAAAGTCTCTGCTAACACCCTGCAGAGCGCTGTGCCCAATATACAGAAACGTCTTGCGGTATCTCCTACAGGGAAAGTGCCAGGAGGGAATTGTCGATCTTGTTCTCAGTGTCTCTGAGAATTGCTCTGATTCTCCGTGTGACCTCTTTGCTAAGACTCTCCAGAGAGCCGTCCTCAAAACCAACACACATCTTGACATATCTCCCACATTGATCGCAGTGTCTCCAGGAACCGCATTCAGCGAGCCAGGAGCTTTTCTCCCTACACTGTCCCTTGAGTTGTCCTCAAAACCAATATACATCGTGCTATATCTCCCACATGGAAAATGCCAGGAGGGAAAAGTGGGGATTAGCTTAGACTTTCTCGGAACTGCTTCAAATCAACTAGATATCTTTGTGCTGTAAATCTCCCAATAGCCAAACGCAAAAGCAGCAAACATCTCGCTGTATGTCCCACATTGAAAGTGCCAAGAGAGTAATATAGAGCTTGCTCTCCCTGTCTTTGAGTCCTGTTTTCACTGTCCCGGTTACCTCTTTGCTAACATTCTCTTCAGAGCTGCAGTGAAACCAGGAACCACGTGGAGAAGGCACCCACACTGAAAATGCCTGGAGGGAACATTGGGCCTTCTTCTCAGTGTCTCTGACATAGGGTTTCACTGTCCCGGGAAAGTCTCTGCTAACACCCTGCAGAGCGCTGTGCCCAATATACAGAAACGTCTTGCGGTATCTCCTACAGGGAAAGTGCCAGGAGGCAATTGTCGATCTTGTTCTCAGTGTCTCTGAGAATTGCTCTGATTCTCCGTGTGACCTCTTTGCTAAGACTCTCCAGAGAGCCGTCCTCAAAACCAACACACATCTTGACATATCTCCCACATTGATCGCAGTGTCTCCAGGAACCGCATTCAGCGAGCCAGGAACTTTTCTCCCTACACTGTCCCTTGAGTTGTCCTCAAAACCAATATACATCGTGCTATATCTCCCACATGGAAAGTGCCAGGAGGGAAAAGTGGGGATTAGCTTAGACTTTCTCGGAACTGCTTCAAATCAACTAGATATCTTTGTGCTGTAAATCTCCCAATAGCCAAACGCAAAAGCAGCAAACATCTCGCTGTATGTCCCACATTGAAAGTGCCAAGAGAGTAATATAGAGCTTGCTCTCCCTGTCTTTGAGTACTGTTTTCACTGTCCCGGTTACCTCTTTGCTAACATTCTCTTCAGAGCTGCAGTGAAACCAGGAACCACGTGGAGAAGGCACCCACACTGAAAGTGCCTGCAGGCAACATTGGGGCTTCTTCTCAGTGTCTCTGACATAGGGTTTCACTGTCCCGGGAAAGTGTCTGCTAACAGCCTGCAGAGCGCTGTGCCCAATATACAGAAACGTCTTGCGGTATCTCCTACAGGGAAAGTGCCAGGAGGGAATTGTCGATCTTGTTCTCAGTGTCTCTGAGAATTGCTCTGATTCTCCGTGTGACCTCTTTGCTAAGACTCTCCAGAGAGCCGTCCTCAAAACCAACACACATCTTGACATATCTCCCACTTTGATCGCAGTGTCTCCAGGAACGGCATTCAGTGAGCCAGGAATTTTTCTCCCTACACTGTCCCTTGAGTTGTCCTCAAAACCAATATACATCGTGCTATATCTCCCACATGGAAAATGCCAGGAGGGAAAAGTGGGGATTAGCTTAGACTTTCTCGGAACTGCTTCAAATCAACTAGATATCTTTGTGCTGTAAATCTCCCAATAGCCAAACGCAAAAGCAGCAAACATCTCGCTGTATGTCCCACATTGAAAGTGCCAAGAGAGTAATATAGAGCTTGCTCTCCCTGTCTTTGAGTACTGTTTTCACTGTCCCGCTTACCTCTTTGCTAACATTCTGTTCAGAGCTGCAGTGAAACCAGGAACCACGTGGAGAAGGCACCCACACTGAAAGTGCCTGCAGGCAACATTGGGGCTTCTTCTCAGTGTCTCTGACATAGGGTTTCACTGTCCCGGGAAAGTCTCTGCTAACAGCCTGCAGAGCGCTGTGCCCAATATACAGAAACGTCTTGTGGTATCTCCTACAGGGAAAGTGCCAGGAGGGAATTGTGGATCTTGTTCTCAGTGTCTCTGAGAATTGCTCTGATTCTCCGTGTGACCTCTTTGCTAAGACTCTCCAGAGAGCCGTCCTCAAAACCAACACACATCTTGACATATCTCCCACATTGATCGCAGTGTCTCCAGGAACCGCATTCAGCGAGCCAGGAGCTTTTCTCCCTACACTGTCCATTGAGTTGTCCTCAAAACCAATATACATCGTGCTATATCTCCCACATGGAAAATGCCAGGAGGGAAAAGTGGGGATTAGCTTAGACTTTCTCGGAACTGCTTCAAATCAACTAAATATCTTTGTGCTGTAAATCTCCCAATAGCCAAACGCAAAAGCAGCAAACATCTCGCTGTATGTCCCACATTGAAAGTGCCAAGAGAGTAATATAGAGCTTGCTCTCCCTGTCTTTGAGTACTGTTTTCACTGTCCCGCTTACCTCTTTGCTAACATTCTCTTCAGAGCTGCAGTGAAACCAGGAACCACGTGGAGAAGGCACCCACACTGAAAATGCCTGGAGGGAACATTGGGCCTTCTTCTCAGTGTCTCTGACATAGGGTTTCACTGTCCCGGGAAAGTCTCTGCTAACACCCTGCAGAGCGCTGTGCCCAATATACAGAAACGTCTTGCGGTATCTCCTACAGGGAAAGTGCCAGGAGGGAATTGTCGATCTTGTTCTCAGTGTCTCTGAGAATTGCTCTGATTCTCCGTGTGACCTCTTTGCTAAGACTCTCCAGAGAGCCGTCCTCAAAACCAACACACATCTTGACATATCTCCCACATTGATCGCAGTGTCTCCAGGAACCGCATTCAGCGAGCCAGGAACTTTTCTCCCTACACTGTCCCTTGAGTTGTCCTCAAAACCAATATACATCGTGCTATATCTCCCACATGGAAAGTGCCAGGAGGGAAAAGTGGGGATTAGCTTAGACTTTCTCGGAACTGCTTCAAATCAACTAGATATCTTTGTGCTGTAAATCTCCCAATAGCCAAACGCAAAAGCAGCAAACATCTCGCTGTATGTCCCACATTGAAAGTGCCAAGAGAGTAATATAGAGCTTGCTCTCCCTGTCTTTGAGTACTGTTTTCACTGTCCCGCTTACCTCTTTGCTAACATTCTCTTCAGAGCTGCAGTGAAACCAGGAACCACGTGGAGAAGGCACCCACACTGAAAGTGCCTGCAGGCAACATTGGGGCTTCTTCTCAGTGTCTCTGACATAGGGTTTCACTGTCCCGGGAAAGTCTCTGCTAACAGCCTGCAGAGCGCTGTGCCCAATATACAGAAACGTCTTGTGGTATCTCCTACAGGGAAAGTGCCAGGAGGGAATTGTCGATCTTGTTCTCAGTGTCTCTGAGAATTGCTCTGATTCTCCGTGTGACCTCTTTGCTAAGACTCTCCAGAGAGCCGTCCTCAAAACCAACACACATCTTGACATATCTCCCACATTGATCGCAGTGTCTCCAGGAACCGCATTCAGCGAGCCAGGAACTTTTCTCCCTACACTGTCCCTTGAGTTGTCCTCAAAACCAATATACATCGTGCTATATCTCCCACATGGAAAGTGCCAGGAGGGAAAAGTGGGGATTAGCTTAGACTTTCTCGGAACTGCTTCAAATCAACTAAATATCTTTGTGCTGTAAATCTCCCAATAGCCAAACGCAAAAGCAGCAAACATCTCGCTGTATGTCCCACATTGAAAGTGCCAAGAGAGTAATATAGAGCTTGCTCTCCCTGTCTTTGAGTACTGTTTTCACTGTCCCGCTTACCTCTTTGCTAACATTCTCTTCAGAGCTGCAGTGAAACCAGGAACCACGTGGAGAAGGCACCCACACTGAAAGTGCCTGCAGGCAACATTGGGGCTTCTTCTCAGTGTCTCTGACATAGGGTTTCACTGTCCCGGGAAAGTCTCTGCTAACACCCTGCAGAGCGCTGTGCCCAATATACAGAAACGTCTTGCGGTATCTCCTACAGGGAAAGTGCCAGGAGGGAATTGTCGATCTTGTTCTCAGTGTCTCTGAGAATTGCTCTGATTCTCCGTGTGACCTCTTTGCTAAGACTCTCCAGAGAGCCGTCCTCAAAACCAACACACATCTTGACATATCTCCCACATTGATCGCAGGGTCTCCAGGAACGGCATTCAGTGAGCCAGGAATTTTTCTCCCTACACTGTCCCTTGAGTTGTCCTCAAAACCAATATACATCGTGCTATATCTCCCACATGGAAAATGCCAGGAGGGAAAAGTGGGGATTAGCTTAGACGTTCTCGGAACTGCTTCAAATCAACTAGATATCTTTGTGCTGTAAATCTCCCAATAGCCAAACGCAAAAGCAGCAAACATCTCGCTGTATGTCCCACATTGAAAGTGCCAAGAGAGTAATATAGAGCTTGCTCTCCCTGTCTTTGAGTACTGTTTTCACTGTCCCGCTTACCTCTTTGCTAACATTCTGTTCAGAGCTGCAGTGAAACCAGGAACCACGTGGAGAAGGCACCCACACTGAAAGTGCCTGCAGGCAACATTGGGGCTTCTTCTCAGTGTCTCTGACATAGGGTTTCACTGTCCCGGGAAAGTCTCTGCTAACAGCCTGCAGAGCGCTGTGCCCAATATACAGAAACGTCTTGTGGTATCTCCTACAGGGAAAGTGCCAGGAGGGAATTGTGGATCTTGTTCTCAGTGTCTCTGAGAATTGCTCTGATTCTCCGTGTGACCTCTTTGCTAAGACTCTCCAGAGAGCCGTCCTCAAAACCAACACACATCTTGACATATCTCCCACATTGATCGCAGGGTCTCCAGGAACCGCATTCAGCGAGCCAGGAGCTTTTCTCCCTACACTGTCCATTGAGTTGTCCTCAAAACCAATATACATCGTGCTATATCTCCCACATGGAAAATGCCAGGAGGGAAAAGTGGGGATTAGCTTAGACTTTCTCGGAACTGCTTCAAATCAACTAAATATCTTTGTGCTGTAAATCTCCCAATAGCCAAACGCAAAAGCAGCAAACATCTCGCTGTATGTCCCACATTGAAAGTGCCAAGAGAGTAATATAGAGCTTGCTCTCCCTGTCTTTGAGTACTGTTTTCACTGTCCCGCTTACCTCTTTGCTAACATTCTCTTCAGAGCTGCAGTGAAACCAGGAACCACGTGGAGAAGGCACCCACACTGAAAATGCCTGGAGGGAACATTGGGCCTTCTTCTCAGTGTCTCTGACATAGGGTTTCACTGTCCCGGGAAAGTCTCTGCTAACACCCTGCAGAGCGCTGTGCCCAATATACAGAAACGTCTTGCGGTATCTCCTACAGGGAAAGTGCCAGGAGGGAATTGTCGATCTTGTTCTCAGTGTCTCTGAGAATTGCTCTGATTCTCCGTGTGACCTCTTTGCTAAGACTCTCCAGAGAGCCGTCCTCAAAACCAACACACATCTTGACATATCTCCCACATTGATCGCAGTGTCTCCAGGAACCGCATTCAGCGAGCCAGGAACTTTTCTCCCTACACTGTCCCTTGAGTTGTCCTCAAAACCAATATACATCGTGCTATATCTCCCACATGGAAAGTGCCAGGAGGGAAAAGTGGGGATTAGCTTAGACTTTCTCGGAACTGCTTCAAATCAACTAGATATCTTTGTGCTGTAAATCTCCCAATAGCCAAACGCAAAAGCAGCAAACATCTCGCTCTATGTCCCACATTGAAAGTGCCAAGAGAGTAATATAGAGCTTGCTCTCCCTGTCTTTGAGTACTGTTTTCACTGTCCCGCTTACCTCTTTGCTAACATTCTCTTCAGAGCTGCAGTGAAACCAGGAACCACGTGGAGAAGGCACCCACACTGAAAGTGCCTGCAGGCAACATTGGGGCTTCTTCTCAGTGTCTCTGACATAGGGTTTCACTGTCCCGGGAAAGTCTCTGCTAACAGCCTGCAGAGCGCTGTGCCCAATATACAGAAACGTCTTGCGGTATCTCCTACAGGGAAAGTGCCAGGAGGGAATTGTCGATCTTGTTCTCAGTGTCTCTGAGAATTGCTCTGATTCTCCGTGTGACCTCTTTGCTAAGACTCTCCAGAGAGCCGTCCTCAAAACCAACACACATCTTGACATATCTCCCACATTGATCGCAGTGTCTCCAGGAACGGCATTCAGTGAGCCAGGAATTTTTCTCCCTACACTGTCCATTGAGTTGTCCTCAAAACCAATATACATCGTGCTATATCTCCCACATGGAAAATGCCAGGAGGGAAAAGTGGGGATTAGCTTAGACTTTCTCGGAACTGCTTCAAATCAACTAGATATCTTTGTGCTGTAAATCTCCCAATAGTCAAACGCAAAAGCAGCAAACATCTCGCTGTATGTCCCACATTGAAAGTGCCAAGAGAGTAATATAGAGCTTGCTCTCCCTGTCTTTGAGTACTGTTTTCACTGTCCCGCTTACCTCTTTGCTAACATTCTCTTCAGAGCTGCAGTGAAACCAGGAACCACGTGGAGAAGGCACCCACACTGAAAGTGCCTGCAGGCAACATTGGGGCTTCTTCTCAGTGTCTCTGACATAGGGTTTCACTGTCCCGGGAAAGTCTCTGCTAACAGCCTGCAGAGCGCTGTGCCCAATATACAGAAACGTCTTGCGGTATCTCCTACAGGGAAAGTGCCAGGAGGGAATTGTCGATCTTGTTCTCAGTGTCTCTGAGAATTGCTCTGATTCTCCGTGTGACCTCTTTGCTAAGACTCTCCAGAGAGCCGTCCTCAAAACCAACACACATCTTGACATATCTCCCACATTGATCGCAGTGTCTCCAGGAACCGCATTCAGCGAGCCAGGAACTTTTCTCCCTACACTGTCCCTTGAGTTGTCCTCAAAACCAATATACATCGTGCTATATCTCCCACATGGAAAGTGCCAGGAGGGAAAAGTGGGGATTAGCTTAGACTTTCTCGGAACTGCTTCAAATCAACTAGATATCTTTGTGCTGTAAATCTCCCAATAGCCAAACGCAAAAGCAGCGAACATCTCGCTGTATGTCCCACATTGAAAGTGCCAAGAGAGTAATATAGAGCTTGCTCTCCCTGTCTTTGAGTACTGTTTTCACTGTCCCGGTTACCTCTTTGCTAACATTCTCTTCAGAGCTGCAGTGAAACCAGGAACCATGTGGAGAAGGCACCCACACTGAAAGTGCCTGCAGGCAACATTGGGGCTTCTTCTCAGTGTCTCTGACATAGGGTTTCACTGTCCCGGGAAAGTCTCTGCTAACAGCCTGCAGAGCGCTGTGCCCAATATACAGAAACGTCTTGCGGTATCTCCTACAGGGAAAGTGCCAGGAGGGAATTGTCGATCTTGTTCTCAGTGTCTCTGAGAATTGCTCTGATTCTCCGTGTGACCTCTTTGCTAAGACTCTCCAGAGAGCCGTCCTCAAAACCAACACACATCTTGACATATCTCCCACATTGATCGCAGTGTCTCCAGGAACCGCATTCAGCGAGCCAGGAACTTTTCTCCCTACACTGTCCCTTGAGTTGTCCTCAAAACCAATATACATCGTGCTATATCTCCCACATGGAAAGTGCCAGGAGGGAAAAGTGGGGATTAGCTTAGACTTTCTCGGAACTGCTTCAAATCAACTAGATATCTTTGTGCTGTAAATCTCCCAATAGCCAAACGCAAAAGCAGCAAACATCTCGCTGTATGTCCCACATTGAAAGTGCCAAGAGAGTAATATAGAGCTTGCTCTCCCTGTCTTTGAGTACTGTTTTCACTGTCCCGCTTACCTCTTTGCTAACATTCTCTTCAGAGCTGCAGTGAAACCAGGAACCACGTGGAGAAGGCACCCACACTGAAAGTGCCTGCAGGCAACATTGGGGCTTCTTCTCAGTGTCTCTGACATAGGGTTTCACTGTCCCGGGAAAGTCTCTGCTAACAGCCTGCAGAGCGCTGTGCCCAATATACAGAAACGTCTTGTGGTATCTCCTACAGGGAAAGTGCCAGGAGGGAATTGTCGATCTTGTTCTCAGTGTCTCTGAGAATTGCTCTGATTCTCCGTGTGACCTCTTTGCTAAGACTCTCCAGAGAGCCGTCCTCAAAACCAACACACATCTTGACATATCTCCCACATTGATCGCAGTGTCTCCAGGAACCGCATTCAGCGAGCCAGGAACTTTTCTCCCTACACTGTCCCTTGAGTTGTCCTCAAAACCAATATACATCGTGCTATATCTCCCACATGGAAAATGCCAGGAGGGAAAAGTGGGGATTAGCTTAGACTTTCTCGGAACTGCTTCAAATCAACTAGATATCTTTGTGCTGTAAATCTCCCAATAGCCAAACGCAAAAGCAGCGAACATCTCGCTGTATGTCCCACATTGAAAGTGCCAAGAGAGTAATATAGAGCTTGCTCTCCCTGTCTTTGAGTACTGTTTTCACTGTCCCGGTTACCTCTTTGCTAACATTCTCTTCAGAGCTGCAGTGAAACCAGGAACCATGTGGAGAAGGCACCCACACTGAAAGTGCCTGCAGGCAACATTGGGGCTTCTTCTCAGTGTCTCTGACATAGGGTTTCACTGTCCCGGGAAAGTCTCTGCTAACAGCCTGCAGAGCGCTGTGCCCAATATACAGAAACGTCTTGCGGTATCTCCTACAGGGAAAGTGCCAGGAGGGAATTGTCGATCTTGTTCTCAGTGTCTCTGAGAATTGCTCTGATTCTCCGTGTGACCTCTTTGCTAAGACTCTCCAGAGAGCCGTCCTCAAAACCAACACACATCTTGACATATCTCCCACATTGATCGCAGTGTCTCCAGGAACCGCATTCAGCGAGCCAGGAACTTTTCTCCCTACACTGTCCCTTGAGTTGTCCTCAAAACCAATATACATCGTGCTATATCTCCCACATGGAAAGTGCCAGGAGGGAAAAGTGGGGATTAGCTTAGACTTTCTCGGAACTGCTTCAAATCAACTAGATATCTTTGTGCTGTAAATCTCCCAATAGCCAAACGCAAAAGCAGCAAACATCTCGCTGTATGTCCCACATTGAAAGTGCCAAGAGAGTAATATAGAGCTTGCTCTCCCTGTCTTTGAGTACTGTTTTCACTGTCCCGGTTACCTCTTTGCTAACATTCTCTTCAGAGCTGCAGTGAAACCAGGAACCACGTGGAGAAGGCACCCACACTGAAAATGCCTGGAGGGAACATTGGGCCTTCTTCTCAGTGTCTCTGACATAGGGTTTCACTGTCCCGGGAAAGTCTCTGCTAACACCCTGCAGAGCGCTGTGCCCAATATACAGAAACGTCTTGCGGTATCTCCTACAGGGAAAGTGCCAGGAGGGAATTGTCGATCTTGTTCTCAGTGTCTCTGAGAATTGCTCTGATTCTCCGTGTGACCTCTTTGCTAAGACTCTCCAGAGAGCCGTCCTCAAAACCAACACACATCTTGACATATCTCCCACATTGATCGCAGGGTCTCCAGGAACGGCATTCAGCGAGCCAGGAATTTTTCTCCCTACACTGTCCATTGAGTTGTCCTCAAAACCAATATACATCGTGCTATATCTCCCACATGGAAAATGCCAGGAGGGAAAAGTGGGGATTAGCTTAGACTTTCTCGGAACTGCTTCAAATCAACTAGATATCTTTGTGCTGTAAATCTCCCAATAGCCAAACGCAAAAGCAGCAAACATCTCGCTGTATGTCCCACATTGAAAGTGCCAAGAGAGTAATATAGAGCTTGCTCTCCCTGTCTTTGAGTACTGTTTTCACTGTCCCGCTTACCTCTTTGCTAACATTCTCTTCAGAGCTGCAGTGAAACCAGGAACCACGTGGAGAAGGCACCCACACTGAAAGTGCCTGCAGGCAACATTGGGGCTTCTTCTCAGTGTCTCTGACATAGGGTTTCACTGTCCCGGGAAAGTCTCTGCTAACAGCCTGCAGAGCGCTGTGCCCAATATACAGAAACGTCTTGTGGTATCTCCTACAGGGAAAGTGCCAGGAGGGAATTGTCGATCTTGTTCTCAGTGTCTCTGAGAATTGCTCTGATTCTCCGTGTGACCTCTTTGCTAAGACTCTCCAGAGAGCCGTCCTCAAAACCAACACACATCTTGACATATCTCCCACATTGATCGCAGTGTCTCCAGGAACCGCATTCAGCGAGCCAGGAACTTTTCTCCCTACACTGTCCCTTGAGTTGTCCTCAAAACCAATATACATCGTGCTATATCTCCCACATGGAAAGTGCCAGGAGGGAAAAGTGGGGATTAGCTTAGACTTTCTCGGAACTGCTTCAAATCAACTAGATATCTTTGTGCTGTAAATCTCCCAATAGCCAAACGCAAAAGCAGCGAACATCTCGCTGTATGTCCCACATTGAAAGTGCCAAGAGAGTAATATAGAGCTTGCTCTCCCTGTCTTTGAGTACTGTTTTCACTGTCCCGGTTACCTCTTTGCTAACATTCTCTTCAGAGCTGCAGTGAAACCAGGAACCATGTGGAGAAGGCACCCACACTGAAAGTGCCTGCAGGCAACATTGGGCCTTCTTCTCAGTGTCTCTGACATAGGGTTTCACTGTCCCGGGAAAGTCTCTGCTAACAGCCTGCAGAGCACTGTGCCCAATATACAGAAACGTCTTGCGGTATCTCCTACAGGGAAAGTGCCAGGAGGGAATTGTGGATCTTGTTCTCAGTGTCTCTGAGAATTGCTCTGATTCTCCGTGTGACCTCTTTGCTAAGACTCTCCAGAGAGCCGTCCTCAAAACCAACACACATCTTGACATATCTCCCACATTGATCGCAGTGTCTCCAGGAATGGCATTCAGTGAGCCAGGAATTTTTCTCCCTACACTGTCCATTGAGTTGTCCTCAAAACCAATATACATCGTGCTATATCTCCCACATGGAAAATGCCAGGAGGGAAAAGTGGGGATTAGCTTAGACTTTCTCGGAACTGCTTCAAATCAACTAGATATCTTTGTGCTGTAAATCTCCCAATAGCCAAACGCAAAAGCAGCGAACATCTCGCTGTATGTCCCACATTGAAAGTGCCAAGAGAGTAATATAGAGCTTGCTCTCCCTGTCTTTGAGTACTGTTTTCACTGTCCTGGTTACCTCTTTGCTAACATTCTCTTCAGAGCTGCAGTGAAACCAGGAACCATGTGGAGAAGGCACCCACACTGAAAGTGCCTGCAGGCAACATTGGGGCTTCTTCTCAGTGTCTCTGACATAGGGTTTCACTGTCCCGGGAAAGTCTCTGCTAACACCCTGCAGAGCGCTGTGCCCAATATACAGAAATGTCTTGCGGTATCTCCTACAGGGAAAGTGCCAGGAGGGAATTGTCGATCTTGTTCTCAGTGTCTCTGAGAATTGCTCTGATTCTCCGTGTGACCTCTTTGCTAAGACTCTCCAGAGAGCCGTCCTCAAAACCAACACACATCTTGACATATCTCCCACATTGATCGCAGTGTCTCCAGGAACGGCATTCAGCGAGCCAGGAGCTTTTCTCCCTACACTGTCCCTTGAGTTGTCCTCAAAACCAATATACATCGTGCTATATCTCCCACATGGAAAGTGCCAGGAGGGAAAAGTGGGGATTAGCTTAGACTTTCTCGGAACTGCTTCAAATCAACTAGATATCTTTGTGCTGTAAATCTCCCAATAGCCAAACGCAAAAGCAGCAAACATCTCGCTGTATGTCCCACATTGAAAGTGCCAAGAGAGTAATATAGAGCTTGCTCTCCCTGTCTTTGAGTACTGTTTTCACTGTCCCGGTTACCTCTTTGCTAACATTCTCTTCAGAGCTGCAGTGAAACCAGGAACCACGTGGAGAAGGCACCCACACTGAAAGTGCCTGCAGGCAACATTGGGGCTTCTTCTCAGTGTCTCTGACATAGGGTTTCACTGTCCCGGGAAAGTCTCTGCTAACACCCTGCAGAGCGCTGTGCCCAATATACAGAAACGTCTTGCGGTATCTCCTACAGGGAAAGTGCCAGGAGGGAATTGTCGATCTTGTTCTCAGTGTCTCTGAGAATTGCTCTGATTCTCCGTGTGACCTCTTTGCTAAGACTCTCCAGAGAGCCGTCCTCAAAACCAACACACATCTTGACATATCTCCCACATTGATCGCAGGGTCTCCAGGAACCGCATTCAGCGAGCCAGGAACTTTTCTCCCCACACTGTCCATTGAGTTGTCCTCAAAACCAATATACATCGTGCTATATCTCCCACATGGAAAATGCCAGGAGGGAAAAGTGGGGATTAGCTTAGACTTTCTCGGAACTGCTTCAAATCAACTAGATATCTTTGTGCTGTAAATCTCCCAATAGCCAAACACAAAAGCAGCGAACATCTCGCTGTATGTCCCACATTGAAAGTGCCAAGAGAGTAATATAGAGCTTGCTCTCCCTGTCTTTGAGTACTGTTTTCACTGTCCCGGTTACCTCTTTGCTAACATTCTCTTCAGAGCTGCAGTGAAACCAGGAACCACGTGGAGAAGGCACCCACACTGAAAGTGCCTGCAGGCAACATTGGGGCTTCTTCTCAGTGTCTCTGACATAGGGTTTCACTGTCCTGGGAAAGTCTCTGCTAACACCCTGCAGAGCGCTGTGCCCAATATACAGAAACGTCTTGCGGTATCTCCTACAGGGAAAGTGCCAGGAGGGAATTGTCGATCTTGTTCTCAGTGTCTCTGAGAATTGCTCTGATTCTCCGTGTGACCTCTTTGCTAAGACTCTCCAGAGAGCCGTCCTCAAAACCAACACACATCTTGACATATCTCCCACATTGATCGCAGTGTCTCCAGGAACCGCATTCAGCGAGCCAGGAACTTTTCTCCCTACACTGTCCATTGAGTTGTCCTCAAAACCAATATACATCGTGCTATATCTCCCACATGGAAAATGCCAGGAGGGAAAAGTGGGGATTAGCTTAGACTTTCTCGGAACTGCTTCAAATCAACTAGATATCTTTGTGCTGTAAATCTCCCAATAGCCAAACGCAAAAGCAGCAAACATCTCGCTGTATGTCCCACATTGAAAGTGCCAAGAGAGTAATATAGAGCTTGCTCTCCCTGTCTTTGAGTACTGTTTTCACTGTCCCGGTTACCTCTTTGCTAACATTCTCTTCAGAGCTGCAGTGAAACCAGGAACCACGTGGAGAAGGCACCCACACTGAAAATGCCTGGAGGGAACATTGGGCCTTCTTCTCAGTGTCTCTGACATAGGGTTTCACTGTCCCGGGAAAGTCTCTGCTAACACCCTGCAGAGCGCTGCGCCCAATATACAGAAACGTCTTGCGGTATCTCCTACAGGGAAAGTGCCAGGAGGGAATTGTCGATCTTGTTCTCAGTGTCTCTGAGAATTGCTCTGATTCTCCGTGTGACCTCTTTGCTAAGACTCTCCAGAGAGCCGTCCTCAAAACCAACACACATCTTGACATATCTCCCACATTGATCGCAGGGTCTCCAGGAACGGCGTTCAGTGAGCCAGGAGCTTTTCTCCATACACTGCCCATTGAGTTGTCCTCAAAACCAATATACATCGTGCTATATCTCCCACATGGAAAGTGCCAGGAGGGAAAAGTGGGGATTAGCTTAGACTTTCTCGGAACTGCTTCAAATCAACTAGATATCTTTGTGCTGTAAATCTCCCAATAGCCAAACGCAAAAGCAGCAAACATCTCGCTGTATGTCCCACATTGAAAGTGCCAAGAGAGTAATATAGAGCTTGCTCTCCCTGTCTTTGAGTACTGTTTTCACTGTCCCGGTTACCTCTTTGCTAACATTCTCTTCAGAGCTGCAGTGAAACCAGGAACCACGTGGAGAAGGCACCCACACTGAAAGTGCCTGCAGGCAACATTGGGCCTTCTTCTCAGTGTCTCTGACATAGGGTTTCACTGTCCCGGGAAAGTCTCTGCTAACAGCCTGCAGAGCGCTGTGCCCAATATACAGAAACGTCTTGCGGTATCTCCTACAGGGAAAGTGCCAGGAGGGAATTGTCGATCTTGTTCTCAGTGTCTCTGAGAATTGCTCTGATTCTCCGTGTGACCTCTTTGCTAAGACTCTCCAGAGAGCCGTCCTCAAAACCAACACACATCTTGACATATCTCCCACATTGATCGCAGTGTCTCCAGGAACCGCATTCAGCGAGCCAGGAACTTTTCTCCCTACACTGTCCCTTGAGTTGTCCTCAAAACCAATATACATCGTGCTATATCTCCCACATGGAAAGTGCCAGGAGGGAAAAGTGGGGATTAGCTTAGACTTTCTCGGAACTGCTTCAAATCAACTAGATATCTTTGTGCTGTAAATCTCCCAATAGCCAAACGCAAAAGCAGCAAACATCTCGCTCTATGTCCCACATTGAAAGTGCCAAGAGAGTAATATAGAGCTTGCTCTCCCTGTCTTTGAGTACTGTTTTCACTGTCCCGGTTACCTCTTTGCTAACATTCTCTTCAGAGCTGCAGTGAAACCAGGAACCACGTGGAGAAGGCACCCACACTGAAAATGCCTGGAGGGAACATTGGGCCTTCTTCTCAGTGTCTCTGACATAGGGTTTCACTGTCCCGGGAAAGTCTCTGCTAACACCCTGCAGAGCGCTGTGCCCAATATACAGAAACGTCTTGCGGTATCTCCTACAGGGAAAGTGCCAGGAGGGAATTGTCGATCTTGTTCTCAGTGTCTCTGAGAATTGCTCTGATTCTCCGTGTGACCTCTTTGCTAAGACTCTCCAGAGAGCCGTCCTCAAAACCAACACACATCTTGACATATCTCCCACATTGATCGCAGTGTCTCCAGGAACCGCATTCAGCGAGCCAGGAACTTTTCTCCCTACACTGTCCCTTGAGTTGTCCTCAAAACCAATATACATCGTGCTATATCTCCCACATGGAAAGTGCCAGGAGGGAAAAGTGGGGATTAGCTTAGACTTTCTCGGAACTGCTTCAAATCAACTAGATATCTTTGTGCTGTAAATCTCCCAATAGCCAAACGCAAAAGCAGCAAACATCTCGCTGTATGTCCCACATTGAAAGTGCCAAGAGAGTAATATAGAGCTTGCTCTCCCTGTCTTTGAGTACCGTTTTCACTGTCCCGGTTACCTCTTTGCTAACATTCTCTTCAGAGCTGCAGTGAATCCAGGAACCACGTGGAGAAGGCACCCACACTGAAAGTGCCTGCAGGCAACATTGGGGCTTCTTCTCAGTGTCTCTGACATAGGGTTTCACTGTCCCGGGAAAGTCTCTGCTAACACCCTGCAGAGCGCTGTGCCCAATATACAGAAACGTCTTGCGGTATCTCCTACAGGGAAAGTGCCAGGAGGGAATTGTCGATCTTGTTCTCAGTGTCTCTGAGAATTGCTCTGATTCTCCGTGTGACCTCTTTGCTAAGACTCTCCAGAGAGCCGTCCTCAAAACCAACACACATCTTGACATATCTCCCACATTGATCGCAGTGTCTCCAGGAACCGCATTCAGTGAGCCAGGAGCTTTTCTCCCTACACTGTCCATTGAGTTGTCCTCAAAACCAATATACATCGTGCTATATCTCCCACATGGAAAATGCCAGGAGGGAAAAGTGGGGATTAGCTTAGACTTTCTCGGAACTGCTTCAAATCAACTAGATATCTTTGTGCTGTAAATCTCCCAATAGCCAAACGCAAAAGCAGCAAACATCTCGCTCTATGTCCCACATTGAAAGTGCCAAGAGAGTAATATAGAGCTTGCTCTCCCTGTCTTTGAGTACTGTTTTCACTGTCCCGCTTACCTCTTTGCTAACATTCTCTTCAGAGCTGCAGTGAAACCAGGAACCACGTGGAGAAGGCACCCACACTGAAAGTGCCTGCAGGCAACATTGGGGCTTCTTCTCAGTGTCTCTGACATAGGGTTTCACTGTCCCGGGAAAGTCTCTGCTAACACCCTGCAGAGCGCTGTGCCCAATATACAGAAACGTCTTGCGGTATCTCCTACAGGGAAAGTGCCAGGAGGGAACTGTCGATCTTGTTCTCAGTGTCTCTGAGAATTGCTCTGATTCTCCGTGTGACCTCTTTGCTAAGACTCTCCAGAGAGCCGTCCTCAAAACCAACACACATCTTGACATATCTCCCACATTGATCGCAGTGTCTCCAGGAACCGCATTCAGCGAGCCAGGAGCTTTTCTCCCTACACTGTCCCTTGAGTTGTCCTCAAAACCAATATACATCGTGCTATATCTCCCACATGGAAAGTGCCAGGAGGGAAAAGTGGGGATTAGCTTAGACTTTCTCGGAACTGCTTCAAATCAACTAGATATCTTTGTGCTGTAAATCTCCCAATAGCCAAACGCAAAAGCAGCAAACATCTCGCTGTATGTCCCACATTGAAAGTGCCAAGAGAGTAATATAGAGCTTGCTCTCCCTGTCTTTGAGTACTGTTTTCACTGTCCCGGTTACCTCTTTGCTAACATTCTCTTCAGAGCTGCAGTGAAACCAGGAACCACGTGGAGAAGGCACCCACACTGAAAGTGCCTGCAGGCAACATTGGGGCTTCTTCTCAGTGTCTCTGACATAGGGTTTCACTGTCCCGGGAAAGTCTCTGCTAACACCCTGCAGAGCGCTGTGCCCAATATACAGAAACGTCTTGCGGTATCTCCTACAGGGAAAGTGCCAGGAGGGAATTGTCGATCTTGTTCTCAGTGTCTCTGAGAATTGCTCTGATTCTCCGTGTGACCTCTTTGCTAAGACTCTCCAGAGAGCCGTCCTCAAAACCAACACACATCTTGACATATCTCCCACATTGATCGCAGTGTCTCCAGGAACCGCATTCAGCGAGCCAGGAACTTTTCTCCCTACACTGTCCATTGAGTTGTCCTCAAAACCAATATACATCGTGCTATATCTCCCACATGGAAAATGCCAGGAGGGAAAAGTGGGGATTAGCTTAGACTTTCTCGGAACTGCTTCAAATCAACTAGATATCTTTGTGCTGTAAATCTCCCAATAGCCAAACGCAAAAGCAGCAAACATCTCGCTGTATGTCCCACATTGAAAGTGCCAAGAGAGTAATATAGAGCTTGCTCTCCCTGTCTTTGAGTACTGTTTTCACTGTCCCGGTTACCTCTTTGCTAACATTCTCTTCAGAGCTGCAGTGAAACCAGGAACCACGTGGAGAAGGCACCCACACTGAAAATGCCTGGAGGGAACATTGGGCCTTCTTCTCAGTGTCTCTGACATAGGGTTTCACTGTCCCGGGAAAGTCTCTGCTAACACCCTGCAGAGCGCTGCGCCCAATATACAGAAACGTCTTGCGGTATCTCCTACAGGGAAAGTGCCAGGAGGGAATTGTCGATCTTGTTCTCAGTGTCTCTGAGAATTGCTCTGATTCTCCGTGTGACCTCTTTGCTAAGACTCTCCAGAGAGCCGTCCTCAAAACCAACACACATCTTGACATATCTCCCACATTGATCGCAGGGTCTCCAGGAACGGCGTTCAGTGAGCCAGGAGCTTTTCTCCATACACTGCCCATTGAGTTGTCCTCAAAACCAATATACATCGTGCTATATCTCCCACATGGAAAGTGCCAGGAGGGAAAAGTGGGGATTAGCTTAGACTTTCTCGGAACTGCTTCAAATCAACTAGATATCTTTGTGCTGTAAATCTCCCAATAGCCAAACGCAAAAGCAGCAAACATCTCGCTGTATGTCCCACATTGAAAGTGCCAAGAGAGTAATATAGAGCTTGCTCTCCCTGTCTTTGAGTACTGTTTTCACTGTCCCGGTTACCTCTTTGCTAACATTCTCTTCAGAGCTGCAGTGAAACCAGGAACCACGTGGAGAAGGCACCCACACTGAAAGTGCCTGGAGGGAACATTGGGCCTTCTTCTCAGTGTCTCTGACATAGGGTTTCACTGTCCCGGGAAAGTCTCTGCTAACAGCCTGCAGAGCGCTGTGCCCAATATACAGAAACGTCTTGCGGTATCTCCTACAGGGAAAGTGCCAGGAGGGAATTGTCGATCTTGTTCTCAGTGTCTCTGAGAATTGCTCTGATTCTCCGTGTGACCTCTTTGCTAAGACTCTCCAGAGAGCCGTCCTCAAAACCAACACACATCTTGACATATCTCCCACATTGATCGCAGTGTCTCCAGGAACCGCATTCAGCGAGCCAGGAACTTTTCTCCCTACACTGTCCCTTGAGTTGTCCTCAAAACCAATATACATCGTGCTATATCTCCCACATGGAAAGTGCCAGGAGGGAAAAGTGGGGATTAGCTTAGACTTTCTCGGAACTGCTTCAAATCAACTAGATATCTTTGTGCTGTAAATCTCCCAATAGCCAAACGCAAAAGCAGCAAACATCTCGCTCTATGTCCCACATTGAAAGTGCCAAGAGAGTAATATAGAGCTTGCTCTCCCTGTCTTTGAGTACTGTTTTCACTGTCCCGGTTACCTCTTTGCTAACATTCTCTTCAGAGCTGCAGTGAAACCAGGAACCACGTGGAGAAGGCACCCACACTGAAAATGCCTGGAGGGAACATTGGGCCTTCTTCTCAGTGTCTCTGACATAGGGTTTCACTGTCCCGGGAAAGTCTCTGCTAACACCCTGCAGAGCGCTGTGCCCAATATACAGAAACGTCTTGCGGTATCTCCTACAGGGAAAGTGCCAGGAGGGAATTGTCGATCTTGTTCTCAGTGTCTCTGAGAATTGCTCTGATTCTCCGTGTGACCTCTTTGCTAAGACTCTCCAGAGAGCCGTCCTCAAAACCAACACACATCTTGACATATCTCCCACATTGATCGCAGTGTCTCCAGGAACCGCATTCAGCGAGCCAGGAACTTTTCTCCCTACACTGTCCCTTGAGTTGTCCTCAAAACCAATATACATCGTGCTATATCTCCCACATGGAAAGTGCCAGGAGGGAAAAGTGGGGATTAGCTTAGACTTTCTCGGAACTGCTTCAAATCAACTAGATATCTTTGTGCTGTAAATCTCCCAATAGCCAAACGCAAAAGCAGCAAACATCTCGCTGTATGTCCCACATTGAAAGTGCCAAGAGAGTAATATAGAGCTTGCTCTCCCTGTCTTTGAGTACCGTTTTCACTGTCCCGGTTACCTCTTTGCTAACATTCTCTTCAGAGCTGCAGTGAATCCAGGAACCACGTGGAGAAGGCACCCACACTGAAAGTGCCTGCAGGCAACATTGGGGCTTCTTCTCAGTGTCTCTGACATAGGGTTTCACTGTCCCGGGAAAGTCTCTGCTAACACCCTGCAGAGCGCTGTGCCCAATATACAGAAACGTCTTGCGGTATCTCCTACAGGGAAAGTGCCAGGAGGGAATTGTCGATCTTGTTCTCAGTGTCTCTGAGAATTGCTCTGATTCTCCGTGTGACCTCTTTGCTAAGACTCTCCAGAGAGCCGTCCTCAAAACCAACACACATCTTGACATATCTCCCACATTGATCGCAGTGTCTCCAGGAACCGCATTCAGTGAGCCAGGAGCTTTTCTCCCTACACTGTCCATTGAGTTGTCCTCAAAACCAATATACATCGTGCTATATCTCCCACATGGAAAATGCCAGGAGGGAAAAGTGGGGATTAGCTTAGACTTTCTCGGAACTGCTTCAAATCAACTAGATATCTTTGTGCTGTAAATCTCCCAATAGCCAAACGCAAAAGCAGCGAACATCTCGCTCTATGTCCCACATTGAAAGTGCCAAGAGAGTAATATAGAGCTTGCTCTCCCTGTCTTTGAGTACTGTTTTCACTGTCCCGCTTACCTCTTTGCTAACATTCTCTTCAGAGCTGCAGTGAAACCAGGAACCACGTGGAGAAGGCACCCACACTGAAAGTGCCTGCAGGCAACATTGGGGCTTCTTCTCAGTGTCTCTGACATAGGGTTTCACTGTCCCGGGAAAGTCTCTGCTAACACCCTGCAGAGCGCTGTGCCCAATATACAGAAACGTCTTGCGGTATCTCCTACAGGGAAAGTGCCAGGAGGGAACTGTCGATCTTGTTCTCAGTGTCTCTGAGAATTGCTCTGATTCTCCGTGTGACCTCTTTGCTAAGACTCTCCAGAGAGCCGTCCTCAAAACCAACACACATCTTGACATATCTCCCACATTGATCGCAGTGTCTCCAGGAACGGCATTCAGCGAGCCAGGAGCTTTTCTCCCTACACTGTCCCTTGAGTTGTCCTCAAAACCAATATACATCGTGCTATATCTCCCACATGGAAAGTGCCAGGAGGGAAAAGTGGGGATTAGCTTAGACTTTCTCGGAACTGCTTCAAATCAACTAGATATCTTTGTGCTGTAAATCTCCCAATAGCCAAACGCAAAAGCAGCAAACATCTCGCTGTATGTCCCACATTGAAAGTGCCAAGAGAGTAATATAGAGCTTGCTCTCCCTGTCTTTGAGTACTGTTTTCACTGTCCCGGTTACCTCTTTGCTAACATTCTCTTCAGAGCTGCAGTGAAACCAGGAACCACGTGGAGAAGGCACCCACACTGAAAGTGCCTGCAGGCAACATTGGGGCTTCTTCTCAGTGTCTCTGACATAGGGTTTCACTGTCCCGGGAAAGTCTCTGCTAACACCCTGCAGAGCGCTGTGCCCAATATACAGAAACGTCTTGCGGTATCTCCTACAGGGAAAGTGCCAGGAGGGAATTGTCGATCTTGTTCTCAGTGTCTCTGAGAATTGCTCTGATTCTCCGTGTGACCTCTTTGCTAAGACTCTCCAGAGAGCCGTCCTCAAAACCAACACACATCTTGACATATCTCCCACATTGATCGCAGTGTCTCCAGGAACCGCATTCAGCAAGCCAGGAACTTTTCTCCCCACACTGTCCATTGAGTTGTCCTCAAAACCAATATACATCGTGCTATATCTCCCACATGGAAAATGCCAGGAGGGAAAAGTGGGGATTAGCTTAGACTTTCTCGGAACTGCTTCAAATCAACTAGATATCTTTGTGCTGTAAATCTCCCAATAGCCAAACGCAAAAGCAGCGAACATCTCGCTGTATGTCCCACATTGAAAGTGCCAAGAGAGTAATATAGAGCTTGCTCTCCCTGTCTTTGAGTACTGTTTTCACTGTCCCGCTTACCTCTTTGCTAACATTCTCTTCAGAGCTGCAGTGAAACCAGGAACCACGTGGAGAAGGCACCCACACTGAAAGTGCCTGCAGGCAACATTGGGGCTTCTTCTCAGTGTCTCTGACATAGGGTTTCACTGTCCCGGGAAAGTCTCTGCTAACAGCCTGCAGAGCGCTGTGCCCAATATACAGAAACGTCTTGCGGTATCTCCTACAGGGAAAGTGCCAGGAGGGAATTGTCGATCTTGTTCTCAGTGTCTCTGAGAATTGCTCTGATTCTCCGTGTGACCTCTTTGCTAAGACTCTCCAGAGAGCCGTCCTCAAAACCAACACACATCTTGACATATCTCCCACATTGATCGCAGGGTCTCCAGGAACCGCATTCAGCGAGCCAGGAACTTTTCTCCCTACACTGTCCCTTGAGTTGTCCTCAAAACCAATATACATCGTGCTATATCTCCCACATGGAAAGTGCCAGGAGGGAAAAGTGGGGATTAGCTTAGACTTTCTCGGAACTGCTTCAAATCAACTAGATATCTTTGTGCTGTAAATCTCCCAATAGCCAAATGCAAAAGCAGCAAACATCTCGCTGTATGTCCCACATTGAAAGTGCCAAGAGAGTAATATAGAGCTTGCTCTCCCTGTCTTTGAGTACTGTTTTCACTGTCCCGGTTACCTCTTTGCTAACATTCTCTTCAGAGCTGCAGTGAAACCAGGAACCACGTGGAGAAGGCACCCACACTGAAAATGCCTGGAGGGAACATTGTGCCTTCTTCTCAGTGTCTCTGACATAGGGTTTCACTGTCCCGGGAAAGTCTCTGCTAACAGCCTGCAGAGCGCTGTGCCCAATATACAGAAACGTCTTGCGGTATCTCCTACAGGGAAGATGCCAGGAGGGAATTGTCGATCTTGTTCTCAGTGTCTCTGAGAATTGCTCTGATTCTCCGTGTGACCTCTTTGCTAAGACTCTCCAGAGAGCCGTCCTCAAAACCAACACACATCTTGACATATCTCCCACATTGATCGCAGTGTCTCCAGGAACCGCATTCAGCGAGCCAGGAACTTTTCTCCCTACACTGTCCCTTGAGTTGTCCTCAAAACCAATATACATCGTGCTATATCTCCCACATGGAAAGTGCCAGGAGGGAAAAGTGGGGATTAGCTTAGACTTTCTCGGAACTGCTTCAAATCAACTAGATATCTTTGTGCTGTAAATCTCCCAATAGCCAAACGCAAAAGCAGCAAACATCTCGCTGTATGTCCCACATTGAAAGTGCCAAGAGAGTAATATAGAGCTTGCTCTCCCTGTCTTTGAGTACTGTTTTCACTGTCCCGGTTACCTCTTTGCTAACATTCTCTTCAGAGCTGCAGTGAAACCAGGAACCACGTGGAGAAGGCACCCACACTGAAAATGCCTGGAGGGAACATTGGGCCTTCTTCTCAGTGTCTCTGACATAGGGTTTCACTGTCCCGGGAAAGTCTCTGCTAACACCCTGCAGAGCGCTGTGCCCAATATACAGAAACGTCTTGCGGTATCTCCTACAGGGAAAGTGCCAGGAGGGAATTGTCGATCTTGTTCTCAGTGTCTCTGAGAATTGCTCTGATTCTCCGTGTGACCTCTTTGCTAAGACTCTCCAGAGAGCCGTCCTCAAAACCAACACACATCTTGACATATCTCCCACATTGATCGCAGTGTCTCCAGGAACCGCATTCAGCGAGCCAGGAACTTTTCTCCCTACACTGTCCCTTGAGTTGTCCTCAAAACCAATATACATCGTGCTATATCTCCCACATGGAAAGTGCCAGGAGGGAAAAGTGGGGATTAGCTTAGACTTTCTCGGAACTGCTTCAAATCAACTAGATATCTTTGTGCTGTAAATCTCCCAATAGCCAAACGCAAAAGCAGCAAACATCTCGCTGTATGTCCCACATTGAAAGTGCCAAGAGAGTAATATAGAGCTTGCTCTCCCTGTCTTTGAGTACCGTTTTCACTGTCCCGGTTACCTCTTTGCTAACATTCTCTTCAGAGCTGCAGTGAAACCAGGAACCACGTGGAGAAGGCACCCACACTGAAAGTGCCTGCAGGCAACATTGGGGCTTCTTCTCAGTGTCTCTGACATAGGGTTTCACTGTCCCGGGAAAGTCTCTGCTAACACCCTGCAGAGCGCTGTGCCCAATATACAGAAACGTCTTGCGGTATCTCCTACAGGGAAAGTGCCAGGAGGGAATTGTCGATCTTGTTCTCAGTGTCTCTGAGAATTGCTCTGATTCTCCGTGTGACCTCTTTGCTAAGACTCTCCAGAGAGCCGTCCTCAAAACCAACACACATCTTGACATATCTCCCACATTGATCGCAGTGTCTCCAGGAACGGCATTCAGCGAGCCAGGAGCTTTTCTCCCTACACTGTCCCTTGAGTTGTCCTCAAAACCAATATACATCGTGCTATATCTCCCACATGGAAAATGCCAGGAGGGAAAAGTGGGGATTAGCTTAGACTTTCTCGGAACTGCTTCAAATCAACTAAATATCTTTGTGCTGTAAATCTCCCAATAGCCAAACGCAAAAGCAGCAAACATCTCGCTGTATGTCCCACATTGAAAGTGCCAAGAGAGTAATATAGAGCTTGCTCTCCCTGTCTTTGAGTACTGTTTTCACTGTCCCGGTTACCTCTTTGCTAACATTCTCTTCAGAGCTGCAGTGAAACCAGGAACCACGTGGAGAAGGCACCCACACTGAAAGTGCCTGCAGGCAACATTGGGCCTTCTTCTCAGTGTCTCTGACATAGGGTTTCACTGTCCCGGGAAAGTCTCTGCTAACAGCCTGCAGAGCGCTGTGCCCAATATACAGAAACGTCTTGCGGTATCTCCTACAGGGAAAGTGCCAGGAGGGAATTGTCGATCTTGTTCTCAGTGTCTCTGAGAATTGCTCTGATTCTCCGTGTGACCTCTTTGCTAAGACTCTCCAGAGAGCCGTCCTCAAAACCAACACACATCTTGACATATCTCCCACATTGATCGCAGTGTCTCCAGGAACGGCATTCAGCGAGCCAGGAACTTTTCTCCCTACACTGTCCATTGAGTTGTCCTCAAAACCAATATACATCGTGCTATATCTCCCACATGGAAAATGCCAGGAGGGAAAAGTGGGGATTAGCTTAGACTTTCTCGGAACTGCTTCAAATCAACTAGATATCTTTGTGCTGTAAATCTCCCAATAGCCAAACGCAAAAGCAGCAAACATCTCGCTGTATGTCCCACATTGAAAGTGCCAAGAGAGTAATATAGAGCTTGCTCTCCCTGTCTTTGAGTACTGTTTTCACTGTCCCGGTTACCTCTTTGCTAACATTCTCTTCAGAGCTGCAGTGAAACCAGGAACCATGTGGAGAAGGCACCCACACTGAAAGTGCCTGCAGGCAACATTGGGGCTTCTTCTCAGTGTCTCTGACATAGGGTTTCACTGTCCCGGGAAAGTCTCTGCTAACACCCTGCAGAGCGCTGTGCCCAATATACAGAAACGTCTTGCGGTATCTCCTACAGGGAAAGTGCCAGGAGGGAATTGTCGATCTTGTTCTCAGTGTCTCTGAGAATTGCTCTGATTCTCCGTGTGACCTCTTTGCTAAGACTCTCCAGAGAGCCGTCCTCAAAACCAACACACATCTTGACATATCTCCCACATTGATCGCAGTGTCTCCAGGAACGGCATTCAGCGAGCCAGGAGCTTTTCTCCCTACACTGTCCCTTGAGTTGTCCTCAAAACCAATATACATCGTGCAATATCTCCCACATGGAAAGTGCCAGGAGGGAAAAGTGGGGATTAGCTTAGACTTTCTCGGAACTGCTTCAAATCAACTAGATATCTTTGTGCTGTAAATCTCCCAATAGCCAAACGCAAAAGCAGCAAACATCTCGCTGTATGTCCCACATTGAAAGTGCCAAGAGAGTAATATAGAGCTTGCTCTCCCTGTCTTTGAGTACTGTTTTCACTGTCCCGGTTACCTCTTTGCTAACATTCTCTTCAGAGCTGCAGTGAAACCAGGAACCACGTGGAGAAGGCACCCACACTGAAAGTGCCTGCAGGCAACATTGGGGCTTCTTCTCAGTGTCTCTGACATAGGGTTTCACTGTCCCGGGAAAGTCTCTGCTAACAGCCTGCAGAGCGCTGTGCCCAATATACAGAAACGTCTTGCGGTATCTCCTACAGGGAAAGTGCCAGGAGGGAATTGTCGATCTTGTTCTCAGTGTCTCTGAGAATTGCTCTGATTCTCCGTGTGACCTCTTTGCTAAGACTCTCCAGAGAGCCGTCCTCAAAACCAACACACATCTTGACATATCTCCCACATTGATTGCAGTGTCTCCAGGAACCGCATTCAGCGAGACAGGAACTTTTCTCCCTACACTGTCCATTGAGTTGTCCTCAAAACCAATATACATCGTGCTATATCTCCCACATGGAAAATGCCAGGAGGGAAAAGTGGGGATTAGCTTAGACTTTCTCGGAACTGCTTCAAATCAACTAGATATCTTTGTGCTGTAAATCTCCCAATAGCCAAACGCAAAAGCAGCGAACATCTCGCTGTATGTCCCACATTGAAAGTGCCAAGAGAGTAATATAGAGCTTGCTCTCCCTGTCTTTGAGTACTGTTTTCACTGTCCCGGTTACCTCTTTGCTAACATTCTCTTCAGAGCTGCAGTGAAACCAGGAACCACGTGGAGAAGGCACCCACACTGAAAGTGCCTGCAGGCAACATTGGGGCTTCTTCTCAGTGTCTCTGACATAGGGTTTCACTGTCCCGGGAAAGTCTCTGCTAACAGCCTGCAGAGCGCTGTGCCCAATATACAGAAACGTCTTGCGGTATCTCCTACAGGGAAAGTGCCAGGAGGGAATTGTCGATCTTGTTCTCAGTGTCTCTGAGAATTGCTCTGATTCTCCGTGTGACCTCTTTGCTAAGACTCTCCAGAGAGCCGTCCTCAAAACCAACACACATCTTGACATATCTCCCACATTGATCGCAGGGTCTCCAGGAACGGCGTTCAGTGAGCCAGGAGCTTTTCTCCCTACACTGCCCATTGAGTTGTCCTCAAAACCAATATACATCGTGCTATATCTCCCACATGGAAAGTGCCAGGAGGGAAAAGTGGGGATTAGCTTAGACTTTCTCGGAACTGCTTCAAATCAACTAGATATCTTTGTGCTGTAAATCTCCCAATAGCCAAACGCAAAAGCAGCAAACATCTCGCTGTACGTCCCACATTGAAAGTGCCAAGAGAGTAATATAGAGCTTGCTCTCCCTGTCTTTGAGTACTGTTTTCACTGTCCCGGTTACCTCTTTGCTAACATTCTCTTCAGAGCTGCAGTGAAACCAGGAACCACGTGGAGAAGGCACCCACACTGAAAGTGCCTGCAGGCAACATTGGGGCTTCTTCTCAGTGTCTCTGACATAGGGTTTCACTGTCCCGGGAAAGTCTCTGCTAACACCCTGCAGAGCGCTGTGCCCAATATACAGAAACGTCTTGCGGTATCTCCTACAGGGAAAGTGCCAGGAGGGAATTGTCGATCTTGTTCTCAGTGTCTCTGAGAATTGCTCTGATTCTCCGTGTGACCTCTTTGCTAAGACTCTCCAGAGAGCCGTCCTCAAAACCAACACACATCTTGACATATCTCCCACATTGATCGCAGGGTCTCCAGGAACGGCGTTCAGGGAGCCAGGAGCTTTTCTCCATACACTGCCCATTGAGTTGTCCTCAAAACCAATATACATCGTGCTATATCTCCCACATGGAAAGTGCCAGGAGGGAAAAGTGGGGATTAGCTTAGACTTTCTCGGAACTGCTTCAAATCAACTAGATATCTTTGTGCTGTAAATCTCCCAATAGCCAAACGCAAAAGCAGCAAACATCTCGCTGTATGTCCCACATTGAAAGTGCCAAGAGAGTAATATAGAGCTTGCTCTCCCTGTCTTTGAGTACTGTTTTCACTGTCCCGGTTACCTCTTTGCTAACATTCTCTTCAGAGCTGCAGTGAAACCAGGAACCACGTGGAGAAGGCACCCACACTGAAAGTGCCTGCAGGCAACATTGGGGCTTCTTCTCAGTGTCTCTGACATAGGGTTTCACTGTCCCGGGAAAGTCTCTGCTAACACCCTGCAGAGCGCTGTGCCCAATATACAGAAACGTCTTGCGGTATCTCCTACAGGGAAAGTGCCAGGAGGGAATTGTCGATCTTGTTCTCAGTGTCTCTGAGAATTGCTCTGATTCTCCGTGTGACCTCTTTGCTAAGACTCTCCAGAGAGCCGTCCTCAAAACCAACACACATCTTGACATATCTCCCACATTGATCGCAGTGTCTCCAGGAACCGCATTCAGCGAGACAGGAACTTTTCTCCCTACACTGTCCATTGAGTTGTCCTCAAAACCAATATACATCGTGCTATATCTCCCACATGGAAAATGCCAGGAGGGAAAAGTGGGGATTAGCTTAGACTTTCTCGGAACTGCTTCAAATCAACTAGATATCTTTGTGCTGTAAATCTCCCAATAGCCAAACGCAAAAGCAGCGAACATCTCGCTGTATGTCCCACATTGAAAGTGCCAAGAGAGTAATATAGAGCTTGCTCTCCCTGTCTTTGAGTACTGTTTTCACTGTCCCGGTTACCTCTTTGCTAACATTCTCTTCAGAGCTGCAGTGAAACCAGGAACCACGTGGAGAAGGCACCCACACTGAAAGTGCCTGCAGGCAACATTGGGGCTTCTTCTCAGTGTCTCTGACATAGGGTTTCACTGTCCCGGGAAAGTCTCTGCTAACACCCTGCAGAGCGCTGTGCCCAATATACAGAAACGTCTTGCGGTATCTCCTACAGGGAAAGTGCCAGGAGGGAATTGTCGATCTTGTTCTCAGTGTCTCTGAGAATTGCTCTGATTCTCCGTGTGACCTCTTTGCTAAGACTCTCCAGAGAGCCGTCCTCAAAACCAACACACATCTTGACATATCTCCCACATTGATCGCAGTGTCTCCAGGAACCGCATTCAGCGAGCCAGGAACTTTTCTCCCTACACTGTCCATTGAGTTGTCCTCAAAACCAATATACATCGTGCTATATCTCCCACATGGAAAATGCCAGGAGGGAAAAGTGGGGATTAGCTTAGACTTTCTCGGAACTGCTTCAAATCAACTAGATATCTTTGTGCTGTAAATCTCCCAATAGCCAAACGCAAAAGCAGCAAACATCTCGCTGTATGTCCCACATTGAAAGTGCCAAGAGAGTAATATAGAGCTTGCTCTCCCTGTCTTTGAGTACTGTTTTCACTGTCCCGGTTACCTCTTTGCTAACATTCTCTTCAGAGCTGCAGTGAATCCAGGAACCACGTGGAGAAGGCACCCACACTGAAAGTGCCTGCAGGCAACATTGGGGCTTCTTCTCAGTGTCTCTGACATAGGGTTTCACTGTCCCGGGAAAGTCTCTGCTAACACCCTGCAGAGCGCTGTGCCCAATATACAGAAACGTCTTGCGATATCTCCTACAGGGAAAGTGCCAGGAGGGAATTGTCGATCTTGTTCTCAGTGTCTCTGAGAATTGCTCTGATTCTCCGTGTGACCTCTTTGCTAAGACTCTCCAGAGAGCCGTCCTCAAAACCAACACACATCTTGACATATCTCCCACATTGATCGCAGGGTCTCCAGGAACGGCGTTCAGGGAGCCAGGAGCTTTTCTCCATACACTGCCCATTGAGTTGTCCTCAAAACCAATATACATCGTGCTATATCTCCCACATGGAAAGTGCCAGGAGGGAAAAGTGGGGATTAGCTTAGACTTTCTCGGAACTGCTTCAAATCAACTAGATATCTTTGTGCTGTAAATCTCCCAATAGCCAAACGCAAAAGCAGCAAACATCTCGCTGTATGTCCCACATTGAAAGTGCCAAGAGAGTAATATAGAGCTTGCTCTCCCTGTCTTTGAGTACTGTTTTCACTGTCCCGGTTACCTCTTTGCTAACATTCTCTTCAGAGCTGCAGTGAAACCAGGAACCACGTGGAGAAGGCACCCACACTGAAAGTGCCTGCAGGCAACATTGGGGCTTCTTCTCAGTGTCTCTGACATAGGGTTTCACTGTCCCGGGAAAGTCTCTGCTAACACCCTGCAGAGCGCTGTGCCCAATATACAGAAACGTCTTGCGGTATCTCCTACAGGGAAAGTGCCAGGAGGGAATTGTCGATCTTGTTCTCAGTGTCTCTGAGAATTGCTCTGATTCTCCGTGTGACCTCTTTGCTAAGACTCTCCAGAGAGCCGTCCTCAAAACCAACACACATCTTGACATATCTCCCACATTGATCGCAGTGTCTCCAGGAACCGCATTCAGCGAGCCAGGAACTTTTCTCCCTACACTGTCCCTTGAGTTGTCCTCAAAACCAATATACATCGTGCTATATCTCCCACATGGAAAATGCCAGGAGGGAAAAGTGGGGATTAGCTTAGACTTTCTCGGAACTGCTTCAAATCAACTAGATATCTTTGTGCTGTAAATCTCCCAATAGCCAAACGCAAAAGCAGCAAACATCTCGCTGTATGTCCCACATTGAAAGTGCCAAGAGAGTAATATAGAGCTTGCTCTCCCTGTCTTTGAGTACTGTTTTCACTGTCCCGGTTACCTCTTTGCTAACATTCTCTTCAGAGCTGCAGTGAATCCAGGAACCACGTGGAGAAGGCACCCACACTGAAAGTGCCTGCAGGCAACATTGGGGCTTCTTCTCAGTGTCTCTGACATAGGGTTTCACTGTCCCGGGAAAGTCTCTGCTAACACCCTGCAGAGCGCTGTGCCCAATATACAGAAACGTCTTGCGATATCTCCTACAGGGAAAGTGCCAGGAGGGAATTGTCGATCTTGTTCTCAGTGTCTCTGAGAATTGCTCTGATTCTCCGTGTGACCTCTTTGCTAAGACTCTCCAGAGAGCCGTCCTCAAAACCAACACACATCTTGACATATCTCCCACATTGATCGCAGTGTCTCCAGGAACCGCATTCAGCGAGCCAGGAACTTTTCTCCCTACACTGTCCATTGAGTTGTCCTCAAAACCAATATACATCGTGCTATATCTCCCACATGGAAAATGCCAGGAGGGAAAAGTGGGGATTAGCTTAGACTTTCTCGGAACTGCTTCAAATCAACTAGATATCTTTGTGCTGTAAATCTCCCAATAGCCAAACGCAAAAGCAGCAAACATCTCGCTGTATGTCCCACATTGAAAGTGCCAAGAGAGTAATATAGAGCTTGCTCTCCCTGTCTTTGAGTACTGTTTTCACTGTCCCGGTTACCTCTTTGCTAACATTCTCTTCAGAGCTGCAGTGAATCCAGGAACCACGTGGAGAAGGCACCCACACTGAAAGTGCCTGCAGGCAACATTGGGGCTTCTTCTCAGTGTCTCTGACATAGGGTTTCACTGTCCCGGGAAAGTCTCTGCTAACACCCTGCAGAGCGCTGTGCCCAATATACAGAAACGTCTTGCGATATCTCCTACAGGGAAAGTGCCAGGAGGGAATTGTCGATCTTGTTCTCAGTGTCTCTGAGAATTGCTCTGATTCTCCGTGTGACCTCTTTGCTAAGACTCTCCAGAGAGCCGTCCTCAAAACCAACACACATCTTGACATATCTCCCACATTGATCGCAGGGTCTCCAGGAACGGCGTTCAGGGAGCCAGGAGCTTTTCTCCATACACTGCCCATTGAGTTGTCCTCAAAACCAATATACATCGTGCTATATCTCCCACATGGAAAGTGCCAGGAGGGAAAAGTGGGGATTAGCTTAGACTTTCTCGGAACTGCTTCAAATCAACTAGATATCTTTGTGCTGTAAATCTCCCAATAGCCAAACGCAAAAGCAGCAAACATCTCGCTGTATGTCCCACATTGAAAGTGCCAAGAGAGTAATATAGAGCTTGCTCTCCCTGTCTTTGAGTACTGTTTTCACTGTCCCGGTTACCTCTTTGCTAACATTCTCTTCAGAGCTGCAGTGAAACCAGGAACCACGTGGAGAAGGCACCCACACTGAAAGTGCCTGCAGGCAACATTGGGGCTTCTTCTCAGTGTCTCTGACATAGGGTTTCACTGTCCCGGGAAAGTCTCTGCTAACACCCTGCAGAGCGCTGTGCCCAATATACAGAAACGTCTTGCGGTATCTCCTACAGGGAAAGTGCCAGGAGGGAATTGTCGATCTTGTTCTCAGTGTCTCTGAGAATTGCTCTGATTCTCCGTGTGACCTCTTTGCTAAGACTCTCCAGAGAGCCGTCCTCAAAACCAACACACATCTTGACATATCTCCCACATTGATCGCAGTGTCTCCAGGAACCGCATTCAGCGAGCCAGGAACTTTTCTCCCTACACTGTCCCTTGAGTTGTCCTCAAAACCAATATACATCGTGCTATATCTCCCACATGGAAAATGCCAGGAGGGAAAAGTGGGGATTAGCTTAGACTTTCTCGGAACTGCTTCAAATCAACTAGATATCTTTGTGCTGTAAATCTCCCAATAGCCAAACGCAAAAGCAGCAAACATCTCGCTGTATGTCCCACATTGAAAGTGCCAAGAGAGTAATATAGAGCTTGCTCTCCCTGTCTTTGAGTACTGTTTTCACTGTCCCGGTTACCTCTTTGCTAACATTCTCTTCAGAGCTGCAGTGAATCCAGGAACCACGTGGAGAAGGCACCCACACTGAAAGTGCCTGCAGGCAACATTGGGGCTTCTTCTCAGTGTCTCTGACATAGGGTTTCACTGTCCCGGGAAAGTCTCTGCTAACACCCTGCAGAGCGCTGTGCCCAATATACAGAAACGTCTTGCGATATCTCCTACAGGGAAAGTGCCAGGAGGGAATTGTCGATCTTGTTCTCAGTGTCTCTGAGAATTGCTCTGATTCTCCGTGTGACCTCTTTGCTAAGACTCTCCAGAGAGCCGTCCTCAAAACCAACACACATCTTGACATATCTCCCACATTGATCGCAGTGTCTCCAGGAACGGCATTCAGCGAGCCAGGAGCTTTTCTCCCTACACTGTCCCTTGAGTTGTCCTCAAAACCAATATACATCATGCAATATCTCCCACATGGAAAGTGCCAGGAGGGAAAAGTGGGGATTAGCTTAGACTTTCTCGGAACTGCTTCAAATCAACTAGATATCTTTGTGCTGTAAATCTCCCAATAGCCAAACGCAAAAGCAGCAAACATCTCGCTGTATGTCCCACATTGAAAGTGCCAAGAGAGTAATATAGAGCTTGCTCTCCCTGTCTTTGAGTACCGTTTTCACTGTCCCGGTTACCTCTTTGCTAACATTCTCTTCAGAGCTGCAGTGAAACCAGGAACCACGTGGAGAAGGCACCCACACTGAAAGTGCCTGCAGGCAACATTGGGGCTTCTTCTCAGTGTCTCTGACATAGGGTTTCACTGTCCCGGGAAAGTCTCTGCTAACACCCTGCAGAGCGCTGTGCCCAATATACAGAAACGTCTTGCGGTATCTCCTACAGGGAAAGTGCCAGGAGGGAATTGTCGATCTTGTTCTCAGTGTCTCTGAGAATTGCTCTGATTCTCCGTGTGACCTCTTTGCTAAGACTCTCCAGAGAGCCGTCCTCAAAACCAACACACATCTTGACATATCTCCCACATTGATCGCAGGGTCTCCAGGAACGGCATTCAGCGAGCCAGGAACTTTTCTCCCTACACTGTCCCTTGAGTTGTCCTCAAAACCAATATACATCGTGCTATATCTCCCACATGGAAAATGCCAGGAGGGAAAAGTGGGGATTAGCTTAGACTTTCTCGGAACTGCTTCAAATCAACTAGATATCTTTGTGCTGTAAATCTCCCAATAGCCAAACGCAAAAGCAGCGAACATCTCGCTCTATGTCCCACATTGAAAGTGCCAAGAGAGTAATATAGAGCTTGCTCTCCCTGTCTTTGAGTACTGTTTTCACTGTCCCGGTTACCTCTTTGCTAACATTCTCTTCAGAGCTGCAGTGAAACCAGGAACCACGTGGAGAAGGCACCCACACTGAAAGTGCCTGCAGGCAACATTGGGGCTTCTTCTCAGTGTCTCTGACATAGGGTTTCACTGTCCCGGGAAAGTCTCTGCTAACACCCTGCAGAGCGCTGTGCCCAATATACAGAAACGTCTTGCGGTATCTCCTACAGGGAAAGTGCCAGGAGGGAATTGTCGATCTTGTTCTCAGTGTCTCTGAGAATTGCTCTGATTCTCCGTGTGACCTCTTTGCTAAGACTCTCCAGAGAGCCATCCTCAAAACCAACACACATCTTGACATATCTCCCACATTGATCGCAGTGTCTCCAGGAACCGCATTCAGCGAGCCAGGAACTTTTCTCCCTACACTGTCCATTGAGTTGTCCTCAAAACCAATATACATCGTGCTATATCTCCCACATGGAAAATGCCAGGAGGGAAAAGTGGGGATTAGCTTAGACTTTCTCGGAACTGCTTCAAATCAACTAGATATCTTTGTGCTGTAAATCTCCCAATAGCCAAACGCAAAAGCAGCAAACATCTCGCTGTATGTCCCACATTGAAAGTGCCAAGAGAGTAATATAGAGCTTGCTCTCCCTGTCTTTGAGTACTGTTTTCACTGTCCCGGTTACCTCTTTGCTAACATTCTCTTCAGAGCTGCAGTGAAACCAGGAACCACGTGGAGAAGGCACCCACACTGAAAGTGCCTGCAGGCAACATTGGGGCTTCTTCTCAGTGTCTCTGACATAGGGTTTCACTGTCCCGGGAAAGTCTCTGCTAACAGCCTGCAGAGCGCTGTGCCCAATATACAGAAACGTCTTGCGGTATCTCCTACAGGGAAAGTGCCAGGAGGGAATTGTCGATCTTGTTCTCAGTGTCTCTGAGAATTGCTCTGATTCTCCGTGTGACCTCTTTGCTAAGACTCTCCAGAGAGCCGTCCTCAAAACCAACACACATCTTGACATATCTCCCACATTGATCGCAGGGTCTCCAGGAACGGCGTTCAGGGAGCCAGGAGCTTTTCTCCATACACTGCCCATTGAGTTGTCCTCAAAACCAATATACATCGTGCTATATCTCCCACATGGAAAGTGCCAGGAGGGAAAAGTGGGGATTAGCTTAGACTTTCTCGGAACTGCTTCAAATCAACTAGATATCTTTGTGCTGTAAATCTCCCAATAGCCAAACGCAAAAGCAGCAAACATCTCGCTGTATGTCCCACATTGAAAGTGCCAAGAGAGTAATATAGAGCTTGCTCTCCCTGTCTTTGAGTACTGTTTTCACTGTCCCGGTTACCTCTTTGCTAACATTCTCTTCAGAGCTGCAGTGAAACCAGGAACCACGTGGAGAAGGCACCCACACTGAAAGTGCCTGCAGGCAACATTGGGGCTTCTTCTCAGTGTCTCTGACATAGGGTTTCACTGTCCCGGGAAAGTCTCTGCTAACAGCCTGCAGAGCGCTGTGCCCAATATACAGAAACGTCTTGCGGTATCTCCTACAGGGAAAGTGCCAGGAGGGAATTGTCGATCTTGTTCTCAGTGTCTCTGAGAATTGCTCTGATTCTCCGTGTGACCTCTTTGCTAAGACTCTCCAGAGAGCCGTCCTCAAAACCAACACACATCTTGACATATCTCCCACATTGATCGCAGGGTCTCCAGGAACGGCGTTCAGGGAGCCAGGAGCTTTTCTCCCTACACTGTCCCTTGAGTTGTCCTCAAAACCAATATACATCGTGCTATATCTCCCACATGGAAAGTGCCAGGAGGGAAAAGTGGGGATTAGCTTAGACTTTCTCGGAACTGCTTCAAATCAACTAGATATCTTTGTGCTGTAAATCTCCCAATACCCAAACGCAAAAGCAGCAAACATCTCGCTGTATGTCCCACATTGAAAGTGCCAAGAGAGTAATATAGAGCTTGCTCTCCCTGTCTTTGAGTACTGTTTTCACTGTCCCGGTTACCTCTTTGCTAACATTCTCTTCAGAGCTGCAGTGAATCCAGGAACCACGTGGAGAAGGCACCCACACTGAAAATGCCTGCAGGCAACATTGGGGCTTCTTCTCAGTGTCTCTGACATAGGGTTTCACTGTCCCGGGAAAGTCTCTGCTAACAGCCTGCAGAGTGCTGTGCCCAATATACAGAAACGTCTTGCGGTATCTCCTACAGGGAAAGTGCCAGGAGGGAATTGTCGATCTTGTTCTCAGTGTCTCTGAGAATTGCTCTGATTCTCCGTGTGACCTCTTTGCTAAGACTCTCCAGAGAGCCGTCCTCAAAACCAACACACATCTTGACATATCTCCCACATTGATCGCAGTGTCTCCAGGAACGGCATTCAGCGAGCCAGGAACTTTTCTCCCTACACTGTCCCTTGAGTTGTCCTCAAAACCAATATACATCGTGCTATATCTCCCACATGGAAAATGCCAGGAGGGAAAAGTGGGGATTAGCTTAGACTTTCTCGGAACTGCTTCAAATCAACTAGATATCTTTGTGCTGTAAATCTCCAAATAGCCAAACGTAAAAGCAGCAAACATCTCGCTGTATGTCCCACATTGAAAGTGCCAAGAGAGTAATATAGAGCTTACTCTCCCTGTCTTTGAGTACTGTTTTCACTGTCCTGGTTACCTCTTTGCTAACATTCTCTTCAGAGCTGCAGTGAATCCAGGAACCACGTGGAGAAGGCACCCACACTGAAAATGCCTGCAGGCAACATTGGGGCTTCTTCTCAGTGTCTCTGACATAGGGTTTCACTGTCCCGGGAAAGTCTCTGCTAACAGCCTGCAGAGCGCTGTGCCCAATATACAGAAACGTCTTGCGGTATCTCCTACAGGGAAAGTGCCAGGAGGGAACTGTCGATCTTGTTCTCAGTGTCTCTGAGAATTGCTCTGATTCTCCGTGTGACCTCTTTGCTAAGACTCTCCAGAGAGCCGTCCTCAAAACCAACACACATCTTGACATATCTCCCACATTGATCGCAGGGTCTCCAGGAACGGCGTTCAGGGAGCCAGGAGCTTTTCTCCATACACTGCCCATTGAGTTGTCCTCAAAACCAATATACATCGTGCTATATCTCCCACATGGAAAGTGCCAGGAGGGAAAAGTGGGGATTAGCTTAGACTTTCTCGGAACTGCTTCAAATCAACTAGATATCTTTGTGCTGTAAATCTCCCAATAGCCAAACGCAAAAGCAGCAAACATCTCGCTGTATGTCCCACATTAAAAGTGCCAAGAGAGTAATATAGAGCTTGCTCTCCCTGTCTTTGAGTACTGTTTTCACTGTCCCGGTTACCTCTTTGCTAACATTCTCTTCAGAGCTGCAGTGAAACCAGGAACCACGTGGAGAAGGCACCCACACTGAAAGTGCCTGCAGGCAACATTGGGGCTTCTTCTCAGTGTCTCTGACATAGGGTTTCACTGTCCCGGGAAAGTCTCTGCTAACAGCCTGCAGAGCGCTGTGCCCAATATACAGAAACGTCTTGCGGTATCTCCTACAGGGAAAGTGCCAGGAGGGAATTGTCGATCTTGTTCTCAGTGTCTCTGAGAATTGCTCTGATTCTCCGTGTGACCTCTTTGCTAAGACTCTCCAGAGAGCCGTCCTCAAAACCAACACACATCTTGACATATCTCCCACATTGATCGCAGGGTCTCCAGGAACGGCGTTCAGGGAGCCAGGAGCTTTTCTCCATACACTGCCCATTGAGTTGTCCTCAAAACCAATATACATCGTGCTATATCTCCCACATGGAAAGTGCCAGGAGGGAAAAGTGGGGATTAGCTTAGACTTTCTCGGAACTGCTTCAAATCAACTAGATATCTTTGTGCTGTAAATCTCCCAATAGCCAAACGCAAAAGCAGCAAACATCTCGCTGTATGTCCCACATTGAAAGTGCCAAGAGAGTAATATAGAGCTTGCTCTCCCTGTCTTTGAGTACTGTTTTCACTGTCCCGGTTACCTCTTTGCTAACATTCTCTTCAGAGCTGCAGTGAAACCAGGAACCACGTGGAGAAGGCACCCACACTGAAAGTGCCTGCAGGGAACATTGGGCCTTCTTCTCAGTGTCTCTGACATAGGGTTTCACTGTCCTGGGAAAGTCTCTGCTAACACCCTGCAGAGCGCTGTGCCCAATATACAGAAACGTCTTGCGGTATCTCCTACAGGGAAAGTGCCAGGAGGCAATTGTCGATCTTGTTCTCAGTGTCTCTGAGAATTGCTCTGATTCTCCGTGTGACCTCTTTGCTAAGACTCTCCAGAGAGCCGTCCTCAAAACCAACACACATCTTGACATATCTCCCACATTGATCGCAGGGTCTCCAGGAACGGCGTTCAGGGAGCCAGGAGCTTTTCTCCATACACTGCCCATTGAGTTGTCCTCAAAACCAATATACATCGTGCTATATCTCCCACATGGAAAGTGCCAGGAGGGAAAAGTGGGGATTAGCTTAGACTTTCTCGGAACTGCTTCAAATCAACTAGATATCTTTGTGCTGTAAATCTCCCAATAGCCAAACGCAAAAGCAGCAAACATCTCGCTGTATGTCCCACATTAAAAGTGCCAAGAGAGTAATATAGAGCTTGCTCTCCCTGTCTTTGAGTACTGTTTTCACTGTCCCGGTTACCTCTTTGCTAACATTCTCTTCAGAGCTGCAGTGAAACCAGGAACCACGTGGAGAAGGCACCCACACTGAAAGTGCCTGCAGGCAACATTGGGGCTTCTTCTCAGTGTCTCTGACATAGGGTTTCACTGTCCCGGGAAAGTCTCTGCTAACAGACTGCAGAGCGCTGTGCCCAATATACAGAAACGTCTTGCGGTATCTCCTACAGGGAAAGTGCCAGGAGGGAATTGTCGATCTTGTTCTCAGTGTCTCTGAGAATTGCTCTGATTCTCCGTGTGACCTCTTTGCTAAGACTCTCCAGAGAGCCGTCCTCAAAACCAACACACATCTTGACATATCTCCCACATTGATCGCAGGGTCTCCAGGAACGGCGTTCAGGGAGCCAGGAGCTTTTCTCCATACACTGCCCATTGAGTTGTCCTCAAAACCAATATACATCGTGCTATATCTCCCACATGGAAAGTGCCAGGAGGGAAAAGTGGGGATTAGCTTAGACTTTCTCGGAACTGCTTCAAATCAACTAGATATCTTTGTGCTGTAAATCTCCCAATAGCCAAACGCAAAAGCAGCAAACATCTCGCTGTATGTCCCACATTGAAAGTGCCAAGAGAGTAATATAGAGCTTGCTCTCCCTGTCTTTGAGTACTGTTTTCACTGTCCCGGTTACCTCTTTGCTAACATTCTCTTCAGAGCTGCAGTGAAACCAGGAACCACGTGGAGAAGGCACCCACACTGAAAGTGCCTGCAGGGAACATTGGGCCTTCTTCTCAGTGTCTCTGACATAGGGTTTCACTGTCCTGGGAAAGTCTCTGCTAACACCCTGCAGAGCGCTGTGCCCAATATACAGAAACGTCTTGCGGTATCTCCTACAGGGAAAGTGCCAGGAGGGAATTGTCGATCTTGTTCTCAGTGTCTCTGAGAATTGCTCTGATTCTCCGTGTGACCTCTTTGCTAAGACTCTCCAGAGAGCCGTCCTCAAAACCAACACACATCTTGACATATCTCCCACATTGATCGCAGTGTCTCGAGGAACGGCATTCAGCGAGCCAGGAACTTTTCTCCCTACACTGTCCATTGAGTTGTCCTCAAAACCAATATACATCGTGCTACATCTCCCACATGGAAAATGCCAGGAGGGAAAAGTGGGGATTAGCTTAGACTTTCTCAGAACTGCTTCAAATCAACTAGATATCTTTGTGCTGTAAATCTCCCAATAGCCAAACGCAAAAGCAGCAAACATCTCGCTGTATGTCCCACATTGAAAGTGCCAAGAGAGTAATATAGAGCTTGCTCTCCCTGTCTTTGAGTACTGTTTTCACTGTCCCGGTTACCTCTTTGCTAACATTCTCTTCAGAGCTGCAGTGAAACCAGGAACCACGTGGAGAAGGCACCCACACTGAAAGTGCCTGCAGGCAACATTGGGGCTTCTTCTCAGTGTCTCTGACATAGGGTTTCACTGTCCCGGGAAAGTCTCTGCTAACAGCCTGCAGAGCGCTGTGCCCAATATACAGAAACGTCTTGCGGTATCTCCTACAGGGAAAGTGCCAGGAGGGAATTGTCGATCTTGTTCTCAGTGTCTCTGAGAATTGCTCTGATTCTCCGTGTGACCTCTTTGCTAAGACTCTCCAGAGAGCCGTCCTCAAAACCAACACACATCTTGACATATCTCCCACATTGATCGCAGGGTCTCCAGGAACGGCGTTCAGGGAGCCAGGAGCTTTTCTCCATACACTGCCCATTGAGTTGTCCTCAAAACCAATATACATCGTGCTATATCTCCCACATGGAAAGTGCCAGGAGGGAAAAGTGGGGATTAGCTTAGACTTTCTCGGAACTGCTTCAAATCAACTAGATATCTTTGTGCTGTAAATCTCCCAATAGCCAAACGCAAAAGCAGCAAACATCTCGCTGTATGTCCCACATTGAAAGTGCCAAGAGAGTAATATAGAGCTTGCTCTCCCTGTCTTTGAGTACTGTTTTCACTGTCCCGGTTACCTCTTTGCTAACATTCTCTTCAGAGCTGCAGTGAAACCAGGAACCACGTGGAGAAGGCACCCACACTGAAAGTGCCTGCAGGCAACATTGGGGCTTCTTCTCAGTGTCTCTGACATAGGGTTTCACTGTCCCGGGAAAGTGTCTGCTAACAGCCTGCAGAGCGCTGTGCCCAATATACAGAAACGTCTTGCGGTATCTCCTACAGGGAAAGTGCCAGGAGGGAATTGTCGATCTTGTTCTCAGTGTCTCTGAGAATTGCTCTGATTCTCCGTGTGACCTCTTTGCTAAGACTCTCCAGAGAGCCGTCCTCAAAACCAACACACATCTTGACATATCTCCCACATTGATCGCAGGGTCTCCAGGAACGGCGTTCAGGGAGCCAGGAGCTTTTCTCCATACACTGCCCATTGAGTTGTCCTCAAAACCAATATACATCGTGCTATATCTCCCACATGGAAAGTGCCAGGAGGGAAAAGTGGGGATTAGCTTAGACTTTCTCGGAACTGCTTCAAATCAACTAGATATCTTTGTGCTGTAAATCTCCCAATACCCAAACGCAAAAGCAGCAAACATCTCGCTGTATGTCCCACATTGAAAGTGCCAAGAGAGTAATATAGAGCTTGCTCTCCCTGTCTTTGAGTACTGTTTTCACTGTCCCGGTTACCTCTTTGCTAACATTCTCTTCAGAGCTGCAGTGAATCCAGGAACCACGTGGAGAAGGCACCCACACTGAAAATGCCTGCAGGCAACATTGGGGCTTCTTCTCAGTGTCTCTGACATAGGGTTTCACTGTCCCGGGAAAGTCTCTGCTAACAGCCTGCAGAGTGCTGTGCCCAATATACAGAAACGTCTTGCGGTATCTCCTACAGGGAAAGTGCCAGGAGGGAATTGTCGATCTTGTTCTCAGTGTCTCTGAGAATTGCTCTGATTCTCCGTGTGACCTCTTTGCTAAGACTCTCCAGAGAGCCGTCCTCAAAACCAACACACATCTTGACATATCTCCCACATTGATCGCAGTGTCTCCAGGAACGGCATTCAGCGAGCCAGGAACTTTTCTCCCTACACTGTCCCTTGAGTTGTCCTCAAAACCAATATACATCGTGCTATATCTCCCACATGGAAAATGCCAGGAGGGAAAAGTGGGGATTAGCTTAGACTTTCTCGGAACTGCTTCAAATCAACTAGATATCTTTGTGCTGTAAATCTCCAAATAGCCAAACGTAAAAGCAGCAAACATCTCGCTGTATGTCCCACATTGAAAGTGCCAAGAGAGTAATATAGAGCTTACTCTCCCTGTCTTTGAGTACTGTTTTCACTGTCCTGGTTACCTCTTTGCTAACATTCTCTTCAGAGCTGCAGTGAATCCAGGAACCACGTGGAGAAGGCACCCACACTGAAAATGCCTGCAGGCAACATTGGGGCTTCTTCTCAGTGTCTCTGACATAGGGTTTCACTGTCCCGGGAAAGTCTCTGCTAACAGCCTGCAGAGCGCTGTGCCCAATATACAGAAACGTCTTGCGGTATCTCCTACAGGGAAAGTGCCAGGAGGGAACTGTCGATCTTGTTCTCAGTGTCTCTGAGAATTGCTCTGATTCTCCGTGTGACCTCTTTGCTAAGACTCTCCAGAGAGCCGTCCTCAAAACCAACACACATCTTGACATATCTCCCACATTGATCGCAGGGTCTCCAGGAACGGCGTTCAGGGAGCCATGAGCTTTTCTCCATACACTGCCCATTGAGTTGTCCTCAAAACCAATATACATCGTGCTATATCTCCCACATGGAAAGTGCCAGGAGGGAAAAGTGGGGATTAGCTTAGACTTTCTCGGAACTGCTTCAAATCAACTAGATATCTTTGTGCTGTAAATCTCCCAATAGCCAAACGCAAAAGCAGCAAACATCTCGCTGTATGTCCCACATTAAAAGTGCCAAGAGAGTAATATAGAGCTTGCTCTCCCTGTCTTTGAGTACTGTTTTCACTGTCCCGGTTACCTCTTTGCTAACATTCTCTTCAGAGCTGCAGTGAAACCAGGAACCACGTGGAGAAGGCACCCACACTGAAAGTGCCTGCAGGCAACATTGGGGCTTCTTCTCAGTGTCTCTGACATAGGGTTTCACTGTCCCGGGAAAGTCTCTGCTAACAGCCTGCAGAGCGCTGTGCCCAATATACAGAAACGTCTTGCGGTATCTCCTACAGGGAAAGTGCCAGGAGGGAATTGTCGATCTTGTTCTCAGTGTCTCTGAGAATTGCTCTGATTCTCCGTGTGACCTCTTTGCTAAGACTCTCCAGAGAGCCGTCCTCAAAACCAACACACATCTTGACATATCTCCCACATTGATCGCAGGGTCTCCAGGAACGGCGTTCAGGGAGCCAGGAGCTTTTCTCCATACACTGCCCATTGAGTTGTCCTCAAAACCAATATACATCGTGCTATATCTCCCACATGGAAAGTGCCAGGAGGGAAAAGTGGGGATTAGCTTAGACTTTCTCGGAACTGCTTCAAATCAACTAGATATCTTTGTGCTGTAAATCTCCCAATAGCCAAACGCAAAAGCAGCAAACATCTCGCTGTATGTCCCACATTGAAAGTGCCAAGAGAGTAATATAGAGCTTGCTCTCCCTGTCTTTGAGTACTGTTTTCACTGTCCCGGTTACCTCTTTGCTAACATTCTCTTCAGAGCTGCAGTGAAACCAGGAACCACGTGGAGAAGGCACCCACACTGAAAGTGCCTGCAGGGAACATTGGGCCTTCTTCTCAGTGTCTCTGACATAGGGTTTCACTGTCCTGGGAAAGTCTCTGCTAACACCCTGCAGAGCGCTGTGCCCAATATACAGAAACGTCTTGCGGTATCTCCTACAGGGAAAGTGCCAGGAGGGAATTGTCGATCTTGTTCTCAGTGTCTCTGAGAATTGCTCTGATTCTCCGTGTGACCTCTTTGCTAAGACTCTCCAGAGAGCCGTCCTCAAAACCAACACACATCTTGACATATCTCCCACATTGATCGCAGGGTCTCCAGGAACGGCGTTCAGGGAGCCAGGAGCTTTTCTCCATACACTGCCCATTGAGTTGTCCTCAAAACCAATATACATCGTGCTATATCTCCCACATGGAAAGTGCCAGGAGGGAAAAGTGGGGATTAGCTTAGACTTTCTCGGAACTGCTTCAAATCAACTAGATATCTTTGTGCTGTAAATCTCCCAATAGCCAAACGCAAAAGCAGCAAACATCTCGCTGTATGTCCCACATTAAAAGTGCCAAGAGAGTAATATAGAGCTTGCTCTCCCTGTCTTTGAGTACTGTTTTCACTGTCCCGGTTACCTCTTTGCTAACATTCTCTTCAGAGCTGCAGTGAAACCAGGAACCACGTGGAGAAGGCACCCACACTGAAAGTGCCTGCAGGCAACATTGGGGCTTCTTCTCAGTGTCTCTGACATAGGGTTTCACTGTCCCGGGAAAGTCTCTGCTAACAGCCTGCAGAGCGCTGTGCCCAATATACAGAAACGTCTTGCGGTATCTCCTACAGGGAAAGTGCCAGGAGGGAATTGTCGATCTTGTTCTCAGTGTCTCTGAGAATTGCTCTGATTCTCCGTGTGACCTCTTTGCTAAGACTCTCCAGAGAGCCGTCCTCAAAACCAACACACATCTTGACATATCTCCCACATTGATCGCAGGGTCTCCAGGAACGGCGTTCAGGGAGCCAGGAGCTTTTCTCCATACACTGCCCATTGAGTTGTCCTCAAAACCAATATACATCGTGCTATATCTCCCACATGGAAAGTGCCAGGAGGGAAAAGTGGGGATTAGCTTAGACTTTCTCGGAACTGCTTCAAATCAACTAGATATCTTTGTGCTGTAAATCTCCCAATAGCCAAACGCAAAAGCAGCAAACATCTCGCTGTATGTCCCACATTGAAAGTGCCAAGAGAGTAATATAGAGCTTGCTCTCCCTGTCTTTGAGTACTGTTTTCACTGTCCCGGTTACCTCTTTGCTAACATTCTCTTCAGAGCTGCAGTGAAACCAGGAACCACGTGGAGAAGGCACCCACACTGAAAGTGCCTGCAGGGAACATTGGGCCTTCTTCTCAGTGTCTCTGACATAGGGTTTCACTGTCCCGGGAAAGTCTCTGCTAACACCCTGCAGAGCGCTGTGCCCAATATACAGAAACGTCTTGCGGTATCTCCTACAGGGAAAGTGCCAGGAGGGAATTGTCGATCTTGTTCTCAGTGTCTCTGAGAATTGCTCTGATTCTCCGTGTGACCTCTTTGCTAAGACTCTCCAGAGAGCCGTCCTCAAAACCAACACACATCTTGACATATCTCCCACATTGATCGCAGGGTCTCCAGGAACGGCGTTCAGGGAGCCAGGAGCTTTTCTCCATACACTGCCCATTGAGTTGTCCTCAAAACCAATATACATCGTGCTATATCTCCCACATGGAAAGTGCCAGGAGGGAAAAGTGGGGATTAGCTTAGACTTTCTCGGAACTGCTTCAAATCAACTAGATATCTTTGTGCTGTAAATCTCCCAATAGCCAAACGCAAAAGCAGCAAACATCTCGCTGTATGTCCCACATTAAAAGTGCCAAGAGAGTAATATAGAGCTTGCTCTCCCTGTCTTTGAGTACTGTTTTCACTGTCCCGGTTACCTCTTTGCTAACATTCTCTTCAGAGCTGCAGTGAAACCAGGAACCACGTGGAGAAGGCACCCACACTGAAAGTGCCTGCAGGCAACATTGGGGCTTCTTCTCAGTGTCTCTGACATAGGGTTTCACTGTCCCGGGAAAGTCTCTGCTAACAGACTGCAGAGCGCTGTGCCCAATATACAGAAACGTCTTGCGGTATCTCCTACAGGGAAAGTGCCAGGAGGGAATTGTCGATCTTGTTCTCAGTGTCTCTGAGAATTGCTCTGATTCTCCGTGTGACCTCTTTGCTAAGACTCTCCAGAGAGCCGTCCTCAAAACCAACACACATCTTGACATATCTCCCACATTGATCGCAGGGTCTCCAGGAACGGCGTTCAGGGAGCCATGAGCTTTTCTCCATACACTGCCCATTGAGTTGTCCTCAAAACCAATATACATCGTGCTATATCTCCCACATGGAAAGTGCCAGGAGGGAAAAGTGGGGATTAGCTTAGACTTTCTCGGAACTGCTTCAAATCAACTAGATATCTTTGTGCTGTAAATCTCCCAATAGCCAAACGCAAAAGCAGCAAACATCTCGCTGTATGTCCCACATTGAAAGTGCCAAGAGAGTAATATAGAGCTTGCTCTCCCTGTCTTTGAGTACTGTTTTCACTGTCCCGGTTACCTCTTTGCTAACATTCTCTTCAGAGCTGCAGTGAAACCAGGAACCACGTGGAGAAGGCACCCACACTGAAAGTGCCTGCAGGGAACATTGGGCCTTCTTCTCAGTGTCTCTGACATAGGGTTTCACTGTCCTGGGAAAGTCTCTGCTAACACCCTGCAGAGCGCTGTGCCCAATATACAGAAACGTCTTGCGGTATCTCCTACAGGGAAAGTGCCAGGAGGGAATTGTCGATCTTGTTCTCAGTGTCTCTGAGAATTGCTCTGATTCTCCGTGTGACCTCTTTGCTAAGACTCTCCAGAGAGCCGTCCTCAAAACCAACACACATCTTGACATATCTCCCACATTGATCGCAGGGTCTCCAGGAACGGCGTTCAGTGAGCCAGGAGCTTTTCTCCCTACACTGTCCCTTGAGTTGTCCTCAAAACCAATATACATCGTGCTATATCTCCCACATGGAAAGTGCCAGGAGGGAAAAGTGGGGATTAGCTTAGACTTTCTCGGAACTGCTTCAAATCAACTAGATATCTTTGTGCTGTAAATCTCCCAATACCCAAACGCAAAAGCAGCAAACATCTCGCTGTATGTCCCACATTGAAAGTGCCAAGAGAGTAATATAGAGCTTGCTCTCCCTGTCTTTGAGTACTGTTTTCACTGTCCCGGTTACCTCTTTGCTAACATTCTCTTCAGAGCTGCAGTGAAACCAGGAACCACGTGGAGAAGGCACCCACACTGAAAGTGCCTGCAGGCAACATTGGGGCTTCTTCTCAGTGTCTCTGACATAGGGTTTCACTGTCCCGGGAAAGTCTCTGCTAACAGCCTGCAGAGCGCTGTGCCCAATATACAGAAACGTCTTGCGGTATCTCCTACAGGGAAAGTGCCAGGAGGGAATTGTCGATCTTGTTCTCAGTGTCTCTGAGAATTGCTCTGATTCTCCGTGTGACCTCTTTGCTAAGACTCTCCAGAGAGCCGTCCTCAAAACCAACACACATCTTGACATATCTCCCACATTGATCGCAGGGTCTCCAGGAACGGCGTTCAGTGAGCCAGGAGCTTTTCTCCATACACTGCCCATTGAGTTGTCCTCAAAACCAATATACATCGTGCTATATCTCCCACATGGAAAGTGCCAGGAGGGAAAAGTGGGGATTAGCTTAGACTTTCTCGGAACTGCTTCAAATCAACTAGATATCTTTGTGCTGTAAATCTCCCAATAGCCAAACGCAAAAGCAGCAAACATCTCGCTGTATGTCCCACATTAAAAGTGCCAAGAGAGTAATATAGAGCTTGCTCTCCCTGTCTTTGAGTACTGTTTTCACTGTCCCGGTTACCTCTTTGCTAACATTCTCTTCAGAGCTGCAGTGAAACCAGGAACCACGTGGAGAAGGCACCCACACTGAAAGTGCCTGCAGGCAACATTGGGGCTTCTTCTCAGTGTCTCTGACATAGGGTTTCACTGTCCCGGGAAAGTCTCTGCTAACAGACTGCAGAGCGCTGTGCCCAATATACAGAAACGTCTTGCGGTATCTCCTACAGGGAAAGTGCCAGGAGGGAATTGTCGATCTTGTTCTCAGTGTCTCTGAGAATTGCTCTGATTCTCCGTGTGACCTCTTTGCTAAGACTCTCCAGAGAGCCGTCCTCAAAACCAACACACATCTTGACATATCTCCCACATTGATCGCAGGGTCTCCAGGAACGGCGTTCAGGGAGCCAGGAGCTTTTCTCCATACACTGCCCATTGAGTTGTCCTCAAAACCAATATACATCGTGCTATATCTCCCACATGGAAAGTGCCAGGAGGGAAAAGTGGGGATTAGCTTAGACTTTCTCGGAACTGCTTCAAATCAACTAGATATCTTTGTGCTGTAAATCTCCCAATAGCCAAACGCAAAAGCAGCAAACATCTCGCTGTATGTCCCACATTGAAAGTGCCAAGAGAGTAATATAGAGCTTGCTCTCCCTGTCTTTGAGTACTGTTTTCACTGTCCCGGTTACCTCTTTGCTAACATTCTCTTCAGAGCTGCAGTGAAACCAGGAACCACGTGGAGAAGGCACCCACACTGAAAGTGCCTGCAGGCAACATTGGGGCTTCTTCTCAGTGTCTCTGACATAGGGTTTCACTGTCCCGGGAAAGTCTCTGCTAACACCCTGCAGAGCGCTGTGCCCAATATACAGAAACGTCTTGCGGTATCTCCTACAGGGAAAGTGCCAGGAGGGAATTGTCGATCTTGTTCTCAGTGTCTCTGAGAATTGCTCTGATTCTCCGTGTGACCTCTTTGCTAAGACTCTCCAGAGAGCCGTCCTCAAAACCAACACACATCTTGACATATCTCCCACATTGATCGCAGGGTCTCCAGGAACGGCGTTCAGGGAGCCAGGAGCTTTTCTCCATACACTGCCCATTGAGTTGTCCTCAAAACCAATATACATCGTGCTATATCTCCCACATGGAAAGTGCCAGGAGGGAAAAGTGGGGATTAGCTTAGACTTTCTCGGAACTGCTTCAAATCAACTAGATATCTTTGTGCTGTAAATCTCCCAATAGCCAAACGCAAAAGCAGCAAACATCTCGCTGTATGTCCCACATTGAAAGTGCCAAGAGAGTAATATAGAGCTTGCTCTCCCTGTCTTTGAGTACTGTTTTCACTGTCCCGGTTACCTCTTTGCTAACATTCTCTTCAGAGCTGCAGTGAAACCAGGAACCACGTGGAGAAGGCACCCACACTGAAAGTGCCTGCAGGCAACATTGGGCCTTCTTCTCAGTGTCTCTGACATAGGGTTTCACTGTCCCGGGAAAGTCTCTGCTAACACCCTGCAGAGCGCTGTGCCCAATATACAGAAACGTCTTGCGGTATCTCCTACAGGGAAAGTGCCAGGAGGGAATTGTCGATCTTGTTCTCAGTGTCTCTGAGAATTGCTCTGATTCTCCGTGTGACCTCTTTGCTAAGACTCTCCAGAGAGCCGTCCTCAAAACCAACACACATCTTGACATATCTCCCACATTGATCGCAGGGTCTCCAGGAACGGCGTTCAGTGAGCCAGGAGCTTTTCTCCCTACACTGTCCCTTGAGTTGTCCTCAAAACCAATATACATCGTGCTATATCTCCCACATGGAAAATGCCAGGAGGGAAAAGTGGGGATTAGCTTAGACTTTCTCGGAACTGCTTCAAATCAACTAGATATCTTTGTGCTGTAAATCTCCCAATAGCCAAACGCAAAAGCAGCAAACATCTCGCTGTATGTCCCACATTGAAAGTGCCAAGAGAGTAATATAGAGCTTGCTCTCCCTGTCTTTGAGTACTGTTTTCACTGTCCCGCTTACCTCTTTGCTAACATTCTCTTCAGAGCTGCAGTGAAACCAGGAACCACGTGGAGAAGGCACCCACACTGAAAATGCCTGGAGGGAACATTGGGGTTTCTTCTCAGTGTCTCTGACATAGGGTTTCACTGTCCCGGGAAAGTGTCTGCTAACAGCCTGCAGAGCGCTGTGCCCAATATACAGAAACGTCTTGCGGTATCTCCTACAGGGAAAGTGCCAGGAGGGAATTGTCGATCTTGTTCTCAGTGTCTCTGAGAATTGCTCTGATTCTCCGTGTGACCTCTTTGCTAAGACTCTCCAGAGAGCCGTCCTCAAAACCAACACACATCTTGACATATCTCCCACATTGATCGCAGGGTCTCCAGGAACGGCGTTCAGTGAGCCAGGAGCTTTTCTCCCTACACTGTCCCTTGAGTTGTCCTCAAAACCAATATACATCGTGCTATATCTCCCACATGGAAAGTGCCAGGAGGGAAAAGTGGGGATTAGCTTAGACTTTCTCGGAACTGCTTCAAATCAACTAGATATCTTTGTGCTGTAAATCTCCCAATAGCCAAACGCAAAAGCAGCAAACATCTCGCTGTATGTCCCACATTGAAAGTGCCAAGAGAGTAATATAGAGCTTGCTCTCCCTGTCTTTGAGTACTGTTTTCACTGTCCCGGTTACCTCTTTGCTAACATTCTCTTCAGAGCTGCAGTGAAACCAGGAACCACGTGGAGAAGGCACCCACACTGAAAGTGCCTGCAGGCAACATTGGGGCTTCTTCTCAGTGTCTCTGACATAGGGTTTCACTGTCCCGGGAAAGTGTCTGCTAACAGCCTGCAGAGCGCTGTGCCCAATATACAGAAACGTCTTGCGGTATCTCCTACAGGGAAAGTGCCAGGAGGGAATTGTCGATCTTGTTCTCAGTGTCTCTGAGAATTGCTCTGATTCTCCGTGTGACCTCTTTGCTAAGACTCTCCAGAGAGCCGTCCTCAAAACCAACACACATCTTGACATATCTCCCACATTGATCGCAGGGTCTCCAGGAACGGCGTTCAGTGAGCCAGGAGCTTTTCTCCATACACTGCCCATTGAGTTGTCCTCAAAACCAATATACATCGTGCTATATCTCCCACATGGAAAGTGCCAGGAGGGAAAAGTGGGGATTAGCTTAGACTTTCTCGGAACTGCTTCAAATCAACTAGATATCTTTGTGCTGTAAATCTCCCAATAGCCAAACGCAAAAGCAGCAAACATCTCGCTGTATGTCCCACATTGAAAGTGCCAAGAGAGTAATATAGAGCTTGCTCTCCCTGTCTTTGAGTACTGTTTTCACTGTCCCGGTTACCTCTTTGCTAACATTCTCTTCAGAGCTGCAGTGAAACCAGGAACCACGTGGAGAAGGCACCCACACTGAAAGTGCCTGCAGGCAACATTGGGGCTTCTTCTCAGTGTCTCTGACATAGGGTTTCACTGTCCCGGGAAAGTCTCTGCTAACAGCCTGCAGAGCGCTGTGCCCAATATACAGAAACGTCTTGCGGTATCTCCTACAGGGAAAGTGCCAGGAGGGAATTGTCGATCTTGTTCTCAGTGTCTCTGAGAATTGCTCTGATTCTCCGTGTGACCTCTTTGCTAAGACTCTCCAGAGAGCCGTCCTCAAAACCAACACACATCTTGACATATCTCCCACATTGATCGCAGTGTCTCCAGGAACGGCATTCAGCGAGCCAGGAACTTTTCTCCCTACACTGTCCATTGAGTTGTCCTCAAAACCAATATACATCGTGCTATATCTCCCACATGGAAAATGCCAGGAGGGAAAAGTGGGGATTAGCTTAGACTTTCTCGGAACTGCTTCAAATCAACTAGATATCTTTGTGCTGTAAATCTCCCAATAGCCAAACGCAAAAGCAGCAAACATCTCGCTGTATGTCCCACATTGAAAGTGCCAAGAGAGTAATATAGAGCTTGCTCTCCCTGTCTTTGAGTACTGTTTTCACTGTCCCGCTTACCTCTTTGCTAACATTCTCTTCAGAGCTGCAGTGAAACCAGGAACCACGTGGAGAAGGCACCCACACTGAAAATGCCTGGAGGGAACATTGGGGTTTCTTCTCAGTGTATCTGACATAGGGTTTCACTGTCCCGGGAAAGTCTCTGCTAACACCCTGCAGAGCGCTGTGCCCAATATACAGAAACGTCTTGCGGTATCTCCTACAGGGAAAGTGCCAGGAGGGAATTGTCGATCTTGTTCTCAGTGTCTCTGAGAATTGCTCTGATTCTCCGTGTGACCTCTTTGCTAAGACTCTCCAGAGAGCCGTCCTCAAAACCAACACACATCTTGACATATCTCCCACATTGATCGCAGGGTCTCCAGGAACGGCGTTCAGTGAGCCAGGAGCTTTTCTCCCTACACTGTCCCTTGAGTTGTCCTCAAAACCAATATACATCGTGCTATATCTCCCACATGGAAAGTGCCAGGAGGGAAAAGTGGGGATTAGCTTAGACTTTCTCGGAACTGCTTCAAATCAACTAGATATCTTTGTGCTGTAAATCTCCCAATAGCCAAACGCAAAAGCAGCAAACATCTCGCTGTATGTCCCACATTGAAAGTGCCAAGAGAGTAATATAGAGCTTGCTCTCCCTGTCTTTGAGTACTGTTTTCACTGTCCCGGTTACCTCTTTGCTAACATTCTCTTCAGAGCTGCAGTGAAACCAGGAACCACGTGGAGAAGGCACCCACACTGAAAGTGCCTGCAGGCAACATTGGGGCTTCTTCTCAGTGTCTCTGACATAGGGTTTCACTGTCCCGGGAAAGTGTCTGCTAACAGCCTGCAGAGCGCTGTGCCCAATATACAGAAACGTCTTGCGGTATCTCCTACAGGGAAAGTGCCAGGAGGGAATTGTCGATCTTGTTCTCAGTGTCTCTGAGAATTGCTCTGATTCTCCGTGTGACCTCTTTGCTAAGACTCTCCAGAGAGCCGTCCTCAAAACCAACACACATCTTGACATATCTCCCACATTGATCGCAGGGTCTCCAGGAACGGCGTTCAGGGAGCCAGGAGCTTTTCTCCATACACTGCCCATTGAGTTGTCCTCAAAACCAATATACATCGTGCTATATCTCCCACATGGAAAGTGCCAGGAGGGAAAAGTGGGGATTAGCTTAGACTTTCTCGGAACTGCTTCAAATCAACTAGATATCTTTGTGCTGTAAATCTCCCAATAGCCAAACGCAAAATCAGCAAACATCTCGCTGTATGTCCCACATTGAAAGTGCCAAGAGAGTAATATAGAGCTTGCTCTCCCTGTCTTTGAGTACTGTTTTCACTGTCCCGGTTACCTCTTTGCTAACATTCTCTTCAGAGCTGCAGTGAAACCAGGAACCACGTGGAGAAGGCACCCACACTGAAAGTGCCTGCAGGCAACATTGGGGCTTCTTCTCAGTGTCTCTGACATAGGGTTTCACTGTCCCGGGAAAGTCTCTGCTAACAGCCTGCAGAGCGCTGTGCCCAATATACAGAAACGTCTTGCGGTATCTCCTACAGGGAAAGTGCCAGGAGGGAATTGTCGATCTTGTTCTCAGTGTCTCTGAGAATTGCTCTGATTCTCCGTGTGACCTCTTTGCTAAGACTCTCCAGAGAGCCGTCCTCAAAACCAACACACATCTTGACATATCTCCCACATTGATCGCAGTGTCTCCAGGAACGGCATTCAGCGAGCCAGGAACTTTTCTCCCTACACTGTCCATTGAGTTGTCCTCAAAACCAATATACATCGTGCTATATCTCCCACATGGAAAATGCCAGGAGGGAAAAGTGGGGATTAGCTTAGACTTTCTCGGAACTGCTTCAAATCAACTAGATATCTTTGTGCTGTAAATCTCCCAATAGCCAAACGCAAAAGCAGCAAACATCTCGCTGTATGTCCCACATTGAAAGTGCCAAGAGAGTAATATAGAGCTTGCTCTCCCTGTCTTTGAGTACTGTTTTCACTGTCCCGCTTACCTCTTTGCTAACATTCTCTTCAGAGCTGCAGTGAAACCAGGAACCACGTGGAGAAGGCACCCACACTGAAAATGCCTGGAGGGAACATTGGGGTTTCTTCTCAGTGTATCTGACATAGGGTTTCACTGTCCCGGGAAAGTCTCTGCTAACACCCTGCAGAGCGCTGTGCCCAATATACAGAAACGTCTTGCGGTATCTCCTACAGGGAAAGTGCCAGGAGGGAATTGTCGATCTTGTTCTCAGTGTCTCTGAGAATTGCTCTGATTCTCCGTGTGACCTCTTTGCTAAGACTCTCCAGAGAGCCGTCCTCAAAACCAACACACATCTTGACATATCTCCCACATTGATCGCAGGGTCTCCAGGAACGGCGTTCAGTGAGCCAGGAGCTTTTCTCCCTACACTGTCCCTTGAGTTGTCCTCAAAACCAATATACATCGTGCTATATCTCCCACATGGAAAGTGCCAGGAGGGAAAAGTGGGGATTAGCTTAGACTTTCTCGGAACTGCTTCAAATCAACTAGATATCTTTGTGCTGTAAATCTCCCAATAGCCAAACGCAAAAGCAGCAAACATCTCGCTGTATGTCCCACATTGAAAGTGCCAAGAGAGTAATATAGAGCTTGCTCTCCCTGTCTTTGAGTACTGTTTTCACTGTCCCGGTTACCTCTTTGCTAACATTCTCTTCAGAGCTGCAGTGAAACCAGGAACCACGTGGAGAAGGCACCCACACTGAAAGTGCCTGCAGGCAACATTGGGGCTTCTTCTCAGTGTCTCTGACATAGGGTTTCACTGTCCCGGGAAAGTCTCTGCTAACAGCCTGCAGAGCGCTGTGCCCAATATACAGAAACGTCTTGCGGTATCTCCTACAGGGAAAGTGCCAGGAGGGAATTGTCAATCTTGTTCTCAGTGTCTCTGAGAATTGCTCTGATTCTCCGTGTGACCTCTTTGCTAAGACTCTCCAGAGAGCCGTCCTCAAAACCAACACACATCTTGACATATCTCCCACATTGATCGCAGTGTCTCCAGGAACGGCATTCAGCGAGCCAGGAACTTTTCTCCCTACACTGTCCATTGAGTTGTCCTCAAAACCAATATACATCGTGCTATATCTCCCACATGGAAAATGCCAGGAGGGAAAAGTGGGGATTAGCTTAGACTTTCTCGGAACTGCTTCAAATCAACTAGATATCTTTGTGCTGTAAATCTCCCAATAGCCAAACGCAAAAGCAGCAAACATCTCGCTGTATGTCCCACATTGAAAGTGCCAAGAGAGTAATATAGAGCTTGCTCTCCCTGTCTTTGAGTACTGTTTTCACTGTCCCGGTTACCTCTTTGCTAACATTCTCTTCAGAGCTGCAGTGAAACCAGGAACCATGTGGAGAAGGCACCCACACTGAAAATGCCTGCAGGCAACATTGGGGTTTCTTCTCAGTGTCTCTGACATAGGGTTTCACTGTCCCGGGAAAGTGTCTGCTAACAGCCTGCAGAGCGCTGTGCCCAATATACAGAAACGTCTTGCGGTATCTCCTACAGGGAAAGTGCCAGGAGGGAATTGTCGATCTTGTTCTCAGTGTCTCTGAGAATTGCTCTGATTCTCCGTGTGACCTCTTTGCTAAGACTCTCCAGAGAGCCGTCCTCAAAACCAACACACATCTTGACATATCTCCCACATTGATCGCAGGGTCTCCAGGAACGGCGTTCAGTGAGCCAGGAGCTTTTCTCCCTACACTGTCCCTTGAGTTGTCCTCAAAACCAATATACATCGTGCTATATCTCCCACATGGAAAGTGCCAGGAGGGAAAAGTGGGGATTAGCTTAGACTTTCTCGGAACTGCTTCAAATCAACTAGATATCTTTGTGCTGTAAATCTCCCAATAGCCAAACGCAAAAGCAGCGAACATCTCGCTGTATGTCCCACATTGAAAGTGCCAAGAGAGTAATATAGAGCTTGCTCTCCCTGTCTTTGAGTACTGTTTTCACTGTCCCGCTTACCTCTTTGCTAACATTCTCTTCAGAGCTGCAGTGAAACCAGGAACCACGTGGAGAAGGCACCCACACTGAAAGTGCCTGCAGGCAACATTGGGGCTTCTTCTCAGTGTCTCTGACATAGGGTTTCACTGTCCCGGGAAAGTCTCTGCTAACACCCTGCAGAGCGCTGTGCCCAATATACAGAAACGTCTTGCGGTATCTCCTACAGGGAAAGTGCCAGGAGGGAATTGTCGATCTTGTTCTCAGTGTCTCTGAGAATTGCTCTGATTCTCCGTGTGACCTCTTTGCTAAGACTCTCCAGAGAGCCGTCCTCAAAACCAACACACATCTTGACATATCTCCCACATTGATCGCAGTGTCTCCAGGAACCGCATTCAGCGAGCCAGGAACTTTTCTCCCTACACTGTCCATTGAGTTGTCCTCAAAACCAATATACATCGTGCTATATCTCCCACATGGAAAATGCCAGGAGGGAAAAGTGGGGATTAGCTTAGACTTTCTCGGAACTGCTTCAAATCAACTAGATATCTTTGTGCTGTAAATCTCCCAATAGCCAAACGCAAAAGCAGCAAACATCTCGCTGTATGTCCCACATTGAAAGTGCCAAGAGAGTAATATAGAGCTTGCTCTCCCTGTCTTTGAGTACTGTTTTCACTGTCCCGGTTACCTCTTTGCTAACATTCTCTTCAGAGCTGCAGTGAAACCAGGAACCACGTGGAGAAGGCACCCACACTGAAAGTGCCTGCAGGCAACATTGGGGCTTCTTCTCAGTGTCTCTGACATAGGGTTTCACTGTCCCGGGAAAGTCTCTGCTAACAGCCTGCAGAGCGCTGTGCCCAATATACAGAAACGTCTTGCGGTATCTCCTACAGGGAAAGTGCCAGGAGGGAATTGTCGATCTTGTTCTCAGTGTCTCTGAGAATTGCTCTGATTCTCCGTGTGACCTCTTTGCTAAGACTCTCCAGAGAGCCGTCCTCAAAACCAACACACATCTTGACATATCTCCCACATTGATCGCAGGGTCTCCAGGAACCGCATTCAGCGAGCCAGGAACTTTTCTCCCTACACTGTCCATTGAGTTGTCCTCAAAACCAATATACATCGTGCTATATCTCCCACATGGAAAATGCCAGGAGGGAAAAGTGGGGATTAGCTTAGACTTTCTCGGAACTGCTTCAAATCAACTAGATATCTTTGTGCTGTAAATCTCCCAATAGCCAAACGCAAAAGCAGCAAACATCTCGCTGTATGTCCCACATTGAAAGTGCCAAGAGAGTAATATAGAGCTTGCTCTCCCTGTCTTTGAGTACTGTTTTCACTGTCCCGGTTACCTCTTTGCTAACATTCTCTTCAGAGCTGCAGTGAAACCAGGAACCACGTGGAGAAGGCACCCACACTGAAAGTGCCTGCAGGCAACATTGGGGCTTCTTCTCAGTGTCTCTGACATAGGGTTTCACTGTCCCGGGAAAGTCTCTGCTAACACCCTGCAGAGCGCTGTGCCCAATATACAGAAACGTCTTGCGGTATCTCCTACAGGGAAAGTGCCAGGAGGGAATTGTCGATCTTGTTCTCAGTGTCTCTGAGAATTGCTCTGATTCTCCGTGTGACCTCTTTGCTAAGACTCTCCAGAGAGCCGTCCTCAAAACCAACACACATCTTGACATATCTCCCACATTGATCGCAGTGTCTCCAGGAACCGCATTCAGCGAGCCAGGAACTTTTCTCCCTACACTGTCCATTGAGTTGTCCTCAAAACCAATATACATCATGCTATATCTCCCACATGGAAAATGCCAGGAGGGAAAAGTGGGGATTAGCTTAGACTTTCTCGGAACTGCTTCAAATCAACTAGATATCTTTGTGCTGTAAATCTCCCAATAGCCAAACGCAAAAGCAGCAAACATCTCGCTGTATGTCCCACATTGAAAGTGCCAAGAGAGTAATATAGAGCTTGCTCTCCCTGTCTTTGAGTACTGTTTTCACTGTCCCGGTTACCTCTTTGCTAACATTCTCTTCAGAGCTGCAGTGAAACCAGGAACCACGTGGAGAAGGCACCCACACTGAAAGTGCCTGCAGGCAACATTGGGGCTTCTTCTCAGTGTCTCTGACATAGGGTTTCACTGTCCCGGGAAAGTCTCTGCTAACAGCCTGCAGAGCGCTGTGCCCAATATACAGAAACGTCTTGCGGTATCTCCTACAGGGAAAGTGCCAGGAGGGAATTGTCGATCTTGTTCTCAGTGTCTCTGAGAATTGCTCTGATTCTCCGTGTGACCTCTTTGCTAAGACTCTCCAGAGAGCCATCCTCAAAACCAACACACATCTTGACATATCTCCCACATTGATCGCAGTGTCTCCAGGAACCGCATTCAGCGAGCCAGGAACTTTTCTCCCTACACTGTCCATTGAGTTGTCCTCAAAACCAATATACATCGTGCTATATCTCCCACATGGAAAGTGCCAGGAGGGAAAAGTGGGGATTAGTTTAGACTTTCTCGGAACTGCTTCTAATCAACTAGATATCTTTGTGCTGTAAATCTCCCAATAGCCAAACGCAAAAGCAGCAAACATCTCGCTGTATGTCCCACATTGAAAGTGCCAAGAGAGTAATATAGAGCTTGCTCTCCCTGTCTTTGAGTCCTGTTTTCACTGTCCCGGTTACCTCTTTGCTAACATTCTCTTCAGAGCTGCAGTGAAACCAGGAACCACGTGGAGAAGGCACCCACACTGAAAGTGCCTGCAGGCAACATTGGGGCTTCTTCTCAGTGTCTCTGACATAGGGTTTCACTGTCCCGGGAAAGTGTCTGCTAACAGCCTGCAGAGCGCTGTGCCCAATATACAGAAACGTCTTGCGGTATCTCCTACAGGGAAAGTGCCAGGAGGGAATTGTCGATCTTGTTCTCAGTGTCTCTGAGAATTGCTCTGATTCTCCGTGTGACCTCTTTGCTAAGACTCTCCAGAGAGCCGTCCTCAAAACCAACACACATCTTGACATATCTCCCACATTGATCGCAGGGTCTCCAGGAACGGCGTTCAGTGAGCCAGGAGCTTTTCTCCATACACTGCCCATTGAGTTGTCCTCAAAACCAATATACATCGTGCTATATCTCCCACATGGAAAGTGCCAGGAGGGAAAAGTGGGGATTAGCTTAGACTTTCTCGGAACTGCTTCAAATCAACTAGATATCTTTGTGCTGTAAATCTCCCAATAGCCAAACGCAAAAGCAGCAAACATCTCGCTGTATGTCCCACATTGAAAGTGCCAAGAGAGTAATATAGAGCTTGCTCTCCCTGTCTTTGAGTACCGTTTTCACTGTCCCGGTTACCTCTTTGCTAACATTCTCTTCAGAGCTGCAGTGAAACCAGGAACCACGTGGAGAAGGCACCCACACTGAAAGTGCCTGCAGGCAACATTGGGGCTTCTTCTCAGTGTCTCTGACATAGGGTTTCACTGTCCCGGGAAAGTCTCTGCTAACAGCCTGCAGAGCGCTGTGCCCAATATACAGAAACGTCTTGCGGTATCTCCTACAGGGAAAGTGCCAGGAGGGAATTGTCGATCTTGTTCTCAGTGTCTCTGAGAATTGCTCTGATTCTCCGTGTGACCTCTTTGCTAAGACTCTCCAGAGAGCCGTCCTCAAAACCAACACACATCTTGACATATCTCCCACATTGATCGCAGTGTCTCCAGGAACCGCATTCAGCGAGCCAGGAACTTTTCTCCCTACACTGTCCATTGAGTTGTCCTCAAAACCAATATACATCGTGCTATATCTCCCACATGGAAAATGCCAGGAGGGAAAAGTGGGGATTAGCTTAGACTTTCTCGGAACTGCTTCAAATCAACTAGATATCTTTGTGCTGTAAATCTCCCAATAGCCAAACGCAAAAGCAGCGAACATCTCGCTGTATGTCCCACATTGAAAGTGCCAAGAGAGTAATATAGAGCTTGCTCTCCCTGTCTTTGAGTACTGTTTTCACTGTCCCGCTTACCTCTTTGCTAACATTCTCTTCAGAGCTGCAGTGAAACCAGGAACCACGTGGAGAAGGCACCCACACTGAAAGTGCCTGCAGGCAACATTGGGGCTTCTTCTCAGTGTCTCTGACATAGGGTTTCACTGTCCCGGGAAAGTGTCTGCTAACAGCCTGCAGAGCGCTGTGCCCAATATACAGAAACGTCTTGCGGTATCTCCTACAGGGAAAGTGCCAGGAGGGAATTGTCGATCTTGTTCTCAGTGTCTCTGAGAATTGCTCTGATTCTCCGTGTGACCTCTTTGCTAAGACTCTCCAGAGAGCCGTCCTCAAAACCAACACACATCTTGACATATCTCCCACATTGATCGCAGGGTCTCCAGGAACGGCGTTCAGTGAGCCAGGAGCTTTTCTCCCTACACTGCCCATTGAGTTGTCCTCAAAACCAATATACATCGTGCTATATCTCCCACATGGAAAGTGCCAGGAGGGAAAAGTGGGGATTAGCTTAGACTTTCTCGGAACTGCTTCAAATCAACTAGATATCTTTGTGCTGTAAATCTCCCAATAGCCAAACGCAAAAGCAGCAAACATCTCGCTGTATGTCCCACATTGAAAGTGCCAAGAGAGTAATATAGAGCTTGCTCTCCCTGTCTTTGAGTACTGTTTTCACTGTCCCGGTTACCTCTTTGCTAACATTCTCTTCAGAGCTGCAGTGAAACCAGGAACCACGTGGAGAAGGCACCCACACTGAAAGTGCCTGCAGGCAACATTGGGGCTTCTTCTCAGTGTCTCTGACATAGGGTTTCACTGTCCCGGGAAAGTCTCTGCTAACAGCCTGCAGAGCGCTGTGCCCAATATACAGAAACGTCTTGCGGTATCTCCTACAGGGAAAGTGCCAGGAGGGAATTGTCGATCTTGTTCTCAGTGTCTCTGAGAATTGCTCTGATTCTCCGTGTGACCTCTTTGCTAAGACTCTCCAGAGAGCCGTCCTCAAAACCAACACACATCTTGACATATCTCCCACATTGATCGCAGGGTCTCCAGGAACGGCGTTCAGTGAGCCAGGAGCTTTTCTCCATACACTGCCCATTGAGTTGTCCTCAAAACCAATATACATCGTGCTATATCTCCCACATGGAAAATGCCAGGAGGGAAAAGTGGGGATTAGTTTAGACTTTCTCGGAACTGCTTCAAATCAACTAGATATCTTTGTGCTGTAAATCTCCCAATAGCCAAACGCAAAAGCAGCGAACATCTCGCTGTATGTCCCACATTGAAAGTGCCAAGAGAGTAATATAGAGCTTGCTCTCCCTGTCTTTGAGTACCGTTTTCACTGTCCCGCTTACCTCTTTGCTAACATTCTCTTCAGAGCTGCAGTGAAACCAGGAACCATGTGGAGAAGGCACCCACACTGAAAATGCCTGGAGGGAACATTGGGCCTTCTTCTCAGTGTCTCTGACATAGGGTTTCACTGTCCCGGGAAAGTCTCTGCTAACACCCTGCAGAGCGCTGTGCCCAATATACAGAAACGTCTTGCGGTATCTCCTACAGGGAAAGTGCCAGGAGGGAATTGTCGATCTTGTTCTCAGTGTCTCTGAGAATTGCTCTGATTCTCCGTGTGACCTCTTTGCTAAGACTCTCCAGAGAGCCGTCCTCAAAACCAACACACATCTTGACATATCTCCCACATTGATCGCAGTGTCTCCAGGAACGGCATTCAGCGAGCCAGGAACTTTTCTCCCTACACTGTCCATTGAGTTGTCCTCAAAACCAATATACATCGTGCTATATCTCCCAAATGGAAAATGCCAGGAGGGAAAAGTGGGGATTAGCTTAGACTTTCTCGGAACTGCTTCAAATCAACTAGATATCTTTGTGCTGTAAATCTCCCAATAGCCAAACGCAAAAGCAGCGAACATCTCGCTGTATGTCCCACATTGAAAGTGCCAAGAGAGTAATATAGAGCTTGCTCTCCCTGTCTTTGAGTACTGTTTTCACTGTCCCGCTTACCTCTTTGCTAACATTCTCTTCAGAGCTGCAGTGAAACCAGGAACCACGTGGAGAAGGCACCCACACTGAAAGTGCCTGCAGGCAACATTGGGGCTTCTTCTCAGTGTCTCTGACATAGGGTTTCACTGTCCCGGAAAAGTGTCTGCTAACAGCCTGCAGAGCGCTGTGCCCAATATACAGAAACGTCTTGCGGTATCTCCTACAGGGAAAGTGCCAGGAGGGAATTGTCGATCTTGTTCTCAGTGTCTCTGAGAATTGCTCTGATTCTCCGTGTGACCTCTTTGCTAAGACTCTCCAGAGAGCCGTCCTCAAAACCAACACACATCTTGACATATCTCCCACATTGATCGCAGGGTCTCCAGGAACGGCGTTCAGTGAGCCAGGAGCTTTTCTCCATACACTGCCCATTGAGTTGTCCTCAAAACCAATATACATCGTGCTATATCTCCCACATGGAAAGTGCCAGGAGGGAAAAGTGGGGATTAGCTTAGACTTTCTCGGAACTGCTTCAAATCAACTAGATATCTTTGTGCTGTAAATCTCCCAATACCCAAACGCAAAAGCAGCAAACATCTCGCTGTATGTCCCACATTGAAAGTGCCAAGAGAGTAATATAGAGCTTGCTCTCCCTGTCTTTGAGTACTGTTTTCACTGTCCCGGTTACCTCTTTGCTAACATTCTCTTCAGAGCTGCAGTGAAACCAGGAACCACGTGGAGAAGGCACCCACACTGAAAGTGCCTGCAGGCAACATTGGGGCTTCTTCTCAGTGTCTCTGACATAGGGTTTCACTGTCCCGGGAAAGTCTCTGCTAACACCCTGCAGAGCGCTGTGCCCAATATACAGAAACGTCTTGCGGTATCTCCTACAGGGAAAGTGCCAGGAGGGAATTGTCGATCTTGTTCTCAGTGTCTCTGAGAATTGCTCTGATTCTCCGTGTGACCTCTTTGCTAAGACTCTCCAGAGAGCCGTCCTCAAAACCAACACACATCTTGACATATCTCCCACATTGATCGCAGTGTCTCCAGGAACCGCATTCAGCGAGCCAGGAACTTTTCTCCCTACACTGTCCCTTGAGTTGTCCTCAAAACCAATATACATCGTGCTATATCTCCCACATGGAAAATGCCAGGAGGGAAAAGTGGGGATTAGCTTAGACTTTCTCGGAACTGCTTCAAATCAACTAGATATCTTTGTGCTGTAAATCTCCCAATAGCCAAACGCAAAAGCAGCAAACATCTCGCTGTATGTCCCACATTGAAAGTGTCAAGAGAGTAATATAGAGCTTGCTCTCCCTGTCTTTGAGTACTGTTTTCACTGTCCCGGTTACCTCTTTGCTAACATTCTCTTCAGAGCTGCAGTGAAACCAGGAACCACGTGGAGAAGGCACCCACACTGAAAGTGCCTGCAGGCAACATTGGGGCTTCTTCTCAGTGTCTCTGACATAGGGTTTCACTGTCCCGGGAAAGTCTCTGCTAACACCCTGCAGAGCGCTGTGCCCAATATACAGAAACGTCTTGCGGTATCTCCTACAGGGAAAGTGCCAGGAGGGAATTGTCGATCTTGTTCTCAGTGTCTCTGAGAATTGCTCTGATTCTCCGTGTGACCTCTTTGCTAAGACTCTCCAGAGAGCCGTCCTCAAAACCAACACACATCTTGACATATCTCCCACATTGATCGCAGGGTCTCCAGGAATGGCATTCAGCGAGCCAGGAGCTTTTCTCCCTACACTGTCCCTTGAGTTGTCCTCAAAACCAATATACATCGTGCTATATCTCCCACATGGAAAGTGCCAGGAGGGAAAAGTGGGGATTAGCTTAGACTTTCTCGGAACTGCTTCAAATCAACTAGATATCTTTGTGCTGTAAATCTCCCAATAGCCAAACGCAAAAGCAGCGAACATCTCGCTGTATGTCCCACATTGAAAGTGCCAAGAGAGTAATATAGAGCTTGCTCTCCCTGTCTTTGAGTACCGTTTTCACTGTCCCGGTTACCTCTTTGCTAACATTCTCTTCAGAGCTGCAGTGAAACCAGGAACCATGTGGAGAAGGCACCCACACTGAAAATGCCTGGAGGGAACATTGGGGCTTCTTCTCAGTGTCTCTGACATAGGGTTTCACTGTCCCGGGAAAGTCTCTGCTAACAGCCTGCAGAGCGCTGTGCCCAATATACAGAAACGTCTTGCGGTATCTCCTACAGGGAAAGTGCCAGGAGGGAATTGTCGATCTTGTTCTCAGTGTCTCTGAGAATTGCTCTGATTCTCCGTGTGACCTCTTTGCTAAGACTCTCCAGAGAGCCGTCCTCAAAACCAACACACATCTTGACATATCTCCCACATTGATCGCAGTGTCTCCAGGAACGGCATTCAGCGAGCCAGGAACTTTTCTCCCTACACTGTCCCTTGAGTTGTCCTCAAAACCAATATACATCGTGCTATATCTCCCAAATGGAAAATGCCAGGAGGGAAAAGTGGGGATTAGCTTAGACTTTCTCGGAACTGCTTCAAATCAACTAGATATCTTTGTGCTGTAAATCTCCCAATAGCCAAACGCAAAAGCAGCAAACATCTCGCTGTATGTCCCACATTGAAAGTGCCAAGAGAGTAATATAGAGCTTGCTCTCCCTGTCTTTGAGTACTGTTTTCACTGTCCCGCTTACCTCTTTGCTAACATTCTCTTCAGAGCTGCAGTGAAACCAGGAACCACGTGGAGAAGGCACCCACACTGAAAGTGCCTGCAGGCAACATTGGGGCTTCTTCTCAGTGTCTCTGACATAGGGTTTCACTGTCCCGGGAAAGTCTCTGCTAACACCCTGCAGAGCGCTGTGCCCAATATACAGAAACGTCTTGCGGTATCTCCTACAGGGAAAGTGCCAGGAGGGAATTGTCGATCTTGTTCTCAGTGTCTCTGAGAATTGCTCTGATTCTCCGTGTGACCTCTTTGCTAAGACTCTCCAGAGAGCCGTCCTCAAAACCAACACACATCTTGACATATCTCCCACATTGATCGCAGGGTCTCCAGGAACGGCGTTCAGTGAGCCAGGAGCTTTTCTCCATACACTGCCCATTGAGTTGTCCTCAAAACCAATATACATCGTGCTATATCTCCCACATGGAAAGTGCCAGGAGGGAAAAGTGGGGATTAGCTTAGACTTTCTCGGAACTGCTTCAAATCAACTAGATATCTTTGTGCTGTAAATCTCCCAATAGCCAAACGCAAAAGCAGCAAACATCTCGCTGTATGTCCCACATTGAAAGTGCCAAGAGAGTAATATAGAGCTTGCTCTCCCTGTCTTTGAGTACTGTTTTCACTGTCCCGGTTACCTCTTTGCTAACATTCTCTTCAGAGCTGCAGTGAAACCAGGAACCACGTGGAGAAGGCACCCACACTGAAAGTGCCTGCAGGCAACATTGGGGCTTCTTCTCAGTGTCTCTGACATAGGGTTTCACTGTCCCGGGAAAGTCTCTGCTAACACCCTGCAGAGCGCTGTGCCCAATATACAGAAACGTCTTGCGGTATCTCCTACAGGGAAAGTGCCAGGAGGGAATTGTCGATCTTGTTCTCAGTGTCTCTGAGAATTGCTCTGATTCTCCGTGTGACCTCTTTGCTAAGACTCTCCAGAGAGCCGTCCTCAAAACCAACACACATCTTGACATATCTCCCACATTGATCGCAGGGTCTCCAGGAATGGCATTCAGCGAGCCAGGAGCTTTTCTCCCTACACTGTCCCTTGAGTTGTCCTCAAAACCAATATACATCGTGCTATATCTCCCACATGGAAAGTGCCAGGAGGGAAAAGTGGGGATTAGCTTAGACTTTCTCGGAACTGCTTCAAATCAACTAGATATCTTTGTGCTGTAAATCTCCCAATAGCCAAACGCAAAAGCAGCGAACATCTCGCTGTATGTCCCACATTGAAAGTGCCAAGAGAGTAATATAGAGCTTGCTCTCCCTGTCTTTGAGTACCGTTTTCACTGTCCCGGTTACCTCTTTGCTAACATTCTCTTCAGAGCTGCAGTGAAACCAGGAACCATGTGGAGAAGGCACCCACACTGAAAATGCCTGGAGGGAACATTGGGGCTTCTTCTCAGTGTCTCTGACATAGGGTTTCACTGTCCCGGGAAAGTCTCTGCTAACAGCCTGCAGAGCGCTGTGCCCAATATACAGAAACGTCTTGCGGTATCTCCTACAGGGAAAGTGCCAGGAGGGAATTGTCGATCTTGTTCTCAGTGTCTCTGAGAATTGCTCTGATTCTCCGTGTGACCTCTTTGCTAAGACTCTCCAGAGAGCCGTCCTCAAAACCAACACACATCTTGACATATCTCCCACATTGATCGCAGTGTCTCCAGGAACGGCATTCAGCGAGCCAGGAACTTTTCTCCCTACACTGTCCCTTGAGTTGTCCTCAAAACCAATATACATCGTGCTATATCTCCCAAATGGAAAATGCCAGGAGGGAAAAGTGGGGATTAGCTTAGACTTTCTCGGAACTGCTTCAAATCAACTAGATATCTTTGTGCTGTAAATCTCCCAATAGCCAAACGCAAAAGCAGCAAACATCTCGCTGTATGTCCCACATTGAAAGTGCCAAGAGAGTAATATAGAGCTTGCTCTCCCTGTCTTTGAGTACTGTTTTCACTGTCCCGCTTACCTCTTTGCTAACATTCTCTTCAGAGCTGCAGTGAAACCAGGAACCACGTGGAGAAGGCACCCACACTGAAAGTGCCTGCAGGCAACATTGGGGCTTCTTCTCAGTGTCTCTGACATAGGGTTTCACTGTCCCGGGAAAGTCTCTGCTAACACCCTGCAGAGCGCTGTGCCCAATATACAGAAACGTCTTGCGGTATCTCCTACAGGGAAAGTGCCAGGAGGGAATTGTCGATCTTGTTCTCAGTGTCTCTGAGAATTGCTCTGATTCTCCGTGTGACCTCTTTGCTAAGACTCTCCAGAGAGCCGTCCTCAAAACCAACACACATCTTGACATATCTCCCACATTGATCGCAGGGTCTCCAGGAACGGCGTTCAGTGAGCCAGGAGCTTTTCTCCATACACTGCCCATTGAGTTGTCCTCAAAACCAATATACATCGTGCTATATCTCCCACATGGAAAGTGCCAGGAGGGAAAAGTGGGGATTAGCTTAGACTTTCTCGGAACTGCTTCAAATCAACTAGATATCTTTGTGCTGTAAATCTCCCAATAGCCAAACGCAAAAGCAGCAAACATCTCGCTGTATGTCCCACATTGAAAGTGCCAAGAGAGTAATATAGAGCTTGCTCTCCCTGTCTTTGAGTACTGTTTTCACTGTCCCGGTTACCTCTTTGCTAACATTCTCTTCAGAGCTGCAGTGAAACCAGGAACCACGTGGAGAAGGCACCCACACTGAAAGTGCCTGCAGGCAACATTGGGGCTTCTTCTCAGTGTCTCTGACATAGGGTTTCACTGTCCCGGGAAAGTCTCTGCTAACAGCCTGCAGAGCGCTGTGCCCAATATACAGAAACGTCTTGCGGTATCTCCTACAGGGAAAGTGCCAGGAGGGAATTGTCGATCTTGTTCTCAGTGTCTCTGAGAATTGCTCTGATTCTCCGTGTGACCTCTTTGCTAAGACTCTCCAGAGAGCCGTCCTCAAAACCAACACACATCTTGACATATCTCCCACATTGATCGCAGTGTCTCCAGGAACGGCATTCAGCGAGCCAGGAACTTTTCTCCCTACACTGTCCATTGAGTTGTCCTCAAAACCAATATACATCGTGCTATATCTCCCACATGGAAAGTGCCAGGAGGGAAAAGTGGGGATTAGTTTAGACTTTCTCGGAACTGCTTCAAATCAACTAGATATCTTTGTGCTGTAAATCTCCCAATAGCCAAACGCAAAAGCAGCAAACATCTCGCTGTATGTCCCACATTGAAAGTGCCAAGAGAGTAATATAGAGCTTGCTCTCCCTGTCTTTGAGTACCGTTTTCACTGTCCCGGTTACCTCTTTGCTAACATTCTCTTCAGAGCTGCAGTGAAACCAGGAACCACGTGGAGAAGGCACCCACACTGAAAATGCCTGGAGGGAACATTGGGCCTTCTTCTCAGTGTCTCTGACATAGGGTTTCACTGTCCCGGGAAAGTCTCTGCTAACAGACTGCAGAGCGCTGTGCCCAATATACAGAAACGTCTTGCGGTATCTCCTACAGGGAAAGTGCCAGGAGGGAATTGTCGATCTTGTTCTCAGTGTCTCTGAGAATTGCTCTGATTCTCCGTGTGACCTCTTTGCTAAGACTCTCCAGAGAGCCGTCCTCAAAACCAACACACATCTTGACATATCTCCCACATTGATCGCAGTGTCTCCAGGAACGGCATTCAGCGAGCCAGGAACTTTTCTCCCTACACTGTCCATTGAGTTGTCCTCAAAACCAATATACATCGTGCTATATCTCCCAAATGGAAAATGCCAGGAGGGAAAAGTGGGGATTAGCTTAGACTTTCTCGGAACTGCTTCAAATCAACTAGATATCTTTGTGCTGTAAATCTCCCAATAGCCAAACGCAAAAGCAGCGAACATCTCGCTGTATGTCCCACATTGAAAGTGCCAAGAGAGTAATATAGAGCTTGCTCTCCCTGTCTTTGAGTACTGTTTTCACTGTCCCGCTTACCTCTTTGCTAACATTCTCTTCAGAGCTGCAGTGAAACCAGGAACCACGTGGAGAAGGCACCCACACTGAAAGTGCCTGCAGGCAACATTGGGGCTTCTTCTCAGTGTCTCTGACATAGGGTTTCACTGTCCCGGGAAAGTCTCTGCTAACACCCTGCAGAGCGCTGTGCCCAATATACAGAAACGTCTTGCGGTATCTCCTACAGGGAAAGTGCCAGGAGGGAATTGTCGATCTTGTTCTCAGTGTCTCTGAGAATTGCTCTGATTCTCCGTGTGACCTCTTTGCTAAGACTCTCCAGAGAGCCGTCCTCAAAACCAACACACATCTTGACATATCTCCCACATTGATCGCAGGGTCTCCAGGAACGGCGTTCAGTGAGCCAGGAGCTTTTCTCCATACACTGCCCATTGAGTTGTCCTCAAAACCAATATACATCGTGCTATATCTCCCACATGGAAAGTGCCAGGAGGGAAAAGTGGGGATTAGCTTAGACTTTCTCGGAACTGCTTCAAATCAACTAGATATCTTTGTGCTGTAAATCTCCCAATAGCCAAACGCAAAAGCAGCAAACATCTCGCTGTATGTCCCACATTGAAAGTGCCAAGAGAGTAATATAGAGCTTGCTCTCCCTGTCTTTGAGTACTGTTTTCACTGTCCCGGTTACCTCTTTGCTAACATTCTCTTCAGAGCTGCAGTGAAACCAGGAACCACGTGGAGAAGGCACCCACACTGAAAGTGCCTGCAGGCAACATTGGGGCTTCTTCTCAGTGTCTCTGACATAGGGTTTCACTGTCCCGGGAAAGTCTCTGCTAACACCCTGCAGAGCGCTGTGCCCAATATACAGAAACGTCTTGCGGTATCTCCTACAGGGAAAGTGCCAGGAGGGAATTGTCGATCTTGTTCTCAGTGTCTCTGAGAATTGCTCTGATTCTCCGTGTGACCTCTTTGCTAAGACTCTCCAGAGAGCCGTCCTCAAAACCAACACACATCTTGACATATCTCCCACATTGATCGCAGTGTCTCCAGGAACGGCATTCAGCGAGCCAGGAACTTTTCTCCCTACACTGTCCATTGAGTTGTCCTCAAAACCAATATACATCGTGCTATATCTCCCACATGGAAAGTGCCAGGAGGGAAAAGTGGGGATTAGTTTAGACTTTCTCGGAACTGCTTCAAATCAACTAGATATCTTTGTGCTGTAAATCTCCCAATAGCCAAACGCAAAAGCAGCGAACATCTCGCTGTATGTCCCACATTGAAAGTGCCAAGAGAGTAATATAGAGCTTGCTCTCCCTGTCTTTGAGTACCGTTTTCACTGTCCCGGTTACCTCTTTGCTAACATTCTCTTCAGAGCTGCAGTGAAACCAGGAACCATGTGGAGAAGGCACCCACACTGAAAATGCCTGGAGGGAACATTGGGCCTTCTTCTCAGTGTCTCTGACATAGGGTTTCACTGTCCCGGGAAAGTCTCTGCTAACAGCCTGCAGAGCGCTGTGCCCAATATACAGAAACGTCTTGCGGTATCTCCTACAGGGAAAGTGCCAGGAGGGAATTGTCGATCTTGTTCTCAGTGTCTCTGAGAATTGCTCTGATTCTCCGTGTGACCTCTTTGCTAAGACTCTCCAGAGAGCCGTCCTCAAAACCAACACACATCTTGACATATCTCCCACATTGATCGCAGGGTCTCCAGGAACGGCGTTCAGTGAGCCAGGAGCTTTTCTCCATACACTGCCCATTGAGTTGTCCTCAAAACCAATATACATCGTGCTATATCTCCCACATGGAAAGTGCCAGGAGGGAAAAGTGGGGATTAGCTTAGACTTTCTCGGAACTGCTTCAAATCAACTAGATATCTTTGTGCTGTAAATCTCCCAATAGCCAAACGCAAAAGCAGCAAACATCTCGCTCTATGTCCCACATTGAAAGTGCCAAGAGAGTAATATAGAGCTTGCTCTCCCTGTCTTTGAGTACTGTTTTCACTGTCCCGGTTACCTCTTTGCTAACATTCTCTTCAGAGCTGCAGTGAAACCAGGAACCACGTGGAGAAGGCACCCACACTGAAAGTGCCTGCAGGCAACATTGGGGCTTCTTCTCAGTGTCTCTGACATAGGGTTTCACTGTCCCGGGAAAGTCTCTGCTAACAGCCTGCAGAGCGCTGTGCCCAATATACAGAAACGTCTTGCGGTATCTCCTACAGGGAAAGTGCCAGGAGGGAATTGTCGATCTTGTTCTCAGTGTCTCTGAGAATTGCTCTGATTCTCCGTGTGACCTCTTTGCTAAGACTCTCCAGAGAGCCGTCCTCAAAACCAACACACATCTTGACATATCTCCCACATTGATCGCAGTGTCTCCAGGAACGGCATTCAGCGAGCCAGGAACTTTTCTCCCTACACTGTCCATTGAGTTGTCCTCAAAACCAATATACATCGTGCTATATCTCCCACATGGAAAGTGCCAGGAGGGAAAAGTGGGGATTAGTTTAGACTTTCTCGGAACTGCTTCAAATCAACTAGATATCTTTGTGCTGTAAATCTCCCAATAGCCAAACGCAAAAGCAGCAAACATCTCGCTGTATGTCCCACATTGAAAGTGCCAAGAGAGTAATATAGAGCTTGCTCTCCCTGTCTTTGAGTACCGTTTTCACTGTCCCGGTTACCTCTTTGCTAACATTCTCTTCAGAGCTGCAGTGAAACCAGGAACCACGTGGAGAAGGCACCCACACTGAAAATGCCTGGAGGGAACATTGGGCCTTCTTCTCAGTGTCTCTGACATAGGGTTTCACTGTCCCGGGAAAGTCTCTGCTAACAGCCTGCAGAGCGCTGTGCCCAATATACAGAAACGTCTTGCGGTATCTCCTACAGGGAAAGTGCCAGGAGGGAATTGTCGATCTTGTTCTCAGTGTCTCTGAGAATTGCTCTGATTCTCCGTGTGACCTCTTTGCTAAGACTCTCCAGAGAGCCGTCCTCAAAACCAACACACATCTTGACATATCTCCCACATTGATCGCAGTGTCTCCAGGAACGGCATTCAGCGAGCCAGGAACTTTTCTCCCTACACTGTCCATTGAGTTGTCCTCAAAACCAATATACATCGTGCTATATCTCCCAAATGGAAAATGCCAGGAGGGAAAAGTGGGGATTAGCTTAGACTTTCTCGGAACTGCTTCAAATCAACTAGATATCTTTGTGCTGTAAATCTCCCAATAGCCAAACGCAAAAGCAGCGAACATCTCGCTGTATGTCCCACATTGAAAGTGCCAAGAGAGTAATATAGAGCTTGCTCTCCCTGTCTTTGAGTACTGTTTTCACTGTCCCGCTTACCTCTTTGCTAACATTCTCTTCAGAGCTGCAGTGAAACCAGGAACCACGTGGAGAAGGCACCCACACTGAAAGTGCCTGCAGGCAACATTGGGGCTTCTTCTCAGTGTCTCTGACATAGGGTTTCACTGTCCCGGGAAAGTCTCTGCTAACACCCTGCAGAGCGCTGTGCCCAATATACAGAAACGTCTTGCGGTATCTCCTACAGGGAAAGTGCCAGGAGGGAATTGTCGATCTTGTTCTCAGTGTCTCTGAGAATTGCTCTGATTCTCCGTGTGACCTCTTTGCTAAGACTCTCCAGAGAGCCGTCCTCAAAACCAACACACATCTTGACATATCTCCCACATTGATCGCAGGGTCTCCAGGAACGGCGTTCAGTGAGCCAGGAGCTTTTCTCCATACACTGCCCATTGAGTTGTCCTCAAAACCAATATACATCGTGCTATATCTCCCACATGGAAAGTGCCAGGAGGGAAAAGTGGGGATTAGCTTAGACTTTCTCGGAACTGCTTCAAATCAACTAGATATCTTTGTGCTGTAAATCTCCCAATAGCCAAACGCAAAAGCAGCAAACATCTCGCTGTATGTCCCACATTGAAAGTGCCAAGAGAGTAATATAGAGCTTGCTCTCCCTGTCTTTGAGTACTGTTTTCACTGTCCCGGTTACCTCTTTGCTAACATTCTCTTCAGAGCTGCAGTGAAACCAGGAACCACGTGGAGAAGGCACCCACACTGAAAGTGCCTGCAGGCAACATTGGGGCTTCTTCTCAGTGTCTCTGACATAGGGTTTCACTGTCCCGGGAAAGTCTCTGCTAACACCCTGCAGAGCGCTGTGCCCAATATACAGAAACGTCTTGCGGTATCTCCTACAGGGAAAGTGCCAGGAGGGAATTGTCGATCTTGTTCTCAGTGTCTCTGAGAATTGCTCTGATTCTCCGTGTGACCTCTTTGCTAAGACTCTCCAGAGAGCCGTCCTCAAAACCAACACACATCTTGACATATCTCCCACATTGATCGCAGTGTCTCCAGGAACGGCATTCAGCGAGCCAGGAACTTTTCTCCCTACACTGTCCATTGAGTTGTCCTCAAAACCAATATACATCGTGCTATATCTCCCACATGGAAAGTGCCAGGAGGGAAAAGTGGGGATTAGTTTAGACTTTCTCGGAACTGCTTCAAATCAACTAGATATCTTTGTGCTGTAAATCTCCCAATAGCCAAACGCAAAAGCAGCGAACATCTCGCTGTATGTCCCACATTGAAAGTGCCAAGAGAGTAATATAGAGCTTGCTCTCCCTGTCTTTGAGTACCGTTTTCACTGTCCCGGTTACCTCTTTGCTAACATTCTCTTCAGAGCTGCAGTGAAACCAGGAACCATGTGGAGAAGGCACCCACACTGAAAATGCCTGGAGGGAACATTGGGCCTTCTTCTCAGTGTCTCTGACATAGGGTTTCACTGTCCCGGGAAAGTCTCTGCTAACAGCCTGCAGAGCGCTGTGCCCAATATACAGAAACGTCTTGCGGTATCTCCTACAGGGAAAGTGCCAGGAGGGAATTGTCGATCTTGTTCTCAGTGTCTCTGAGAATTGCTCTGATTCTCCGTGTGACCTCTTTGCTAAGACTCTCCAGAGAGCCGTCCTCAAAACCAACACACATCTTGACATATCTCCCACATTGATCGCAGTGTCTCCAGGAACGGCATTCAGCGAGCCAGGAACTTTTCTCCCTACACTGTCCATTGAGTTGTCCTCAAAACCAATATACATCGTGCTATATCTCCCAAATGGAAAATGCCAGGAGGGAAAAGTGGGGATTAGCTTAGACTTTCTCGGAACTGCTTCAAATCAACTAGATATCTTTGTGCTGTAAATCTCCCAATAGCCAAACGCAAAAGCAGCGAACATCTCGCTGTATGTCCCACATTGAAAGTGCCAAGAGAGTAATATAGAGCTTGCTCTCCCTGTCTTTGAGTACTGTTTTCACTGTCCCGCTTACCTCTTTGCTAACATTCTCTTCAGAGCTGCAGTGAAACCAGGAACCACGTGGAGAAGGCACCCACACTGAAAGTGCCTGCAGGCAACATTGGGGCTTCTTCTCAGTGTCTCTGACATAGGGTTTCACTGTCCCGGGAAAGTCTCTGCTAACAGCCTGCAGAGCGCTGTGCCCAATATACAGAAACGTCTTGCGGTATCTCCTACAGGGAAAGTGCCAGGAGGGAATTGTCGATCTTGTTCTCAGTGTCTCTGAGAATTGCTCTGATTCTCCGTGTGACCTCTTTGCTAAGACTCTCCAGAGAGCCGTCCTCAAAACCAACACACATCTTGACATATCTCCCACATTGATCGCAGGGTCTCCAGGAACGGCGTTCAGTGAGCCAGGAGCTTTTCTCCATACACTGCCCATTGAGTTGTCCTCAAAACCAATATACATCGTGCTATATCTCCCACATGGAAAGTGCCAGGAGGGAAAAGTGGGGATTAGCTTAGACTTTCTCGGAACTGCTTCAAATCAACTAGATATCTTTGTGCTGTAAATCTCCCAATAGCCAAACGCAAAAGCAGCAAACATCTCGCTGTATGTCCCACATTGAAAGTGCCAAGAGAGTAATATAGAGCTTGCTCTCCCTGTCTTTGAGTACTGTTTTCACTGTCCCGGTTACCTCTTTGCTAACATTCTCTTCAGAGCTGCAGTGAAACCAGGAACCACGTGGAGAAGGCACCCACACTGAAAGTGCCTGCAGGCAACATTGGGGCTTCTTCTCAGTGTCTCTGACATAGGGTTTCACTGTCCCGGGAAAGTCTCTGCTAACACCCTGCAGAGCGCTGTGCCCAATATACAGAAACGTCTTGCGGTATCTCCTACAGGGAAAGTGCCAGGAGGGAATTGTCGATCTTGTTCTCAGTGTCTCTGAGAATTGCTCTGATTCTCCGTGTGACCTCTTTGCTAAGACTCTCCAGAGAGCCGTCCTCAAAACCAACACACATCTTGACATATCTCCCACATTGATCGCAGTGTCTCCAGGAACGGCATTCAGCGAGCCAGGAACTTTTCTCCCTACACTGTCCATTGAGTTGTCCTCAAAACCAATATACATCGTGCTATATCTCCCACATGGAAAGTGCCAGGAGGGAAAAGTGGGGATTAGTTTAGACTTTCTCGGAACTGCTTCAAATCAACTAGATATCTTTGTGCTGTAAATCTCCCAATAGCCAAACGCAAAAGCAGCGAACATCTCGCTGTATGTCCCACATTGAAAGTGCCAAGAGAGTAATATAGAGCTTGCTCTCCCTGTCTTTGAGTACCGTTTTCACTGTCCCGGTTACCTCTTTGCTAACATTCTCTTCAGAGCTGCAGTGAAACCAGGAACCATGTGGAGAAGGCACCCACACTGAAAATGCCTGGAGGGAACATTGGGCCTTCTTCTCAGTGTCTCTGACATAGGGTTTCACTGTCCCGGGAAAGTCTCTGCTAACAGCCTGCAGAGCGCTGTGCCCAATATACAGAAACGTCTTGCGGTATCTCCTACAGGGAAAGTGCCAGGAGGGAATTGTCGATCTTGTTCTCAGTGTCTCTGAGAATTGCTCTGATTCTCCGTGTGACCTCTTTGCTAAGACTCTCCAGAGAGCCGTCCTCAAAACCAACACACATCTTGACATATCTCCCACATTGATCGCAGTGTCTCCAGGAACGGCATTCAGCGAGCCAGGAACTTTTCTCCCTACACTGTCCATTGAGTTGTCCTCAAAACCAATATACATCGTGCTATATCTCCCAAATGGAAAATGCCAGGAGGGAAAAGTGGGGATTAGCTTAGACTTTCTCGGAACTGCTTCAAATCAACTAGATATCTTTGTGCTGTAAATCTCCCAATAGCCAAACGCAAAAGCAGCGAACATCTCGCTGTATGTCCCACATTGAAAGTGCCAAGAGAGTAATATAGAGCTTGCTCTCCCTGTCTTTGAGTACTGTTTTCACTGTCCCGCTTACCTCTTTGCTAACATTCTCTTCAGAGCTGCAGTGAAACCAGGAACCACGTGGAGAAGGCACCCACACTGAAAGTGCCTGCAGGCAACATTGGGGCTTCTTCTCAGTGTCTCTGACATAGGGTTTCACTGTCCCGGGAAAGTCTCTGCTAACACCCTGCAGAGCGCTGTGCCCAATATACAGAAACGTCTTGCGGTATCTCCTACAGGGAAAGTGCCAGGAGGGAATTGTCGATCTTGTTCTCAGTGTCTCTGAGAATTGCTCTGATTCTCCGTGTGACCTCTTTGCTAAGACTCTCCAGAGAGCCGTCCTCAAAACCAACACACATCTTGACATATCTCCCACATTGATCGCAGGGTCTCCAGGAACGGCGTTCAGTGAGCCAGGAGCTTTTCTCCATACACTGCCCATTGAGTTGTCCTCAAAACCAATATACATCGTGCTATATCTCCCACATGGAAAGTGCCAGGAGGGAAAAGTGGGGATTAGCTTAGACTTTCTCGGAACTGCTTCAAATCAACTAGATATCTTTGTGCTGTAAATCTCCCAATAGCCAAACGCAAAAGCAGCAAACATCTCGCTGTATGTCCCACATTGAAAGTGCCAAGAGAGTAATATAGAGCTTGCTCTCCCTGTCTTTGAGTACTGTTTTCACTGTCCCGGTTACCTCTTTGCTAACATTCTCTTCAGAGCTGCAGTGAAACCAGGAACCACGTGGAGAAGGCACCCACACTGAAAGTGCCTGCAGGCAACATTGGGGCTTCTTCTCAGTGTCTCTGACATAGGGTTTCACTGTCCCGGGAAAGTCTCTGCTAACACCCTGCAGAGCGCTGTGCCCAATATACAGAAACGTCTTGCGGTATCTCCTACAGGGAAAGTGCCAGGAGGGAATTGTCGATCTTGTTCTCAGTGTCTCTGAGAATTGCTCTGATTCTCCGTGTGACCTCTTTGCTAAGACTCTCCAGAGAGCCGTCCTCAAAACCAACACACATCTTGACATATCTCCCACATTGATCGCAGTGTCTCCAGGAACCGCATTCAGCGAGCCAGGAACTTTTCTCCCTACACTGTCCCTTGAGTTGTCCTCAAAACCAATATACATCGTGCTATATCTCCCACATGGAAAATGCCAGGAGGGAAAAGTGGGGATTAGCTTAGACTTTCTCGGAACTGCTTCAAATCAACTAGATATCTTTGTGCTGTAAATCTCCCAATAGCCAAACGCAAAAGCAGCAAACATCTCGCTGTATGTCCCACATTGAAAGTGTCAAGAGAGTAATATAGAGCTTGCTCTCCCTGTCTTTGAGTACTGTTTTCACTGTCCCGGTTACCTCTTTGCTAACATTCTCTTCAGAGCTGCAGTGAAACCAGGAACCACGTGGAGAAGGCACCCACACTGAAAGTGCCTGCAGGCAACATTGGGGCTTCTGCTCAGTGTCTCTGACATAGGGTTTCACTGTCCCGGGAAAGTCTCTGCTAACACCCTGCAGAGCGCTGTGCCCAATATACAGAAACGTCTTGCGGTATCTCCTACAGGGAAAGTGCCAGGAGGGAATTGTCGATCTTGTTCTCAGTGTCTCTGAGAATTGCTCTGATTCTCCGTGTGACCTCTTTGCTAAGACTCTCCAGAGAGCCGTCCTCAAAACCAACACACATCTTGACATATCTCCCACATTGATCGCAGGGTCTCCAGGAATGGCATTCAGCGAGCCAGCAGCTTTTCTCCCTACACTGTCCCTTGAGTTGTCCTCAAAACCAATATACATCGTGCTATATCTCCCACATGGAAAGTGCCAGGAGGGAAAAGTGGGGATTAGCTTAGACTTTCTCGGAACTGCTTCAAATCAACTAGATATCTTTGTGCTGTAAATCTCCCAATAGCCAAACGCAAAAGCAGCGAACATCTCGCTGTATGTCCCACATTGAAAGTGCCAAGAGAGTAATATAGAGCTTGCTCTCCCTGTCTTTGAGTACCGTTTTCACTGTCCCGGTTACCTCTTTGCTAACATTCTCTTCAGAGCTGCAGTGAAACCAGGAACCATGTGGAGAAGGCACCCACACTGAAAATGCCTGGAGGGAACATTGGGCCTTCTTCTCAGTGTCTCTGACATAGGGTTTCACTGTCCCGGGAAAGTCTCTGCTAACAGCCTGCAGAGCGCTGTGCCCAATATACAGAAACGTCTTGCGGTATCTCCTACAGGGAAAGTGCCAGGAGGGAATTGTCGATCTTGTTCTCAGTGTCTCTGAGAATTGCTCTGATTCTCCGTGTGACCTCTTTGCTAAGACTCTCCAGAGAGCCGTCCTCAAAACCAACACACATCTTGACATATCTCCCACATTGATCGCAGTGTCTCCAGGAACCGCATTCAGCGAGCCAGGAACTTTTCTCCCTACACTGTCCCTTGAGTTGTCCTCAAAACCAATATACATCGTGCTATATCTCCCACATGGAAAATGCCAGGAGGGAAAAGTGGGGATTAGCTTAGACTTTCTCGGAACTGCTTCAAATCAACTAGATATCTTTGTGCTGTAAATCTCCCAATAGCCAAACGCAAAAGCAGCAAACATCTCGCTCTATGTCCCACATTGAAAGTGCCAAGAGAGTAATATAGAGCTTACTCTCCCTGTCTTTGAGTACTGTTTTCACTGTCCCGCTTACCTCTTTGCTAACATTCTCTTCAGAGCTGCAGTGAAACCAGGAACCACGTGGAGAAGGCACCCACACTGAAAGTGCCTGCAGGCAACATTGGGGCTTCTTCTCAGTGTCTCTGACATAGGGTTTCACTGTCCCGGGAAAGTCTCTGCTAACACCCTGCAGAGCGCTGTGCCCAATATACAGAAACGTCTTGCGGTATCTCCTACAGGGAAAGTGCCAGGAGGGAATTGTCGATCTTGTTCTCAGTGTCTCTGAGAATTGCTCTGATTCTCCGTGTGACCTCTTTGCTAAGACTCTCCAGAGAGCCGTCCTCAAAACCAACACACATCTTGACATATCTCCCACATTGATCGCAGGGTCTCCAGGAACGGCATTCAGCGAGCCAGGAACTTTTCTCCCTACACTGTCCCTTGAGTTGTCCTCAAAACCAATATACATCGTGCTATATCTCCCACATGGAAAATGCCAGGAGGGAAAAGTGGGGATTAGCTTAGACTTTCTCGGAACTGCTTCAAATCAACTAGATATCTTTGTGCTGTAAATCTCCCAATAGCCAAACGCAAAAGCAGCAAACATCTCGCTGTATGTCCCACATTGAAAGTGCCAAGAGAGTAATATAGAGCTTGCTCTCCCTGTCTTTGAGTACTGTTTTCACTGTCCCGCTTACCTCTTTGCTAACATTCTCTTCAGAGCTGCAGTGAAACCAGGAACCACGTGGAGAAGGCACCCACACTGAAAGTGCCTGCAGGCAACATTGGGGCTTCTTCTCAGTGTCTCTGACATAGGGTTTCACTGTCCCGGGAAAGTCTCTGCTAACACCCTGCAGAGCGCTGTGCCCAATATACAGAAACGTCTTGCGGTATCTCCTACAGGGAAAGTGCCAGGAGGGAATTGTCGATCTTGTTCTCAGTGTCTCTGAGAATTGCTCTGATTCTCCGTGTGACCTCTTTGCTAAGACTCTCCAGAGAGCCGTCCTCAAAACCAACACACATCTTGACATATCTCCCACATTGATCGCAGGGTCTCCAGGAACGGCGTTCAGTGAGCCAGGAGCTTTTCTCCATACACTGCCCATTGAGTTGTCCTCAAAACCAATATACATCGTGCTATATCTCCCACATGGAAAGTGCCAGGAGGGAAAAGTGGGGATTAGCTTAGACTTTCTCGGAACTGCTTCAAATCAACTAGATATCTTTGTGCTGTAAATCTCCCAATAGCCAAACGCAAAAGCAGCAAACATCTCGCTGTATGTCCCACATTGAAAGTGCCAAGAGAGTAATATAGAGCTTGCTCTCCCTGTCTTTGAGTACTGTTTTCACTGTCCCGGTTACCTCTTTGCTAACATTCTCTTCAGAGCTGCAGTGAAACCAGGAACCACGTGGAGAAGGCAACCACACTGAAAGTGCCTGCAGGCAACATTGGGGCTTCTTCTCAGTGTCTCTGACATAGGGTTTCACTGTCCCGGGAAAGTCTCTGCTAACACCCTGCAGAGCGCTGTGCCCAATATACAGAAACGTCTTGCGGTATCTCCTACAGGGAAAGTGCCAGGAGGGAATTGTCGATCTTGTTCTCAGTGTCTCTGAGAATTGCTCTGATTCTCCGTGTGACCTCTTTGCTAAGACTCTCCAGAGAGCCGTCCTCAAAACCAACACACATCTTGACTTATCTCCCACATTGATCGCAGTGTCTCCAGGAACGGCATTCAGTGAGCCAGGAACTTTTCTCCATACACTGTCCATTGAGTTGTCCTCAAAACCAATATACATCGTGCTATATCTCCCACATGGAAAGTGCCAGGAGGGAAAAGTGGGGATTAGCTTAGACTTTCTCGGAACTGCTTCAAATCAACTAGATATCTTTGTGCTGTAAATCTCCCAATAGCCAAACGCAAAAGCAGCAAACATCTCGCTGTATGTCCCACATTGAAAGTGCCAAGAGAGTAATATAGAGCTTGCTCTCCCTGTCTTTGAGTACTGTTTTCACTGTCCCGGTTACCTCTTTGCTAACATTCTCTTCAGAGCTGCAGTGAAACCAGGAACCACGTGGAGAAGGCACCCACACTGAAAGTGCCTGCAGGCAACATTGGGGCTTCTTCTCAGTGTCTCTGACATAGGGTTTCACTGTCCCGGGAAAGTCTCTGCTAACACCCTGCAGAGCGCTGTGCCCAATATACAGAAACGTCTTGCGGTATCTCCTACAGGGAAAGTGCCAGGAGGGAATTGTCGATCTTGTTCTCAGTGTCTCTGAGAATTGCTCTGATTCTCCGTGTGACCTCTTTGCTAAGACTCTCCAGAGAGCCGTCCTCAAAACCAACACACATCTTGACATATCTCCCACATTGATCGCAGTGTCTCCAGGAACCGCATTCAGCGAGCCAGGAACTTTTCTCCCTACACTGTCCCTTGAGTTGTCCTCAAAACCAATATACATCGTGCTATATCTCCCACATGGAAAATGCCAGGAGGGAAAAGTGGGGATTAGCTTAGACTTTCTCGGAACTGCTTCAAATCAACTAGATATCTTTGTGCTGTAAATCTCCCAATAGCCAAACGCAAAAGCAGCAAACATCTCGCTGTATGTCCCACATTGAAAGTGTCAAGAGAGTAATATAGAGCTTGCTCTCCCTGTCTTTGAGTACTGTTTTCACTGTCCCGCTTACCTCTTTGCTAACATTCTCTTCAGAGCTGCAGTGAAACCAGGAACCACGTGGAGAAGGCACCCACACTGAAAGTGCCTGCAGGCAACATTGGGGCTTCTTCTCAGTGTCTCTGACATAGGGTTTCACTGTCCCGGGAAAGTCTCTGCTAACACCCTGCAGAGCGCTGTGCCCAATATACAGAAACGTCTTGCGGTATCTCCTACAGGGAAAGTGCCAGGAGGGAATTGTCGATCTTGTTCTCAGTGTCTCTGAGAATTGCTCTGATTCTCCGTGTGACCTCTTTGCTAAGACTCTCCAGAGAGCCGTCCTCAAAACCAACACACATCTTGACATATCTCCCACATTGATCGCAGGGTCTCCAGGAACGGCGTTCAGTGAGCCAGGAGCTTTTCTCCATACACTGCCCATTGAGTTGTCCTCAAAACCAATATACATCGTGCTATATCTCCCACATGGAAAGTGCCAGGAGGGAAAAGTGGGGATTAGCTTAGACTTTCTCGGAACTGCTTCAAATCAACTAGATATCTTTGTGCTGTAAATCTCCCAATAGCCAAACGCAAAAGGAGCAAACATCTCGCTGTATGTCCCACATTGAAAGTGCCAAGAGAGTAATATAGAGCTTGCTCTCCCTGTCTTTGAGTACTGTTTTCACTGTCCCGGTTACCTCTTTGCTAACATTCTCTTCAGAGCTGCAGTGAAACCAGGAACCACGTGGAGAAGGCACCCACACTGAAAGTGCCTGCAGGCAACATTGGGGCTTCTTCTCAGTGTCTCTGACATAGGGTTTCACTGTCCCGGGAAAGTCTCTGCTAACAGCCTGCAGAGCGCTGTGCCCAATATACAGAAACGTCTTGCGGTATCTCCTACAGGGAAAGTGCCAGGAGGGAATTGTCGATCTTGTTCTCAGTGTCTCTGAGAATTGCTCTGATTCTCCGTGTGACCTCTTTGCTAAGACTCTCCAGAGAGCCGTCCTCAAAACCAACACACATCTTGACATATCTCCCACATTGATCGCAGTGTCTCCAGGAACCGCATTCAGCGAGCCAGGAACTTTTCTCCCTACACTGTCCATTGAGTTGTCCTCAAAACCAATATACATCGTGCTATATCTCCCACATGGAAAATGCCAGGAGGGAAAAGTGGGGATTAGCTTAGACTTTCTCGGAACTGCTTCAAATCAACTAGATATCTTTGTGCTGTAAATCTCCCAATAGCCAAACGCAAAAGCAGCAAACATCTCGCTGTATGTCCCACATTGAAAGTGTCAAGAGAGTAATATAGAGCTTGCTCTCCCTGTCTTTGAGTACTGTTTTCACTGTCCCGGTTACCTCTTTGCTAACATTCTCTTCAGAGCTGCAGTGAAACCAGGAACCACGTGGAGAAGGCACCCACACTGAAAGTGCCTGCAGGCAACATTGGGGCTTCTTCTCAGTGTCTCTGACATAGGGTTTCACTGTCCCGGGAAAGTCTCTGCTAACACCCTGCAGAGCGCTGTGCCCAATATACAGAAACGTCTTGCGGTATCTCCTACAGGGAAAGTGCCAGGAGGGAATTGTCGATCTTGTTCTCAGTGTCTCTGAGAATTGCTCTGATTCTCCGTGTGACCTCTTTGCTAAGACTCTCCAGAGAGCCGTCCTCAAAACCAACACACATCTTGACATATCTCCCACATTGATCGCAGGGTCTCCAGGAATGGCATTCAGCGAGCCAGCAGCTTTTCTCCCTACACTGTCCCTTGAGTTGTCCTCAAAACCAATATACATCGTGCTATATCTCCCACATGGAAAGTGCCAGGAGGGAAAAGTGGGGATTAGCTTAGACTTTCTCGGAACTGCTTCAAATCAACTAGATATCTTTGTGCTGTAAATCTCCCAATAGCCAAACGCAAAAGCAGCGAACATCTCGCTGTATGTCCCACATTGAAAGTGCCAAGAGAGTAATATAGAGCTTGCTCTCCCTGTCTTTGAGTACTGTTTTCACTGTCCCGGTTACCTCTTTGCTAACATTCTCTTCAGAGCTGCAGTGAAACCAGGAACCATGTGGAGAAGGCACCCACACTGAAAATGCCTGGAGGGAACATTGGGCCTTCTTCTCAGTGTCTCTGACATAGGGTTTCACTGTCCCGGGAAAGTCTCTGCTAACAGCCTGCAGAGCGCTGTGCCCAATATACAGAAACGTCTTGCGGTATCTCCTACAGGGAAAGTGCCAGGAGGGAATTGTCGATCTTGTTCTCAGTGTCTCTGAGAATTGCTCTGATTCTCCGTGTGACCTCTTTGCTAAGACTCTCCAGAGAGCCGTCCTCAAAACCAACACACATCTTGACATATCTCCCACATTGATCGCAGTGTCTCCAGGAACCGCATTCAGCGAGCCAGGAACTTTTCTCCCTACACTGTCCCTTGAGTTGTCCTCAAAACCAATATACATCGTGCTATATCTCCCACATGGAAAATGCCAGGAGGGAAAAGTGGGGATTAGCTTAGACTTTCTCGGAACTGCTTCAAATCAACTAGATATCTTTGTGCTGTAAATCTCCCAATAGCCAAACGCAAAAGCAGCAAACATCTCGCTCTATGTCCCACATTGAAAGTGCCAAGAGAGTAATATAGAGCTTGCTCTCCCTGTCTTTGAGTACTGTTTTCACTGTCCCGCTTACCTCTTTGCTAACATTCTCTTCAGAGCTGCAGTGAAACCAGGAACCACGTGGAGAAGGCACCCACACTGAAAGTGCCTGCAGGCAACATTGGGGCTTCTTCTCAGTGTCTCTGACATAGGGTTTCACTGTCCCGGGAAAGTCTCTGCTAACACCCTGCAGAGCGCTGTGCCCAATATACAGAAACGTCTTGCGGTATCTCCTACAGGGAAAGTGCCAGGAGGGAATTGTCGATCTTGTTCTCAGTGTCTCTGAGAATTGCTCTGATTCTCCGTGTGACCTCTTTGCTAAGACTCTCCAGAGAGCCGTCCTCAAAACCAACACACATCTTGACTTATCTCCCACATTGATCGCAGTGTCTCCAGGAACGGCATTCAGTGAGCCAGGAACTTTTCTCCATACACTGTCCATTGAGTTGTCCTCAAAACCAATATACATCGTGCTATATCTCCCACATGGAAAGTGCCAGGAGGGAAAAGTGGGGATTAGCTTAGACTTTCTCGGAACTGCTTCAAATCAACTAGATATCTTTGTGCTGTAAATCTCCCAATAGCCAAACGCAAAAGCAGCAAACATCTCGCTGTATGTCCCACATTGAAAGTGCCAAGAGAGTAATATAGAGCTTGCTCTCCCTGTCTTTGAGTACTGTTTTCACTGTCCCGGTTACCTCTTTGCTAACATTCTCTTCAGAGCTGCAGTGAAACCAGGAACCACGTGGAGAAGGCACCCACACTGAAAGTGCCTGCAGGCAACATTGGGGCTTCTTCTCAGTGTCTCTGACATAGGGTTTCACTGTCCCGGGAAAGTCTCTGCTAACACCCTGCAGAGCGCTGTGCCCAATATACAGAAACGTCTTGCGGTATCTCCTACAGGGAAAGTGCCAGGAGGGAATTGTCGATCTTGTTCTCAGTGTCTCTGAGAATTGCTCTGATTCTCCGTGTGACCTCTTTGCTAAGACTCTCCAGAGAGCCGTCCTCAAAACCAACACACATCTTGACATATCTCCCACATTGATCGCAGTGTCTCCAGGAACCGCATTCAGCGAGCCAGGAACTTTTCTCCCTACACTGTCCCTTGAGTTGTCCTCAAAACCAATATACATCGTGCTATATCTCCCACATGGAAAATGCCAGGAGGGAAAAGTGGGGATTAGCTTAGACTTTCTCGGAACTGCTTCAAATCAACTAGATATCTTTGTGCTGTAAATCTCCCAATAGCCAAACGCAAAAGCAGCAAACATCTCGCTGTATGTCCCACATTGAAAGTGTCAAGAGAGTAATATAGAGCTTGCTCTCCCTGTCTTTGAGTACTGTTTTCACTGTCCCGGTTACCTCTTTGCTAACATTCTCTTCAGAGCTGCAGTGAAACCAGGAACCACGTGGAGAAGGCACCCACACTGAAAGTGCCTGCAGGCAACATTGGGGCTTCTTCTCAGTGTCTCTGACATAGGGTTTCACTGTCCCGGGAAAGTCTCTGCTAACAGCCTGCAGAGCGCTGTGCCCAATATACAGAAACGTCTTGCGGTATCTCCTACAGGGAAAGTGCCAGGAGGGAATTGTCGATCTTGTTCTCAGTGTCTCTGAGAATTGCTCTGATTCTCCGTGTGACCTCTTTGCTAAGACTCTCCAGAGAGCCGTCCTCAAAACCAACACACATCTTGACTTATCTCCCACATTGATCGCAGTGTCTCCAGGAACGGCATTCAGTGAGCCAGGAACTTTTCTCCATACACTGTCCATTGAGTTGTCCTCAAAACCAATATACATCGTGCTATATCTCCCACATGGAAAGTGCCAGGAGGGAAAAGTGGGGATTAGCTTAGACTTTCTCGGAACTGCTTCAAATCAACTAGATATCTTTGTGCTGTAAATCTCCCAATAGCCAAACGCAAAAGCAGCAAACATCTCGCTGTATGTCCCACATTGAAAGTGCCAAGAGAGTAATATAGAGCTTGCTCTCCCTGTCTTTGAGTACTGTTTTCACTGTCCCGGTTACCTCTTTGCTAACATTCTCTTCAGAGCTGCAGTGAAACCAGGAACCACGTGGAGAAGGCACCCACACTGAAAGTGCCTGCAGGCAACATTGGGGCTTCTTCTCAGTGTCTCTGACATAGGGTTTCACTGTCCCGGGAAAGTCTCTGCTAACACCCTGCAGAGCGCTGTGCCCAATATACAGAAACGTCTTGCGGTATCTCCTACAGGGAAAGTGCCAGGAGGGAATTGTCGATCTTGTTCTCAGTGTCTCTGAGAATTGCTCTGATTCTCCGTGTGACCTCTTTGCTAAGACTCTCCAGAGAGCCGTCCTCAAAACCAACACACATCTTGACATATCTCCCACATTGATCGCAGTGTCTCCAGGAACCGCATTCAGCGAGCCAGGAACTTTTCTCCCTACACTGTCCCTTGAGTTGTCCTCAAAACCAATATACATCGTGCTATATCTCCCACATGGAAAATGCCAGGAGGGAAAAGTGGGGATTAGCTTAGACTTTCTCGGAACTGCTTCAAATCAACTAGATATCTTTGTGCTGTAAATCTCCCAATAGCCAAACGCAAAAGCAGCAAACATCTCGCTGTATGTCCCACATTGAAAGTGTCAAGAGAGTAATATAGAGCTTGCTCTCCCTGTCTTTGAGTACTGTTTTCACTGTCCCGGTTACCTCTTTGCTAACATTCTCTTCAGAGCTGCAGTGAAACCAGGAACCACGTGGAGAAGGCACCCACACTGAAAGTGCCTGCAGGCAACATTGGGGCTTCTTCTCAGTGTCTCTGACATAGGGTTTCACTGTCCCGGGAAAGTCTCTGCTAACAGCCTGCAGAGCGCTGTGCCCAATATACAGAAACGTCTTGCGGTATCTCCTACAGGGAAAGTGCCAGGAGGGAATTGTCGATCTTGTTCTCAGTGTCTCTGAGAATTGCTCTGATTCTCCGTGTGACCTCTTTGCTAAGACTCTCCAGAGAGCCGTCCTCAAAACCAACACACATCTTGACATATCTCCCACATTGATCGCAGTGTCTCCAGGAACCGCATTCAGCGAGCCAGGAACTTTTCTCCATACACTGTCCCTTGAGTTGTCCTCAAAACCAATATACATCGTGCTATATCTCCCACATGGAAAATGCCAGGAGGGAAAAGTGGGGATTAGCTTAGACTTTCTCGGAACTGCTTCAAATCAACTAGATATCTTTGTGCTGTAAATCTCCCAATAGCCAAACGCAAAAGCAGCAAACATCTCGCTGTATGTCCCACATTGAAAGTGTCAAGAGAGTAATATAGAGCTTGCTCTCCCTGTCTTTGAGTACTGTTTTCACTGTCCCGGTTACCTCTTTGCTAACATTCTCTTCAGAGCTGCAGTGAAACCAGGAACCACGTGGAGAAGGCACCCACACTGAAAGTGCCTGCAGGCAACATTGGGGCTTCTTCTCAGTGTCTCTGACATAGGGTTTCACTGTCCCGGGAAAGTCTCTGCTAACACCCTGCAGAGCGCTGTGCCCAATATACAGAAACGTCTTGCGATATCTCCTACAGGGAAAGTGCCAGGAGGGAATTGTCGATCTTGTTCTCAGTGTCTCTGAGAATTGCTCTGATTCTCTGTGTGACCTCTTTGCTAAGACTCTCCAGAGAGCCGTCCTCAAAACCAACACACATCTTGACTTATCTCCCACATTGATCGCAGTGTCTCCAGGAACGGCATTCAGTGAGCCAGGAACTTTTCTCCATACACTGCCAATTGAGTTGTCCTCAAAACCAATATACATCGTGCTATATCTCCCACATGGAAAGTGCCAGGAGGGAAAAGTGGGGATTAGCTTAGACTTTCTCGGAACTGCTTCAAATCAACTAGATATCTTTGTGCTGTAAATCTCCCAATAGCCAAACGCAAAAGCAGCAAACATCTCGCTGTATGTCCCACATTGAAAGTGCCAAGAGAGTAATATAGAGCTTGCTCTCCCTGTCTTTGAGTACTGTTTTCACTGTCCCGGTTACCTCTTTGCTAACATTCTCTTCAGAGCTGCAGTGAAACCAGGAACCACGTGGAGAAGGCACCCACACTGAAAGTGCCTGCAGGCAACATTGGGGCTTCTTCTCAGTGTCTCTGACATAGGGTTTCACTGTCCCGGGAAAGTCTCTGCTAACACCCTGCAGAGCGCTGTGCCCAATATACAGAAACGTCTTGCGGTATCTCCTACAGGGAAAGTGCCAGGAGGGAATTGTCGACCTTGTTCTCAGTGTCTCTGAGAATTGCTCTGATTCTCCGTGTGACCTCTTTGCTAAGACTCTCCAGAGAGCCGTCCTCAAAACCAACACACATCTTGACATATCTCCCACATTGATCGCAGGGTCTCCAGGAACCGCATTCAGCGAGCCAGGAGCTTTTCTCCCTACACTGTCCATTGAGTTGTCCTCAAAACCAATATACATCGTGCTATATCTCCCACATGGAAAATGCCAGGAGGGAAAAGTGGGGATTAGCTTAGACTTTCTCGGAACTGCTTCAAATCAACTAGATATCTTTGTGCTGTAAATCTCCCAATAGCCAAACGCAAAAGCAGCAAACATCTCGCTGTATGTCCCACATTGAAAGTGCCAAGAGAGTAATATAGAGCTTGCTCTCCCTGTCTTTGAGTACTGTTTTCACTGTCCCGGTTACCTCTTTGCTAACATTCTCTTCAGAGCTGCAGTGAAACCAGGAACCACGTGGAGAAGGCACCCACACTGAAAGTGCCTGCAGGCAACATTGGGGCTTCTTCTCAGTGTCTCTGACATAGGGTTTCACTGTCCCGGGAAAGTCTCTGCTAACACCCTGCAGAGCGCTGTGCCCAATATACAGAAACGTCTTGCGGTATCTCCTACAGGGAAAGTGCCAGGAGGGAATTGTCGATCTTGTTCTCAGTGTCTCTGAGAATTGCTCTGATTCTCCGTGTGACCTCTTTGCTAAGACTCTCCAGAGAGCCGTCCTCAAAACCAACACACATCTTGACATATCTCCCACATTGATCGCAGTGTCTCCAGGAACGGCATTCAGCGAGCCAGGAACTTTTCTCCCTACACTGTCCCTTGAGTTGTCCTCAAAACCAATATACATCGTGCTATATCTCCCACATGGAAAATGCCAGGAGGGAAAAGTGGGGATTAGTTTAGACTTTCTCGGAACTGCTTCTAATCAACTAGATATCTTTGTGCTGTAAATCTCCCAATAGCCAAACGCAAAAGCAGCAAACATCTCGCTGTATGTCCCACATTGAAAGTGCCAAGAGAGTAATATAGAGCTTGCTCTCCCTGTCTTTGAGTACCGTTTTCACTGTCCCGGTTACCTCTTTGCTAACATTCTCTTCAGAGCTGCAGTGAAACCAGGAACCACGTGGAGAAGGCACCCACACTGAAAATGCCTGGAGGGAACATTGGGCCTTCTTCTCAGTGTCTCTGACATAGGGTTTCACTGTCCCGGGAAAGTCTCTGCTAACAGCCTGCAGAGCGCTGTGCCCAATATACAGAAACGTCTTGCGGTATCTCCTACAGGGAAAGTGCCAGGAGGGAATTGTCGATCTTGTTCTCAGTGTCTCTGAGAATTGCTCTGATTCTCCGTGTGACCTCTTTGCTAAGACTCTCCAGAGAGCCGTCCTCAAAACCAACACACATCTTGACATATCTCCCACATTGATCGCAGTGTCTCCAGGAACCGCATTCAGCGAGCCAGGAGCTTTTCTCCCTACACTGTACCTTGAGTTGTCCTCAAAACCAATATACATCGTGCTATATCTCCCACATGGAAAGTGCCAGGAGGGAAAAGTGGGGATTAGCTTAGACTTTCTCGGAACTGCTTCAAATCAACTAGATATCTTTGTGCTGTAAATCTCCCAATAGCCAAACGCAAAAGCAGCAAACATCTCGCTGTATGTCCCACATTGAAAGTGCCAAGAGAGTAATATAGAGCTTGCTCTCCCTGTCTTTGAGTACCGTTTTCACTGTCCCGGTTACCTCTTTGCTAACATTCTCTTCAGAGCTGCAGTGAAACCAGGAACCACGTGGAGAAGGCACCCACACTGAAAGTGCCTGCAGGCAACATTGGGGCTTCTTCTCAGTGTCTCTGACATAGGGTTTCACTGTCCCGGGAAAGTCTCTGCTAACACCCTGCAGAGCGCTGTGCCCAATATACAGAAACGTCTTGCGGTATCTCCTACAGGGAAAGTGCCAGGAGGCAATTGTCGATCTTGTTCTCAGTGTCTCTGAGAATTGCTCTGATTCTCCGTGTGACCTCTTTGCTAAGACTCTCCAGAGAGCCGTCCTCAAAACCAACACACATCTTGACATATCTCCCACATTGATCGCAGTGTCTCCAGGAACGGCATTCAGCGAGCCAGGAGCTTTTCTCCCTACACTGTCCCTTGAGTTGTCCTCAAAACCAATATACATCGTGCTATATCTCCCACATGGAAAATGCCAGGAGGGAAAAGTGGGGATTAGCTTAGACTTTCTCGGAACTGCTTCAAATCAACTAGATATCTTTGTGCTGTAAATCTCCCAATAGCCAAACGCAAAAGCAGCAAACATCTCGCTGTATGTCCCACATTGAAAGTGCCAAGAGAGTAATATAGAGCTTGCTCTCCCTGTCTTTGAGTACTGTTTTCACTGTCCCGGTTACCTCTTTGCTAACATTCTCTTCAGAGCTGCAGTGAAACCAGGAACCACGTGGAGAAGGCACCCACACTGAAAATGCCTGGAGGGAACATTGGGGCTTCTTCTCAGTGTCTCTGACATAGGGTTTCACTGTCCCGGGAAAGTCTCTGCTAACACCCTGCAGAGCGCTGTGCCCAATATACAGAAACGTCTTGCGGTATCTCCTACAGGGAAAGTGCCAGGAGGGAATTGTGGATCTTGTTCTCAGTGTCTCTGAGAATTGCTCTGATTCTCCGTGTGACCTCTTTGCTAAGACTCTCCAGAGAGCCGTCCTCAAAACCAACACACATCTTGACATATCTCCCACATTGATCGCAGTGTCTCCAGGAACCGCATTCAGCGAGTCAGGAACTTTTCTCCCTACACTGTCCCTTGAGTTGTCCTCAAAACCAATATACATCGTGCTATATCTCCCACATGGAAAATGCCAGGAGGGAAAAGTGGGGATTAGCTTAGACTTTCTCGGAACTGCTTCAAATCAACTAGATATCTTTGTGCTGTAAATCTCCCAATAGCCAAACGCAAAAGCAGCGAACATCTCGCTGTATGTCCCACATTGAAAGTGCCAAGAGAGTAATATAGAGCTTGCTCTCCCTGTCTTTGAGTACTGTTTTCACTGTCCCGGTTACCTCTTTGCTAACATTCTCTTCAGAGCTGCAGTGAAACCAGGAACCACGTGGAGAAGGCACCCACACTGAAAGTGCCTGCAGGCAACATTGGGGCTTCTTCTCAGTGTCTCTGACATAGGGTTTCACTGTCCCGGGAAAGTCTCTGCTAACACCCTGCAGAGCGCTGTGCCCAATATACAGAAACGTCTTGCGGTATCTCCTACAGGGAAAGTGCCAGGAGGGAATTGTCGATCTTGTTCTCAGTGTCTCTGAGAATTGCTCTGATTCTCCGTGTGACCTCTTTGCTAAGACTCTCCAGAGAGCCGTCCTCAAAACCAACACACATCTTGACATATCTCCCACATTGATCGCAGGGTCTCCAGGAACCGCATTCAGCGAGTCAGGAACTTTTCTCCCTACACTGTCCCTTGAGTTGTCCTCAAAACCAATATACATCGTGCTATATCTCCCACATGGAAAATGCCAGGAGGGAAAAGTGGGGATTAGCTTAGACTTTCTCGGAACTGCTTCAAATCAACTAGATATCTTTGTGCTGTAAATCTCCCAATAGCCAAACGCAAAAGCAGCAAACATCTCGCTGTATGTCCCACATTGAAAGTGCCAAGAGAGTAATATAGAGCTTGCTCTCCCTGTCTTTGAGTACTGTTTTCACTGTCCCAGTTACCTCTTTGCTAACATTCTCTTCAGAGCTGCAGTGAAACCAGGAACCACGTGGAGAAGGCACCCACACTGAAAGTGCCTGCAGGCAACATTGGGGCTTCTTCTCAGTGTCTCTGACATAGGGTTTCACTGTCCCGGGAAAGTCTCTGCTAACAGCCTGCAGAGCGCTGTGCCCAATATACAGAAACGTCTTGCGGTATCTCCTACAGGGAAAGTGCCAGGAGGGAATTGTCGATCTTGTTCTCAGTGTCTCTGAGAATTGCTCTGATTCTCTGTGTGACCTCTTTGCTAAGACTCTCCAGAGAGCCGTCCTCAAAACCAACACACATCTTGACATATCTCCCACATTGATCGCAGGGTCTCCAGGAACGGCATTCAGCGAGCCAGGAACTTTTCTCCCTACACTGTCCCTTGAGTTGTCCTCAAAACCAATATACATCGTGCTATATCTCCCACATGGAAAGTGCCAGGAGGGAAAAGTGGGGATTAGCTTAGACTTTCTCGGAACTGCTTCAAATCAACTAGATATCTTTGTGCTGTAAATCTCCCAATAGCCAAACGCAAAAGCAGCAAACATCTCGCTGTATGTCCCACATTGAAAGTGCCAAGAGAGTAATATAGAGCTTGCTCTCCCTGTCTTTGAGTACTGTTTTCACTGTCCCGGTTACCTCTTTGCTAACATTCTCTTCAGAGCTGCAGTGAAACCAGGAACCACGTGGAGAAGGCACCCACACTGAAAATGCCTGGAGGGAACATTGGGGCTTCTTCTCAGTGTCTCTGACATAGGGTTTCACTGTCCCGGGAAAGTCTCTGCTAACACCCTGCAGAGCGCTGTGCCCAATATACAGAAACGTCTTGCGGTATCTCCTACAGGGAAAGTGCCAGGAGGCAATTGTGGATCTTGTTCTCAGTGTCTCTGAGAATTGCTCTGATTCTCTGTGTGACCTCTTTGCTAAGACTCTCCAGAGAGCCGTCCTCAAAACCAACACACATCTTGACATATCTCCCACATTGATCGCAGGGTCTCCAGGAACGGCATTCAGCGAGCCAGGAGCTTTTCTCCCTACACTGTCCCTTGAGTTGTCCTCAAAACCAATATACATCGTGCTATATCTCCCACATGGAAAGTGCCAGGAGGGAAAAGTGGGGATTAGCTTAGACTTTCTCGGAACTGCTTCAAATCAACTAGATATCTTTGTGCTGTAAATCTCCCAATAGCCAAACGCAAAAGCAGCAAACATCTCGCTGTATGTCCCACATTGAAAGTGCCAAGAGAGTAATATAGAGCTTGCTCTCCCTGTCTTTGAGTACTGTTTTCACTGTCCCGGTTACCTCTTTGCTAACATTCTCTTCAGAGCTGCAGTGAAACCAGGAACCACGTGGAGAAGGCACCCACACTGAAAGTGCCTGCAGGCAACATTGGGGCTTCTTCTCAGTGTCTCTGACATAGGGTTTCACTGTCCCGGGAAAGTCTCTGCTAACACCCTGCAGAGCGCTGTGCCCAATATACAGAAACGTCTTGCGGTATCTCCTACAGGGAAAGTGCCAGGAGGGAATTGTCGATCTTGTTCTCAGTGTCTCTGAGAATTGCTCTGATTCTCCGTGTGACCTCTTTGCTAAGACTCTCCAGAGAGCCGTCCTCAAAACCAACACACATCTTGACATATCTCCCACATTGATCGCAGTGTCTCCAGGAACCGCATTCAGCGAGCCAGGAGCTTTTCTCCCTACACTGTCCCTTGAGTTGTCCTCAAAACCAATATACATCGTGCTATATCTCCCACATGGAAAGTGCCAGGAGGGAAAAGTGGGGATTAGTTTAGACTTTCTCGGAACTGCTTCAAATCAACTAGATACCTTTGTGCTGTAAATCTCCCAATAGCCAAACGCAAAAGCAGCGAACATCTCGCTGTATGTCCCACATTGAAAGTGCCAAGAGAGTAATATAGAGCTTGCTCTCCCTGTCTTTGAGTACTGTTTTCACTGTCCCGGTTACCTCTTTGCTAACATTCTCTTCAGAGCTGCAGTGAAACCAGGAACCACGTGGAGAAGGCACCCACACTGAAAATGCCTGGAGGGAACATTGGGGCTTCTTCTCAGTGTCTCTGACATAGGGTTTCACTGTCCCGGGAAAGTCTCTGCTAACACCCTGCAGAGCGCTGTGCCCAATATACAGGAAGGTCTTGCGGTATCTCCTACAGGGAAAGTGCCAGGAGGGAATTGTCGATCTTGTTCTCAGTGTCTCTGAGAATTGCTCTGATTCTCCGTGTGACCTCTTTGCTAAGACTCTCCAGAGAGCCGTCCTCAAAACCAACACACATCTTGACATATCTCCCACATTGATCGCAGGGTCTCCAGGAACCGCATTCAGCGAGTCAGGAACTTTTCTCCCTACACTGTCCCTTGAGTTGTCCTCAAAACCAATATACATCGTGCTATATCTCCCACATGGAAAGTGCCAGGAGGGAAAAGTGGGGATTAGTTTAGACTTTCTCGGAACTGCTTCAAATCAACTAGATATCTTTGTGCTGTAAATCTCCCAATAGCCAAACGCAAAAGCAGCAAACATCTCGCTGTATGTCCCACATTGAAAGTGCCAAGAGAGTAATATAGAGCTTGCTCTCCCTGTCTTTGAGTACTGTTTTCACTGTCCCGGTTACCTCTTTGCTAACATTCTCTTCAGAGCTGCAGTGAAACCAGGAACCACGTGGAGAAGGCACCCACACTGAAAGTGCCTGCAGGCAACATTGGGCCTTCTTCTCAGTGTCTCTGACATAGGGTTTCACTGTCCCGGGAAAGTGTCTGCTAACAGCCTGCAGAGCGCTGTGCCCAATATACAGGAAGGTCTTGCGGTATCTCCTACAGGGAAAGTGCCAGGAGGGAATTGTCGATCTTGTTCTCAGTGTCTCTGAGAATTGCTCTGATTCTCCGTGTGACCTCTTTGCTAAGACTCTCCAGAGAGCCGTCCTCAAAACCAACACACATCTTGACATATCTCCCACATTGATCACAGGGTCTCCAGGAACGGCATTCAGCGAGCCAGGAGCTTTTCTCCCTACACTGTCCCTTGAGTTGTCCTCAAAACCAATATACATCGTGCTATATCTCCCACATGGAAAGTGCCAGGAGGGAAAAGTGGGGATTAGCTTAGACTTTCTCGGAACTGCTTCAAATCAACTAGATATCTTTGTGCTGTAAATCTCCCAATAGCCAAACGCAAAAGCAGCAAACATCTCGCTGTATGTCCCACATTGAAAGTGCCAAGAGAGTAATATAGAGCTTGCTCTCCCTGTCTTTGAGTACTGTTTTCACTGTCCCGGTTACCTCTTTGCTAACATTCTCTTCAGAGCTGCAGTGAAACCAGGAACCACGTGGAGAAGGCACCCACACTGAAAGTGCCTGCAGGCAACATTGGGGCTTCTTCTCAGTGTCTCTGACATAGGGTTTCACTGTCCCGGGAAAGTCTCTGCTAACACCCTGCAGAGCGCTGTGCCCAATATACAGAAACGTCTTGCGGTATCTCCTACAGGGAAAGTGCCAGGAGGGAATTGTCGATCTTGTTCTCAGTGTCTCTGAGAATTGCTCTGATTCTCCGTGTGACCTCTTTGCTAAGACTCTCCAGAGAGCCGTCCTCAAAACCAACACACATCTTGACATATCTCCCACATTGATCGCAGTGTCTCCAGGAACCGCATTCAGCGAGCCAGGAGCTTTTCTCCCTACACTGTCCCTTGAGTTGTCCTCAAAACCAATATACATCGTGCTATATCTCCCACATGGAAAGTGCCAGGAGGGAAAAGTGGGGATTAGTTTAGACTTTCTCGGAACTGCTTCAAATCAACTAGATACCTTTGTGCTGTAAATCTCCCAATAGCCAAACGCAAAAGCAGCAAACATCTCGCTGTATGTCCCACATTGAAAGTGCCAAGAGAGTAATATAGAGCTTGCTCTCCCTGTCTTTGAGTACTGTTTTCACTGTCCCGGTTACCTCTTTGCTAACATTCTCTTCAGAGCTGCAGTGAAACCAGGAACCACGTGGAGAAGGCACCCACACTGAAAATGCCTGGAGGGAACATTGGGGCTTCTTCTCAGTGTCTCTGACATAGGGTTTCACTGTCCCGGGAAAGTCTCTGCTAACACCCTGCAGAGCGCTGTGCCCAATATACAGGAAGGTCTTGCGGTATCTCCTACAGGGAAAGTGCCAGGAGGGAATTGTCGATCTTGTTCTCAGTGTCTCTGAGAATTGCTCTGATTCTCTGTGTGACCTCTTTGCTAAGACTCTCCAGAGAGCCGTCCTCAAAACCAACACACATCTTGACATATCTCCCACATTGATCGCAGGGTCTCCAGGAACGGCATTCAGCGAGCCAGGAACTTTTCTCCCTACACTGTCCCTTGAGTTGTCCTCAAAACCAATATACATCGTGCTATATCTCCCACATGGAAAGTGCCAGGAGGGAAAAGTGGGGATTAGCTTAGACTTTCTCGGAACTGCTTCAAATCAACTAGATATCTTTGTGCTGTAAATCTCCCAATAGCCAAACGCAAAAGCAGCAAACATCTCGCTGTATGTCCCACATTGAAAGTGCCAAGAGAGTAATATAGAGCTTGCTCTCCCTGTCTTTGAGTACTGTTTTCACTGTCCCGGTTACCTCTTTGCTAACATTCTCTTCAGAGCTGCAGTGAAACCAGGAACCACGTGGAGAAGGCACCCACACTGAAAGTGCCTGCAGGCAACATTGGGGCTTCTTCTCAGTGTCTCTGACATAGGGTTTCACTGTCCCGGGAAAGTCTCTGCTAACAGCCTGCAGAGCGCTGTGCCCAATATACAGAAACGTCTTGCGGTATCTCCTACAGGGAAAGTGCCAGGAGGGAATTGTCGATCTTGTTCTCAGTGTCTCTGAGAATTGCTCTGATTCTCCGTGTGACCTCTTTGCTAAGACTCTCCAGAGAGCCGTCCTCAAAACCAACACACATCTTGACATATCTCCCACATTGATCGCAGGGTCTCCAGGAACGGCATTCAGCGAGCCAGGAACTTTTCTCCCTACACTGTCCCTTGAGTTGTCCTCAAAACCAATATACATCGTGCTATATCTCCCACATGGAAAATGCCAGGAGGGAAAAGTGGGGATTAGCTTAGACTTTCTCGGAACTGCTTCAAATCAACTAGATATCTTTGTGCTGTAAGTCTCCCAATAGCCAAACGCAAAAGCAGCAAACATCTCGCTGTATGTCCCACATTGAAAGTGCCAAGAGAGTAATATAGAGCTTGCTCTCCCTGTCTTTGAGTACTGTTTTCACTGTCCCGGTTACCTCTTTGCTAACATTCTCTTCAGAGCTGCAGTGAAACCAGGAACCATGTGGAGAAGGCACCCACACTGAAAGTGCCTGCAGGCAACATTGGGGCTTCTTCTCAGTGTCTCTGACATAGGGTTTCACTGTCCCGGGAAAGTCTCTGCTAACACCCTGCAGAGCGCTGTGCCCAATATACAGAAACGTCTTGCGGTATCTCCTACAGGGAAAGTGCCAGGAGGCAATTGTCGATCTTGTTCTCAGTGTCTCTGAGAATTGCTCTGATTCTCCGTGTGACCTCTTTGCTAAGACTCTCCAGAGAGCCGTCCTCAAAACCAACACACATCTTGACATATCTCCCACATTGATCGCAGTGTCTCCAGGAACCGCATTCAGCGAGCCAGGAGCTTTTCTCCCTACACTGTCCCTTGAGTTGTCCTCAAAACCAATATACATTGTGCTATATCTCCCACATGGAAAGTGCCAGGAGGGAAAAGTGGGGATTAGCTTAGACTTTCTCGGAACTGCTTCAAATCAACTAGATATCTTTGTGCTGTAAATCTCCCAATAGCCAAACGCAAAAGCAGCAAACATCTCGCTGTATGTCCCACATTGAAAGTGCCAAGAGAGTAATATAGAGCTTGCTCTCCCTGTCTTTGAGTACTGTTTTCACTGTCCCGCTTACCTCTTTGCTAACATTCTCTTCAGAGCTGCAGTGAAACCAGGAACCACGTGGAGAAGGCACCCACACTGAAAGTGCCTGCAGGCAACATTGGGGCTTCTTCTCAGTGTCTCTGACATAGGGTTTCACTGTCCCGGGAAAGTCTCTGCTAACACCCTGCAGAGCGCTGTGCCCAATGTACAGGAAGGTCTTGCGGTATCTCCTACAGGGAAAGTGCCAGGAGGGAATTGTCGATCTTGTTCTCAGTGTCTCTGAGAATTGCTCTGATTCTCTGTGTGACCTCTTTGCTAAGACTCTCCAGAGAGCCGTCCTCAAAACCAACACACATCTTGACATATCTCCCACATTGATCGCAGGGTCTCCAGGAACGGCATTCAGCGAGCCAGGAGCTTTTCTCCCTACACTGTCCATTGAGTTGTCCTCAAAACCAATATACATCGTGCTATATCTCCCACATGGAAAATGCCAGGAGGGAAAAGTGGGGATTAGCTTAGACTTTCTCGGAACTGCTTCAAATCAACTAGATATCTTTGTGCTGTAAATCTCCCAGTAGCCAAACGCAAAAGCAGCGAACATCTCGCTGTATGTCCCACATTGAAAGTGCCAAGAGAGTAATATAGAGCTTGCTCTCCCTGTCTTTGAGTACTGTTTTCACAGTCCCGGTTACCTCTTTGCTAACATTCTCTTCAGAGCTGCAGTGAAACCAGGAACCACGTGGAGAAGGCACCCACACTGAAAGTGCCTGCAGGCAACATTGGGCCTTCCTCTCAGTGTCTCTGACATAGGGTTTCACTGTCCCGGGAAAGTCTCTGCTAACAGCCTGCAGAGCGCTGTGCCCAATATACAGAAACGTCTTGCGGTATCTCCTACAGGGAAAGTGCCAGGAGGGAATTGTCGATCTTGTTCTCAGTGTCTCTGAGAATTGCTCTGATTCTCCGTGTGACCTCTTTGCTAAGACTCTCCAGAGAGCCGTCCTCAAAACCAACACACATCTTGACATATCTCCCACATTGATCGCAGGGTCTCCAGGAACGGCATTCAGCGAGCCAGGAACTTTTCTCCCTACACTGTCCCTTGAGTTGTCCTCAAAACCAATATACATCGTGCTATATCTCCCACATGGAAAATGCCAGGAGGGAAAAGTGGGGATTAGCTTAGACTTTCTCGGAACTGCTTCAAATCAACTAGATATCTTTGTGCTGTAAATCTCCCAATAGCCAAACGCAAAAGCAGCAAACATCTCGCTGTATGTCCCACATTGAAAGTGCCAAGAGAGTAATATAGAGCTTGCTCTCCCTGTCTTTGAGTACTGTTTTCACTGTCCCGGTTACCTCTTTGCTAACATTCTCTTCAGAGCTGCAGTGAAACCAGGAACCATGTGGAGAAGGCACCCACACTGAAAGTGCCTGCAGGCAACATTGGGCCTTCTTCTCAGTGTCTCTGACATAGGGTTTCACTGTCCCGGGAAAGTCTCTGCTAACAGCCTGCAGAGCGCTGTGCCCAATATACAGAAACGTCTTGCGGTATCTCCTACAGGGAAAGTGCCAGGAGGGAATTGTCGATCTTGTTCTCAGTGTCTCTGAGAATTGCTCTGATTCTCCGTGTGACCTCTTTGCTAAGACTCTCCAGAGAGCCGTCCTCAAAACCAACACACATCTTGACATATCTCCCACATTGATCGCAGTGTCTCCAGGAACCGCATTCAGCGAGCCAGGAGCTTTTCTCCCTACACTGTCCCTTGAGTTGTCCTCAAAACCAATATACATCGTGCTATATCTCCCACATGGAAAATGCCAGGAGGGAAAAGTGGGGATTAGCTTAGACTTTCTCGGAACTGCTTCAAATCAACTAGATATCTTTGTGCTGTAAATCTCCCAATAGCCAAACGCAAAAGCAGCAAACATCTCGCTGTATGTCCCACATTGAAAGTGCCAAGAGAGTAATATAGAGCTTGCTCTCCCTGTCTTTGAGTACTGTTTTCACTGTCCCGCTTACCTCTTTGCTAACATTCTCTTCAGAGCTGCAGTGAAACCAGGAACCACGTGGAGAAGGCACCCACACTGAAAGTGCCTGCAGGCAACATTGGGGCTTCTTCTCAGTGTCTCTGACATAGGGTTTCACTGTCCCGGGAAAGTCTCTGCTAACACCCTGCAGAGCGCTGTGCCCAATGTACAGGAAGGTCTTGCGGTATCTCCTACAGGGAAAGTGCCAGGAGGGAATTGTCGATCTTGTTCTCAGTGTCTCTGAGAATTGCTCTGATTCTCTGTGTGACCTCTTTGCTAAGACTCTCCAGAGAGCCGTCCTCAAAACCAACACACATCTTGACATATCTCCCACATTGATCGCAGGGTCTCCAGGAACCGCATTCAGCGAGCCAGGAACTTTTCTCCCTACACTGTCCATTGAGTTGTCCTCAAAACCAATATACAGCGTGCTACATCTCCCACATGGAAAATGCCAGGAGGGAAAAGTGGGGATTAGCTTAGACTTTCTCGGAACTGCTTCAAATCAACTAGATATCTTTGTGCTGTAAATCTCCCAATAGCCAAACGCAAAAGCAGCAAACATCTCGCTGTATGTCCCACATTGAAAGTGCCAAGAGAGTAATATAGAGCTTGCTCTCCCTGTCTTTGAGTACTGTTTTCACAGTCCCGGTTACCTCTTTGCTAACATTCTCTTCAGAGCTGCAGTGAAACCAGGAACCACGTGGAGAAGGCACCCACACTGAAAGTGCCTGCAGGCAACATTGGGGCTTCTTCTCAGTGTCTCTGACATAGGGTTTCACTGTCCCGGGAAAGTCTCTGCTAACAGCCTGCAGAGCGCTGTGCCCAATATACAGAAACGTCTTGCGGTATCTCCTACAGGGAAAGTGCCAGGAGGGAATTGTCGATCTTGTTCTCAGTGTCTCTGAGAATTGCTCTGATTCTCCGTGTGACCTCTTTGCTAAGACTCTCCAGAGAGCCGTCCTCAAAACCAACACACATCTTGACATATCTCCCACATTGATCGCAGTGTCTCCAGGAACGGCATTCAGCGAGCCAGGAACTTTTCTCCCTACACTGTCCCTTGAGTTGTCCTCAAAACCAATATACATCGTGCTATATCTCCCACATGGAAAATGCCAGGAGGGAAAAGTGGGGATTAGCTTAGACTTTCTCGGAACTGCTTCAAATCAACTAGATATCTTTGTGCTGTAAATCTCCCAATAGCCAAACGCAAAAGCAGCAAACATCTCGCTGTATGTCCCACATTGAAAGTGCCAAGAGAGTAATGTAGAGCTTGCTCTCCCTGTCTTTGAGTACTGTTTTCACTGTCCCGCTTACCTCTTTGCTAACATTCTCTTCAGAGCTGCAGTGAAACCAGGAACCATGTGGAGAAGGCACCCACACTGAAAGTGCCTGCAGGCAACATTGGGGCTTCTTCTCAGTGTCTCTGACATAGGGTTTCACTGTCCCGGGAAAGTCTCTGCTAACACCCTGCAGAGCGCTGTGCCCAATGTACAGGAAGGTCTTGCGGTATCTCCTACAGGGAAAGTGCCAGGAGGGAATTGTCGATCTTGTTCTCAGTGTCTCTGAGAATTGCTCTGATTCTCTGTGTGACCTCTTTGCTAAGACTCTCCAGAGAGCCGTCCTCAAAACCAACACACATCTTGACATATCTCCCACATTGATCGCAGTGTCTCCAGGAACCGCATTCAGCGAGCCAGGAGCTTTTCTCCCTACACTGTCCCTTGAGTTGTCCTCAAAACCAATATACATCGTGCTACATCTCCCACATGGAAAGTGCCAGGAGGGAAAAGTGGGGATTAGTTTAGACTTTCTCGGAACTGCTTCAAATCAACTAGATATCTTTGTGCTGTAAATCTCCCAATAGCCAAATGCAAAAGCAGCAAACATCTCGCTGTATGTCCCACATTGAAAGTGCCAAGAGAGTAATATAGAGCTTGCTCTCCCTGTCTTTGAGTACTGTTTTCACTGTCCCGCTTACCTCTTTGCTAACATTCTCTTCAGAGCTGCAGTGAAACCAGGAACCACGTGGAGAAGGCACCCACACTGAAAATGCCTGGAGGGAACATTGGGGCTTCTTCTCAGTGTCTCTGACATAGGGTTTCACTGTCCCGGGAAAGTCTCTGCTAACACCCTGCAGAGCGCTGTGCCCAATAAACAGAAACGTCTTGCGGTATCTCCTACAGGGAAAGTGCCAGGAGGGAATTGTCGATCTTGTTCTCAGTGTCTCTGAGAATTGCTCTGATTCTCCATGTGACCTCTTTGCTAAGACTCTCCAGAGAGCCGTCCTCAAAACCAACACACATCTTGACATATCTCCCACATTGATCGCAGTGTCTCCAGGAACCGCATTCAGTGAGCCAGGAACTTTTCTCCCTACACTGTCCCTTGAGTTGTCCTCAAAACCAATATACATCGTGCTATATCTCCCACATGGAAAATGCCAGGAGGGAAAAGTGGGGATTAGTTTAGACTTTCTCGGAACTGCTTCAAATCAACTAGATATCTTTGTGCTGTAAATCTCCCAATAGCCAAACGCAAAAGCAGCAAACATCTCGCTGTATGTCCCACATTGAAAGTGCCAAGAGAGTAATATAGAGCTTGCTCTCCCTGTCTTTGAGTACTGTTTTCACTGTCCCGGTTACCTCTTTGCTAACATTCTCTTCAGAGCTGCAGTGAAACCAGGAACCACGTGGAGAAGGCACCCACACTGAAAGTGCCTGCAGGCAACATTGGGCCTTCTTCTCAGTGTCTCTGACATAGGGTTTCACCGTCCCGGGAAAGTCTCTGCTAACACCCTGCAGAGCGCTGTGCCCAATATACAGGAAGGTCTTGCGGTATCTCCTACAGGGAAAGTGCCAGGAGGGAATTGTCGATCTTGTTCTCAGTGTCTCTGAGAATTGCTCTGATTCTCCGTGTGACCTCTTTGCTAAGACTCTCCAGAGAGCCGTCCTCAAAACCAACACACATCTTGACATATCTCCCACATTGATCGCAGTGTCTCCAGGAACGGCATTCAGCGAGCCAGGAACTTTTCTCCCTACACTGTCCATTGAGTTGTCCTCAAAACCAATATACATCGTGCTATATCTCCCACATGGAAAATGCCAGGAGGGAAAAGTGGGGATTAGCTTAGACTTTCTCGGAACTGCTTCAAATCAACTAGATATCTTTGTGCTGTAAATCTCCCAATAGCCAAACGCAAAAGCAGCAAACATCTCGCTGTATGTCCCACATTGAAAGTGCCAAGAGAGTAATATAGAGCTTGCTCTCCCTGTCTTTGAGTACCGTTTTCACTGTCCCGGTTACCTCTTTGCTAACATTCTCTTCAGAGCTGCAGTGAAACCAGGAACCACGTGGAGAAGGCACCCACACTGAAAGTGCCTGCAGGGAACATTGGGCCTTCTTCTCAGTGTCTCTGACATAGGGTTTCACTGTCCCGGGAAAGTCTCTGCTAACAGCCTGCAGAGCGCTGTGCCCAATATACAGAAACGTCTTGCGGTATCTCCTACAGGGAAAGTGCCAGGAGGGAATTGTCGATCTTGTTCTCAGTGTCTCTGAGAATTGCTCTGATTCTCTGTGTGACCTCTTTGCTAAGACTCTCCAGAGAGCCGTCCTCAAAACCAACACACATCTTGACATATCTCCCACATTGATCGCAGGGTCTCCAGGAACCGCATTCAGCGAGCCAGGAACTTTTCTCCCTACACTGTCCATTGAGTTGTCCTCAAAACCAATATACATCGTGCTATATCTCCCACATGGAAAATGCCAGGAGGGAAAAGTGGGGATTAGCTTAGACTTTCTCGGAACTGCTTCAAATCAACTAGATATCTTTGTGCTGTAAATCTCCCAGTAGCCAAACGCAAAAGCAGCGAACATCTCGCTGTATGTCCCACATTGAAAGTGCCAAGAGAGTAATATAGAGCTTGCTCTCCCTGTCTTTGAGTACTGTTTTCACAGTCCCGGTTACCTCTTTGCTAACATTCTCTTCAGAGCTGCAGTGAAACCAGGAACCACGTGGAGAAGGCACCCACACTGAAAGTGCCTGCAGGCAACATTGGGCCTTCTTCTCAGTGTCTCTGACATAGGGTTTCACTGTCCCGGGAAAGTCTCTGCTAACAGCCTGCAGAGCGCTGTGCCCAATATACAGAAACGTCTTGCGGTATCTCCTACAGGGAAAGTGCCAGGAGGGAATTGTCGATCTTGTTCTCAGTGTCTCTGAGAATTGCTCTGATTCTCCGTGTGACCTCTTTGCTAAGACTCTCCAGAGAGCCGTCCTCAAAACCAACACACATCTTGACATATCTCCCACATTGATCGCAGTGTCTCCAGGAACGGCATTCAGTGAGCCAGGAATTTTTCTCCCTACACTGTCCATTGAGTTGTCCTCAAAACCAATATACATCATGCTATATCTCCCAGATGGAAAATGCCAGGAGGGAAAAGTGGGGATTAGCTTAGACTTTCTCGGAACTGCTTCAAATCAACTAGATATCTTTGTGCTGTAAATCTCCCAATAGCCAAACGCAAAAGCAGCAAACATCTCGCTGTATGTCCCACATTGAAAGTGCCAAGAGAGTAATATAGAGCTTGCTCTCCCTGTCTTTGAGTACCGTTTTCACTGTCCCGGTTACCTCTTTGCTAACATTCTCTTCAGAGCTGCAGTGAAACCAGGAACCACGTGGAGAAGGCACCCACACTGAAAGTGCCTGCAGGGAACATTGGGCCTTCTTCTCAGTGTCTCTGACATAGGGTTTCACTGTCCCGGGAAAGTCTCTGCTAACAGCCTGCAGAGCGCTGTGCCCAATATACAGAAACGTCTTGCGGTATCTCCTACAGGGAAAGTGCCAGGAGGGAATTGTCGATCTTGTTCTCAGTGTCTCTGAGAATTGCTCTGATTCTCTGTGTGACCTCTTTGCTAAGACTCTCCAGAGAGCCGTCCTCAAAACCAACACACATCTTGACATATCTCCCACATTGATCGCAGGGTCTCCTTGAACCGCATTCAGCGAGCCAGGAACTTTTCTCCCTACACTGTCCATTGAGTTGTCCTCAAAACCAATATACATCGTGCTATATCTCCCACATGGAAAATGCCAGGAGGGAAAAGTGGGGATTAGCTTAGACTTTCTCGGAACTGCTTCAAATCAACTAGATATCTTTGTGCTGTAAATCTCCCAGTAGCCAAACGCAAAAGCAGCGAACATCTCGCTGTATGTCCCACATTGAAAGTGCCAAGAGAGTAATATAGAGCTTGCTCTCCCTGTCTTTGAGTACTGTTTTCACAGTCCCGGTTACCTCTTTGCTAACATTCTCTTCAGAGCTGCAGTGAAACCAGGAACCACGTGGAGAAGGCACCCACACTGAAAGTGCCTGCAGGCAACATTGGGCCTTCTTCTCAGTGTCTCTGACATAGGGTTTCACTGTCCCGGGAAAGTCTCTGCTAACAGCCTGCAGAGCGCTGTGCCCAATATACAGAAACGTCTTGCGGTATCTCCTACAGGGAAAGTGCCAGGAGGGAATTGTCGATCTTGTTCTCAGTGTCTCTGAGAATTGCTCTGATTCTCCGTGTGACCTCTTTGCTAAGACTCTCCAGAGAGCCGTCCTCAAAACCAACACACATCTTGACATATCTCCCACATTGATCGCAGGGTCTCCAGGAACGGCGTTCAGTGAGCCAGGAATTTTTCTCCCTACACTGTCCATTGAGTTGTCCTCAAAACCAATATACATCATGCTATATCTCCCACATGGAAAATGCCAGGAGGGAAAAGTGGGGATTAGCTTAGACTTTCTCGGAACTGCTTCAAATCAACTAGATATCTTTGTGCTGTAAATCTCCCAATAGCCAAACGCAAAAGCAGCAAACATCTCGCTGTATGTCCCACATTGAAAGTGCCAAGAGAGTAATATAGAGCTTGCTCTCCCTGTCTTTGAGTACCGTTTTCACTGTCCCGGTTACCTCTTTGCTAACATTCTCTTCAGAGCTGCAGTGAAACCAGGAACCACGTGGAGAAGGCACCCACACTGAAAGTGCCTGCAGGGAACATTGGGCCTTCTTCTCAGTGTCTCTGACATAGGGTTTCACTGTCCCGGGAAAGTCTCTGCTAACACCCTGCAGAGCGCTGTGCCCAATATACAGAAACGTCTTGCGGTATCTCCTACAGGGAAAGTGCCAGGAGGGAATTGTCGATCTTGTTCTCAGTGTCTCTGAGAATTGCTCTGATTCTCTGTGTGACCTCTTTGCTAAGACTCTCCAGAGAGCCGTCCTCAAAACCAACACACATCTTGACATATCTCCCACATTGATCGCAGGGTCTCCTTGAACCGCATTCAGCGAGCCAGGAACTTTTCTCCCTACACTGTCCATTGAGTTGTCCTCAAAACCAATATACATCGTGCTATATCTCCCACATGGAAAATGCCAGGAGGGAAAAGTGGGGATTAGCTTAGACTTTCTCGGAACTGCTTCAAATCAACTAGATATCTTTGTGCTGTAAATCTCCCAGTAGCCAAACGCAAAAGCAGCGAACATCTCGCTGTATGTCCCACATTGAAAGTGCCAAGAGAGTAATATAGAGCTTGCTCTCCCTGTCTTTGAGTACTGTTTTCACAGTCCCGGTTACCTCTTTGCTAACATTCTCTTCAGAGCTGCAGTGAAACCAGGAACCACGTGGAGAAGGCACCCACACTGAAAGTGCCTGCAGGCAACATTGGGCCTTCTTCTCAGTGTCTCTGACATAGGGTTTCACTGTCCCGGGAAAGTCTCTGCTAACAGCCTGCAGAGCGCTGTGCCCAATATACAGAAACGTCTTGCGGTATCTCCTACAGGGAAAGTGCCAGGAGGGAATTGTCGATCTTGTTCTCAGTGTCTCTGAGAATTGCTCTGATTCTCTGTGTGACCTCTTTGCTAAGACTCTCCAGAGAGCCGTCCTCAAAACCAACACACGTCTTGACATATCTCCCACATTGATCGCAGGGTCTCCAGGAACGGCATTCAGTGAGCCAGGAATTTTTCTCCCTACACTGTCCATTGAGTTGTCCTCAAAACCAATATACATCATGCTATATCTCCCACATGGAAAATGCCAGGAGGGAAAAGTGGGGATTAGCTTAGACTTTCTCGGAACTGCTTCAAATCAACTAGATATCTTTGTGCTGTAAATCTCCCAATAGCCAAACGCAAAAGCAGCAAACATCTCGCTGTATGTCCCACATTGAAAGTGCCAAGAGAGTAATATAGAGCTTGCTCTCCCTGTCTTTGAGTACTGTTTTCACTGTCCCGCTTACCTCTTTGCTAACATTCTCTTCAGAGCTGCAGTGAAACCAGGAACCATGTGGAGAAGGCACCCACACTGAAAGTGCCTGCAGGCAACATTGGGGCTTCTTCTCAGTGTCTCTGACATAGGGTTTCACTGTCCCGGGAAAGTCTCTGCTAACACCCTGCAGAGCGCTGTGCCCAATATACAGAAACGTCTTGCGGTATCTCCTACAGGGAAAGTGCCAGGAGGGAATTGTCGATCTTGTTCTCAGTGTCTCTGAGAATTGCTCTGATTCTCCGTGTGACCTCTTTGCTAAGACTCTCCAGAGAGCCGTCCTCAAAACCAACACACATCTTGACATATCTCCCACATTGATCGCAGTGTCTCCAGGAACGGCATTCAGTGAGCCAGGAATTTTTCTCCCTACACTGTCCATTGAGTTGTCCTCAAAACCAATATACATCGTGCTATATCTCCCACATGGAAAATGCCAGGAGGGAAAAGTGGGGATTAGCTTAGACTTTCTCGGAACTGCTTCAAATCAACTAGATATCTTTGTGCTGTAAATCTCCCAGTAGCCAAACGCAAAATCAGCAAACATCTCGCTGTATGTCCCACATTGAAAGTGCCAAGAGAGTAATATAGAGCTTGCTCTCCCTGTCTTTGAGTACTGTTTTCACTGTCCCGGTTACCTCTTTGCTAACATTCTCTTCAGAGCTGCAGTGAAACCAGGAACCACGTGGAGAAGGCACCCACACTGAAAGTGCCTGCAGGCAACATTGGGGCTTCTTCTCAGTGTCTCTGACATAGGGTTTCACTGTCCCGGGAAAGTCTCTGCTAACACCCTGCAGAGCGCTGTGCCCAATATACAGAAACGTCTTGCGGTATCTCCTACAGGGAAAGTGCCAGGAGGGAATTGTCGATCTTGTTCTCAGTGTCTCTGAGAATTGCTCTGATTCTCCGTGTGACCTCTTTGCTAAGACTCTCCAGAGAGCCGTCCTCAAAACCAACACACATCTTGACATATCTCCCACATTGATCGCAGTGTCTCCAGGAACGGCATTCAGCGAGCCAGGAGCTTTTCTCCCTACACTGTCCATTGAGTTGTCCTCAAAACCAATATACATCGTGCTATATCTCCCACATGGAAAGTGCCAGGAGGGAAAAGTGGGGATTAGCTTAGACTTTCTCGGAACTGCTTCAAATCAACTAGATATCTTTGTGCTGTAAATCTCCCAATAGCCAAACGCAAAAGCAGCAAACATCTCGCTCTATGTCCCACATTGAAAGTGCCAAGAGAGTAATATAGAGCTTGCTCTCCCTGTCTTTGAGTACCGTTTTCACTGTCCCGGTTACCTCTTTGCTAACATTCTCTTCAGAGCTGCAGTGAATCCAGGAACCACGTGGAGAAGGCACCCACACTGAAAGTGCCTGCAGGCAACATTGGGGCTTCTTCTCAGTGTCTCTGACATAGGGTTTCACTGTCCCGGGAAAGTCTCTGCTAACAGCCTGCAGAGCGCTGTGCCCAATATACAGAAACGTCTTGCGGTATCTCCTACAGGGAAAGTGCCAGGAGGGAATTGTCGATCTTGTTCTCAGTGTCTCTGAGAATTGCTCTGATTCTCCGTGTGACCTCTTTGCTAAGACTCTCCAGAGAGCCGTCCTCAAAACCAACACACATCTTGACATATCTCCCACATTGATCGCAGGGTCTCCAGGAACCGCATTCAGCGAGCCAGGAACTTTTCTCCCTACACTGTCCCTTGAGTTGTCCTCAAAACCAATATACATCGTGCTATATCTCCCACATGGAAAATGCCAGGAGGGAAAAGTGGGGATTAGCTTAGACTTTCTCGGAACTGCTTCAAATCAACTAGATATCTTTGTGCTGTAAATCTCCCAGTAGCCAAACGCAAAAGCAGCGAACATCTCGCTGTATGTCCCACATTGAAAGTGCCAAGAGAGTAATATAGAGCTTGCTCTCCCTGTCTTTGAGTACTGTTTTCACAGTCCCGGTTACCTCTTTGCTAACATTCTCTTCAGAGCTGCAGTGAAACCAGGAACCACGTGGAGAAGGCACCCACACTGAAAGTGCCTGCAGGCAACATTGGGCCTTCTTCTCAGTGTCTCTGACATAGGGTTTCACTGTCCCGGGAAAGTCTCTGCTAACAGCCTGCAGAGCGCTGTGCCCAATATACAGAAACGTCTTGCGGTATCTCCTACAGGGAAAGTGCCAGGAGGGAATTGTCGATCTTGTTCTCAGTGTCTCTGAGAATTGCTCTGATTCTCCGTGTGACCTCTTTGCTAAGACTCTCCAGAGAGCCGTCCTCAAAACCAACACACATCTTGACATATCTCCCACATTGATCGCAGTGTCTCCAGGAACGGCATTCAGTGAGCCAGGAATTTTTCTCCCTACACTGTCCATTGAGTTGTCCTCAAAACCAATATACATCATGCTATATCTCCCACATGGAAAATGCCAGGAGGGAAAAGTGGGGATTAGCTTAGACTTTCTCGGAACTGCTTCAAATCAACTAGATATCTTTGTGCTGTAAATCTCCCAATAGCCAAACGCAAAAGCAGCAAACATCTCGCTGTATGTCCCACATTGAAAGTGCCAAGAGAGTAATATAGAGCTTGCTCTCCCTGTCTTTGAGTACCGTTTTCACTGTCCCGGTTACCTCTTTGCTAACATTCTCTTCAGAGCTGCAGTGAAACCAGGAACCACGTGGAGAAGGCACCCACACTGAAAGTGCCTGCAGGGAACATTGGGCCTTCTTCTCAGTGTCTCTGACATAGGGTTTCACTGTCCCGGGAAAGTCTCTGCTAACAGCCTGCAGAGCGCTGTGCCCAATATACAGAAACGTCTTGCGGTATCTCCTACAGGGAAAGTGCCAGGAGGGAATTGTCGATCTTGTTCTCAGTGTCTCTGAGAATTGCTCTGATTCTCTGTGTGACCTCTTTGCTAAGACTCTCCAGAGAGCCGTCCTCAAAACCAACACACATCTTGACATATCTCCCACATTGATCGCAGGGTCTCCTTGAACCGCATTCAGCGAGCCAGGAACTTTTCTCCCTACACTGTCCATTGAGTTGTCCTCAAAACCAATATACATCGTGCTATATCTCCCACATGGAAAATGCCAGGAGGGAAAAGTGGGGATTAGCTTAGACTTTCTCGGAACTGCTTCAAATCAACTAGATATCTTTGTGCTGTAAATCTCCCAGTAGCCAAACGCAAAAGCAGCGAACATCTCGCTGTATGTCCCACATTGAAAGTGCCAAGAGAGTAATATAGAGCTTGCTCTCCCTGTCTTTGAGTACTGTTTTCACAGTCCCGGTTACCTCTTTGCTAACATTCTCTTCAGAGCTGCAGTGAAACCAGGAACCACGTGGAGAAGGCACCCACACTGAAAGTGCCTGCAGGCAACATTGGGCCTTCTTCTCAGTGTCTCTGACATAGGGTTTCACTGTCCCGGGAAAGTCTCTGCTAACACCCTGCAGAGCGCTGTGCCCAATATACAGAAACGTCTTGCGGTATCTCCTACAGGGAAAGTGCCAGGAGGGAATTGTCGATCTTGTTCTCAGTGTCTCTGAGAATTGCTCTGATTCTCTGTGTGACCTCTTTGCTAAGACTCTCCAGAGAGCCGTCCTCAAAACCAACACACATCTTGACATATCTCCCACATTGATCGCAGGGTCTCCAGGAACCGCATTCAGCGAGCCAGGAACTTTTCTCCCTACACTGTCCCTTGAGTTGTCCTCAAAACCAATATACATCGTGCTATATCTCCCACATGGAAAATGCCAGGAGGGAAAAGTGGGGATTAGCTTAGACTTTCTCGGAACTGCTTCAAATCAACTAGATATCTTTGTGCTGTAAATCTCCCAGTAGCCAAACGCAAAAGCAGCGAACATCTCGCTGTATGTCCCACATTGAAAGTGCCAAGAGAGTAATATAGAGCTTGCTCTCCCTGTCTTTGAGTACTGTTTTCACAGTCCCGGTTACCTCTTTGCTAACATTCTCTTCAGAGCTGCAGTGAAACCAGGAACCACGTGGAGAAGGCACCCACACTGAAAGTGCCTGCAGGCAACATTGGGCCTTCTTCTCAGTGTCTCTGACATAGGGTTTCACTGTCCCGGGAAAGTGTCTGCTAACAGCCTGCAGAGCGCTGTGCCCAATATACAGAAACGTCTTGCGGTATCTCCTACAGGGAAAGTGCCAGGAGGGAATTGTCGATCTTGTTCTCAGTGTCTCTGAGAATTGCTCTGATTCTCCGTGTGACCTCTTTGCTAAGACTCTCCAGAGAGCCGTCCTCAAAACCAACACACATCTTGACATATCTCCCACATTGATCGCAGTGTCTCCAGGAACGGCATTCTGTGAGCCAGGAATTTTTCTCCCTACACTGTCCATTGAGTTGTCCTCAAAACCAATATACATCATGCTATATCTCCCACATGGAAAATGCCAGGAGGGAAAAGTGGGGATTAGCTTAGACTTTCTCGGAACTGCTTCAAATCAACTAGATATCTTTGTGCTGTAAATCTCCCAATAGCCAAACGCAAAAGCAGCAAACATCTCGCTGTATGTCCCACATTGAAAGTGCCAAGAGAGTAATATAGAGCTTGCTCTCCCTGTCTTTGAGTACCGTTTTCACTGTCCCGGTTACCTCTTTGCTAACATTCTCTTCAGAGCTGCAGTGAAACCAGGAACCACGTGGAGAAGGCACCCACACTGAAAGTGCCTGCAGGGAACATTGGGCCTTCTTCTCAGTGTCTCTGACATAGGGTTTCACTGTCCCGGGAAAGTCTCTGCTAACACCCTGCAGAGCGCTGTGCCCAATATACAGAAACGTCTTGCGGTATCTCCTACAGGGAAAGTGCCAGGAGGGAATTGTCGATCTTGTTCTCAGTGTCTCTGAGAATTGCTCTGATTCTCTGTGTGACCTCTTTGCTAAGACTCTCCAGAGAGCCGTCCTCAAAACCAACACACATCTTGACATATCTCCCACATTGATCGCAGGGTCTCCTTGAACCGCATTCAGCGAGCCAGGAACTTTTCTCCCTACACTGTCCATTGAGTTGTCCTCAAAACCAATATACATCGTGCTATATCTCCCACATGGAAAATGCCAGGAGGGAAAAGTGGGGATTAGCTTAGACTTTCTCGGAACTGCTTCAAATCAACTAGATATCTTTGTGCTGTAAATCTCCCAGTAGCCAAACGCAAAAGCAGCGAACATCTCGCTGTATGTCCCACATTGAAAGTGCCAAGAGAGTAATATAGAGCTTGCTCTCCCTGTCTTTGAGTACTGTTTTCACAGTCCCGGTTACCTCTTTGCTAACATTCTCTTCAGAGCTGCAGTGAAACCAGGAACCACGTGGAGAAGGCACCCACACTGAAAGTGCCTGCAGGCAACATTGGGCCTTCTTCTCAGTGTCTCTGACATAGGGTTTCACTGTCCCGGGAAAGTCTCTGCTAACAGCCTGCAGAGCGCTGTGCCCAATATACAGAAACGTCTTGCGGTATCTCCTACAGGGAAAGTGCCAGGAGGGAATTGTCGATCTTGTTCTCAGTGTCTCTGAGAATTGCTCTGATTCTCCGTGTGACCTCTTTGCTAAGACTCTCCAGAGAGCCGTCCTCAAAACCAACACACATCTTGACATATCTCCCACATTGATCGCAGTGTCTCCAGGAACGGCATTCAGTGAGCCAGGAATTTTTCTCCCTACACTGTCCATTGAGTTGTCCTCAAAACCAATATACATCGTGCTATATCTCCCACATGGAAAATGCCAGGAGGGAAAAGTGGGGATTAGCTTAGACTTTCTCGGAACTGCTTCAAATCAACTAGATATCTTTGTGCTGTAAATCTCCCAGTAGCCAAACGCAAAATCAGCAAACATCTCGCTGTATGTCCCACATTGAAAGTGCCAAGAGAGTAATATAGAGCTTGCTCTCCCTGTCTTTGAGTACTGTTTTCACTGTCCCGGTTACCTCTTTGCTAACATTCTCTTCAGAGCTGCAGTGAAACCAGGAACCACGTGGAGAAGGCACCCACACTGAAAGTGCCTGCAGGCAACATTGGGCCTTCTTCTCAGTGTCTCTGACATAGGGTTTCACTGTCCCGGGAAAGTCTCTGCTAACACCCTGCAGAGCGCTGTGCCCAATATACAGAAACGTCTTGCGGTATCTTCTACAGGGAAAGTGCCAGGAGGGAATTGTCGATCTTGTTCTCAGTGTCTCTGAGAATTGCTCTGATTCTCCGTGTGACCTCTTTGCTAAGACTCTCCAGAGAGCCGTCCTCAAAACCAACACACATCTTGACATATCTCCCACATTGATCGCAGGGTCTCCAGGAACGGCATTCAGCGAGCCAGGAACTTTTCTCCCTACACTGTCCATTGAGTTGTCCTCAAAACCAATATACATCGTGCTATATCTCCCACATGGAAAGTGCCAGGAGGGAAAAGTGGGGATTAGCTTAGACTTTCTCGGAACTGCTTCAAATCAACTAGATATCTTTGTGCTGTAAATCTCCCAATAGCCAAACGCAAAAGCAGCAAACATCTCGCTGTATGTCCCACATTGAAAGTGCCAAGAGAGAAATATAGAGCTTGCTCTCCCTGTCTTTGAGTACTGTTTTCACTGTCCCGGTTACCTCTTTGCTAACATTCTCTTCAGAGCTGCAGTGAAACCAGGAACCACGTGGAGAAGGCACCCACACTGAAAGTGCCTGCAGGCAACATTGGGGCTTCTTCTCAGTGTCTCTGACATAGGGTTTCACTGTCCCGGGAAAGTCTCTGCTAACACCCTGCAGAGCGCTGTGCCCAATATACAGAAACGTCTTGCGGTATCTCCTACAGGGAAAGTGCCAGGAGGGAATTGTCGATCTTGTTCTCAGTGTCTCTGAGAATTGCTCTGATTCTCCGTGTGACCTCTTTGCTAAGACTCTCCAGAGAGCCGTCCTCAAAACCAACACACATCTTGACATATCTCCCACATTGATCGCAGTGTCTCCAGGAACGGCATTCAGCGAGCCAGGAGCTTTTCTCCCTACACTGTCCCTTGAGTTGTCCTCAAAACCAATATACATCGTGCTATATCTCCCACATGGAAAGTGCCAGGAGGGAAAAGTGGGGATTAGCTTAGACTTTCTCGGAACTGCTTCAAATCAACTAGATATCTTTGTGCTGTAAATCTCCCAATAGCCAAACGCAAAAGCAGCAAACATCTCGCTCTATGTCCCACATTGAAAGTGCCAAGAGAGTAATATAGAGCTTGCTCTCCCTGTCTTTGAGTACCGTTTTCACTGTCCCGGTTACCTCTTTGCTAACATTCTCTTCAGAGCTGCAGTGAAACCAGGAACCACGTGGAGAAGGCACCCACACTGAAAGTGCCTGCAGGCAACATTGGGGCTTCTTCTCAGTGTCTCTGACATAGGGTTTCACTGGCCCGGGAAAGTCTCTGCTAACAGCCTGCAGAGCGCTGTGCCCAATATACAGAAACGTCTTGCGGTATCTCCTACAGGGAAAGTGCCAGGAGGGAATTGTCGATCTTGTTCTCAGTGTCTCTGAGAATTGCTCTGATTCTCCGTGTGACCTCTTTGCTAAGACTCTCCAGAGAGCCGTCCTCAAAACCAACACACATCTTGACATATCTCCCACATAGATCGCAGGGTCTCCAGGAATGGCATTCAGCGAGCCAGGAGCTTTTCTCCCTACACTGTCCATTGAGTTGTCCTCAAAACCAATATACATCGTGCTATATCTCCCACATGGAAAGTGCCAGGAGGGAAAAGTGGGGATTAGCTTAGACTTTCTCGGAACTGCTTCAAATCAACTAGATATCTTTGTGCTGTAAATCTCCCAATAGCCAAACACAAAAGCAGCAAACATCTCGCTGTATGTCCCACATTGAAAGTGCCAAGAGAGTAATATAGAGCTTGCTCTCCCTGTCTTTGAGTACTGTTTTCACTGTCCCGCTTACCTCTTTGCTAACATTCTCTTCAGAGCTGCAGTGAAACCAGGAACCATGTGGAGAAGGCACCCACACTGAAAGTGCCTGCAGGCAACATTGGGGCTTCTTCTCAGTGTCTCTGACATAGGGTTTCACTGTCCCGGGAAAGTCTCTGCTAACACCCTGCAGAGCGCTGTGCCCAATATACAGAAACGTCTTGCGGTATCTCCTACAGGGAAAGTGCCAGGAGGGAATTGTCGATCTTGTTCTCAGTGTCTCTGAGAATTGCTCTGATTCTCTGTGTGACCTCTTTGCTAAGACTCTCCAGAGAGCCGTCCTCAAAACCAACACACATCTTGACATATCTCCCACATTGATCGCAGTGTCTCCAGGAACGGCATTCAGTGAGCCAGGAATTTTTCTCCCTACACTGTCCATTGAGTTGTCCTCAAAACCAATATACATCGTGCTATATCTCCCACATGGAAAATGCCAGGAGGGAAAAGTGGGGATTAGCTTAGACTTTCTCGGAACTGCTTCAAATCAACTAGATATCTTTGTGCTGTAAATCTCCCAATAGCCAAACGCAAAAGCAGCAAACATCTCGCTGTATGTCCCACATTGAAAGCGCCAAGAGAGTAATATAGAGCTTGCTCTCCCTGTCTTTGAGTACTGTTTTCACTGTCCCGGTTACCTCTTTGCTAACATTCTCTTCAGAGCTGCACTGAAACCAGGAACCACGTGGAGAAGGCACCCACACTGAAAGTGCCTGCAGGGAACATTGGGGCTTCTTCTCAGTGTCTCTGACATAGGGTTTCACTGTCCCGGGAAAGTCTCTGCTAACACCCTGCAGAGCGCTGTGCCCAATATACAGAAACGTCTTGCGGTATCTCCTACAGGGAAAGTGCCAGGAGGGAATTGTCGATCTTGTTCTCAGTGTCTCTGAGAATTGCTCTGATTCTCCGTGTGACCTCTTTGCTAAGACTCTCCAGAGAGCCGTCCTCAAAACCAACACACATCTTGACATATCTCCCACATTGATCGCAGGGTCTCCAGGAACGGCATTCAGTGAGCCAGGAACTTTTCTCCCTACACTGTCCCTTGAGTTGTCCTCAAAACCAATATACATCGTGCTATATCTCCCACATGGAAAATGCCAGGAGGGAAAAGTGGGGATTAGCTTAGACTTTCTCGGAACTGCTTCAAATCAACTAGATATCTTTGTGCTGTAAATCTCCCAATAGCCAAACGCAAAAGCAGCAAACATCTCGCTGTATGTCCCACATTGAAAGTGCCAAGAGAGTAATATAGAGCTTGCTCTCCCTGTCTTTGAGTACTGTTTTCACTGTCCCGCTTACCTCTTTGCTAACATTCTCTTCAGAGCTGCAGTGAAACCAGGAACCACGTGGAGAAGGCACCCACACTGAAAGTGCCTGCAGGCAACATTGGGGCTTCTTCTCAGTGTCTCTGACATAGGGTTTCACTGTCCCGGGAAAGTCTCTGCTAACACCCTGCAGAGCGCTGTGCCCAATATACAGAAACGTCTTGCGGTATCTCCTACAGGGAAAGTGCCAGGAGGGAATTGTCGATCTTGTTCTCAGTGTCTCTGAGAATTGCTCTGATTCTCCGTGTGACCTCTTTGCTAAGACTCTCCAGAGAGCCGTCCTCAAAACCAACACACATCTTGACATATCTCCCACATAGATCGCAGGGTCTCCAGGAATGGCATTCAGCGAGCCAGGAGCTTTTCTCCCTACACTGTCCCTTGAGTTGTCCTCAAAACCAATATACATCGTGCTATATCTCCCACATGGAAAGTGCCAGGAGGGAAAAGTGAGGATTAGCTTAGACTTTCTCGGAACTCCTTCAAATCAACTAGATATCTTTGTGCTGTAAATCTCCCAATAGCCAAACGCAAAAGCAGCAAACATCTCGCTGTATGTCCCACATTGAAAGTGCCAAGAGAGTAATATAGAGCTTGCTCTCCCTGTCTTTGAGTACTGTTTTCACTGTCCCGGTTACCTCTTTGCTAACATTCTCTTCAGAGCTGCAGTGAAACCAGGAACCACGTGGAGAAGGCACCCACACTGAAAGTGCCTGCAGGCAACATTGGGGCTTCTTCTCAGTGTCTCTGACATAGGGTTTCACTGTCCCGGGAAAGTCTCTGCTAACACCCTGCAGAGCGCTGTGCCCAATATACAGAAACGTCTTGCGGTATCTCCTACAGGGAAAGTGCCAGGAGGGAATTGTCGATCTTGTTCTCAGTGTCTCTGAGAATTGCTCTGATTCTCCGTGTGACCTCTTTGCTAAGACTCTCCAGAGAGCCGTCCTCAAAACCAACACACATCTTGACATATCTCCCACATTGATCGCAGTGTCTCCAGGAACCGCATTCAGTGAGCCAGGAATTTTTCTCCCTACACTGTCCATTGAGTTGTCCTCAAAACCAGTATACATCGTGCTATATCTCCCACATGGAAAGTGCCAGGAGGGAAAAGTGGGGATTAGCTTAGACTTTCTCGGAACTGCTTCAAATCAACTAGATATCTTTGTGCTGTAAATCTCCCAATAGCCAAACGCAAAAGCAGCAAACATCTCGCTGTATGTCCCACATTGAAAGTGCCAAGAGAGTAATATAGAGCTTGCTCTCCCTGTCTTTGAGTACTGTTTTCACTGTCCCGGTTACCTCTTTGCTAACATTCTCTTCAGAGCTGCAGTGAAACCAGGAACCACGTGGAGAAGGCACCCACACTGAAAGTGCCTGCAGGGAACATAGGGCATTCTTCTCAGTGTCTCTGACATAGGGTTTCACTGTCCCGGGAAAGTCTCTGCTAACACCCTGCAGAGCGCTGTGCCCAATATACAGAAACGTCTTGCGGTATCTCCTACAGGGAAAGTGCCAGGAGGGAATTGTCGATCTTGTTCTCAGTGTCTCTGAGAATTGCTCTGATTCTCCGTGTGACCTCTTTGCTAAGACTCTCCAGAGAGCCGTCCTCAAAACCAACACACATCTTGACATATCTCCCACATAGATCGCAGGGTCTCCAGGAATGGCATTCAGCGAGCCAGGAGCTTTTCTCCCTACACTGTCCCTTGAGTTGTCCTCAAAACCAATATACATCGTGCTATATCTCCCACATGGAAAGTGCCAGGAGGGAAAAGTGAGGATTAGCTTAGACTTTCTCGGAACTGCTTCAAATCAACTAGATATCTTTGTGCTGTAAATCTCCCAATAGCCAAACGCAAAAGCAGCAAACATCTCGCTGTATGTCCCACATTGAAAGTGCCAAGAGAGTAATATAGAGCTTGCTCTCCCTGTCTTTGAGTACTGTTTTCACTGTCCCGGTTACCTCTTTGCTAACATTCTCTTCAGAGCTGCAGTGAAACCAGGAACCACGTGGAGAAGGCACCCACACTGAAAGTGCCTGCAGGCAACATTGGGGCTTCTTCTCAGTGTCTCTGACATAGGGTTTCACTGTCCCGGGAAAGTCTCTGCTAACAGCCTGCAGAGCGCTGTGCCCAATATACAGAAACGTCTTGCGGTATCTCCTACAGGGAAAGTGCCAGGAGGGAATTGTCGATCTTGTTCTCAGTGTCTCTGAGAATTGCTCTGATTCTCCGTGTGACCTCTTTGCTAAGACTCTCCAGAGAGCCGTCCTCAAAACCAACACACATCTTGACATATCTCCCACATTGATTGCAGGGTCTCCAGGAACGGCATTCAGTGAGCCAGGAACTTTTCTCCCTACACTGTCCCTTGAGTTGTCCTCAAAACCAATATACATCGTGCTATATCTCCCACATGGAAAATGCCAGGAGGGAAAAGTGGGGATTAGCTTAGACTTTCTCGGAACTGCTTCAAATCAACTAGATATCTTTGTGCTGTAAATCTCCCAATAGCCAAACGCAAAAGCAGCAAACATCTCGCTGTATGTCCCACATTGAAAGTGCCAAGAGAGTAATATAGAGCTTGCTCTCCCTGTCTTTGAGTACTGTTTTCACTGTCCCGGTTACCTCTTTGCTAACATTCTCTTCAGAGCTGCAGTGAAACCAGGAACCACGTGGAGAAGGCACCCACACTGAAAGTGCCTGCAGGCAACATTGGGGCTTCTTCTCAGTGTCTCTGACATAGGGTTTCACTGTCCCGGGAAAGTCTCTGCTAACAGCCTGCAGAGCGCTGTGCCCAATATACAGAAACGTCTTGCGGTATCTCCTACAGGGAAAGTGCCAGGAGGGAATTGTCGATCTTGTTCTCAGTGTCTCTGAGAATTGCTCTGATTCTCCGTGTGACCTCTTTGCTAAGACTCTCCAGAGAGCCGTCCTCAAAACCAACACACATCTTGACATATCTCCCACATTGATCGCAGTGTCTCCAGGAACGGCATTCAGTGAGCCAGGAATTTTTCCCCCTACACTGTCCATTGAGTTGTCCTCAAAACCAGTATACATCGTGCTATATCTCCCACATGGAAAGTGCCAGGAGGGAAAAGTGGGGATTAGCTTAGACTTTCTCGGAACTGCTTCAAATCAACTAGATATCTTTGTGCTGTAAATCTCCCAATAGCCAAACGCAAAAGCAGCAAACATCTCGCTGTATGTCCCACATTGAAAGTGCCAAGAGAGTAATATAGAGCTTGCTCTCCCTGTCTTTGAGTACTGTTTTCACTGTCCCGCTTACCTCTTTGCTAACATTCTCTTCAGAGCTGCAGTGAAACCAGGAACCACGTGGAGAAGGCACCCACACTGAAAGTGCCTGCAGGCAACATTGGGCCTTCTTCTCAGTGTCTCTGATATAGGGTTTCACTGTCCCGGGAAAGTCTCTGCTAACAGCCTGCAGAGCGCTGTGCCCAATATACAGAAACGTCTTGCGGTATCTCCTACAGGGAAAGTGCCAGGAGGGAATTGTCGATCTTGTTCTCAGTGTCTCTGAGAATTGCTCTGATTCTCCGTGTGACCTCTTTGCTAAGACTCTCCAGAGAGCCGTCCTCAAAACCAACACACATCTTGACATACCTCCCACATTGATCGCAGTGTCTCCAGGAACCGCATTCAGCGAGCCAGGAACTTTTCTCCCTACACTGTCCCTTGAGTTGTCCTCAAAACCAATATACATCGTGCTATATCTCCCACATGGAAAATGCCAGGAGGGAAAAGTGGGGATTAGCTTAGACTTTCTCGGAACTGCTTCAAATCAACTAGATATCTTTGTGCTGTAAATCTCCCAATAGCCAAACGCAAAAGCAGCAAACATCTCGCTGTATGTCCCACATTGAAAGTGCCAAGAGAGTAATATAGAGCTTGCTCTCCCTGTCTTTGAGTACTGTTTTCACTGTCCCGGTTACCTCTTTGCTAACATTCTCTTCAGAGCTGCAGTGAAACCAGGAACCACGTGGAGAAGGCACCCACACTGAAAGTGCCTGCAGGCAACATTGGGGCTTCTTCTCAGTGTCTCTGACATAGGGTTTCACTGTCCCGGGAAAGTCTCTGCTAACACCCTGCAGAGCGCTGTGCCCAATATACAGAAACGTCTTGCGGTATCTCCTACAGGGAAAGTGCCAGGAGGGAATTGTCGATCTTGTTCTCAGTGTCTCTGAGAATTGCTCTGATTCTCCGTGTGACCTCTTTGCTAAGACTCTCCAGAGAGCCGTCCTCAAAACCAACACACATCTTGACATATCTCCCACATTGATCGCAGTGTCTCGAGGAACGGCATTCAGCGAGCCAGGAACTTTTCTCCCTACACTGTCCATTGAGTTGTCCTCAAAACCAATATACATCGTGCTACATCTCCCACATGGAAAATGCCAGGAGGGAAAAGTGGGGATTAGCTTAGACTTTCTCAGAACTGCTTCAAATCAACTAGATATCTTTGTGCTGTAAATCTCCCAATAGCCAAACGCAAAAGCAGCAAACATCTCGCTGTATGTCCCACATTGAAAGTGCCAAGAGAGTAATATAGAGCTTGCTCTCCCTGTCTTTGAGTACTGTTTTCACTGTCCCGGTTACCTCTTTGCTAACATTCTCTTCAGAGCTGCAGTGAAACCAGGAACCACGTGGAGAAGGCACCCACACTGAAAGTGCCTGCAGGCAACATTGGGGCTTCTTCTCAGTGTCTCTGACATAGGGTTTCACTGTCCCGGGAAAGTCTCTGCTAACACCCTGCAGAGCGCTGTGCCCAATATACAGAAACGTCTTGCGGTATCTCCTACAGGGAAAGTGCCAGGAGGGAATTGTCGATCTTGTTCTCAGTGTCTCTGAGAATTGCTCTGATTCTCCGTGTGACCTCTTTGCTAAGACTCTCCAGAGAGCCGTCCTCAAAACCAACACACATCTTGACATATCTCCCACATTGATCGCAGTGTCTCCAGGAACGGCATTCAGTGAGCCAGGAATTTTTCCCCCTACACTGTCCATTGAGTTGTCCTCAAAACCAGTATACATCGTGCTATATCTCCCACATGGAAAGTGCCAGGAGGGAAAAGTGGGGATTAGCTTAGACTTTCTCGGAACTGCTTCAAATCAACTAGATATCTTTGTGCTGTAAATCTCCCAATAGCCAAACGCAAAAGCAGCAAACATCTCGCTGTATGTCCCACATTGAAAGTGCCAAGAGAGTAATATAGAGCTTGCTCTCCCTGTCTTTGAGTACTGTTTTCACTGTCCCGCTTACCTCTTTGCTAACATTCTCTTCAGAGCTGCAGTGAAACCAGGAACCACGTGGAGAAGGCACCCACACTGAAAGTGCCTGCAGGCAACATTGGGCCTTCTTCTCAGTGTCTCTGATATAGGGTTTCACTGTCCCGGGAAAGTCTCTGCTAACAGCCTGCAGAGCGCTGTGCCCAATATACAGAAACGTCTTGCGGTATCTCCTACAGGGAAAGTGCCAGGAGGGAATTGTCGATCTTGTTCTCAGTGTCTCTGAGAATTGCTCTGATTCTCCGTGTGACCTCTTTGCTAAGACTCTCCAGAGAGCCGTCCTCAAAACCAACACACATCTTGACATACCTCCCACATTGATCGCAGTGTCTCCAGGAACCGCATTCAGCGAGCCAGGAACTTTTCTCCCTACACTGTCCCTTGAGTTGTCCTCAAAACCAATATACATCGTGCTATATCTCCCACATGGAAAATGCCAGGAGGGAAAAGTGGGGATTAGCTTAGACTTTCTCGGAACTGCTTCAAATCAACTAGATATCTTTGTGCTGTAAATCTCCCAATAGCCAAACGCAAAAGCAGCAAACATCTCGCTGTATGTCCCACATTGAAAGTGCCAAGAGAGTAATATAGAGCTTGCTCTCCCTGTCTTTGAGTACTGTTTTCACTGTCCCGGTTACCTCTTTGCTAACATTCTCTTCAGAGCTGCAGTGAAACCAGGAACCACGTGGAGAAGGCACCCACACTGAAAGTGCCTGCAGGCAACATTGGGGCTTCTTCTCAGTGTCTCTGACATAGGGTTTCACTGTCCCGGGAAAGTCTCTGCTAACACCCTGCAGAGCGCTGTGCCCAATATACAGAAACGTCTTGCGGTATCTCCTACAGGGAAAGTGCCAGGAGGGAATTGTCGATCTTGTTCTCAGTGTCTCTGAGAATTGCTCTGATTCTCCGTGTGACCTCTTTGCTAAGACTCTCCAGAGAGCCGTCCTCAAAACCAACACACATCTTGACATATCTCCCACATTGATCGCAGTGTCTCGAGGAACGGCATTCAGCGAGCCAGGAACTTTTCTCCCTACACTGTCCATTGAGTTGTCCTCAAAACCAATATACATCGTGCTACATCTCCCACATGGAAAATGCCAGGAGGGAAAAGTGGGGATTAGCTTAGACTTTCTCAGAACTGCTTCAAATCAACTAGATATCTTTGTGCTGTAAATCTCCCAATAGCCAAACGCAAAAGCAGCAAACATCTCGCTGTATGTCCCACATTGAAAGTGCCAAGAGAGTAATATAGAGCTTGCTCTCCCTGTCTTTGAGTACTGTTTTCACTGTCCCGGTTACCTCTTTGCTAACATTCTCTTCAGAGCTGCAGTGAAACCAGGAACCACGTGGAGAAGGCACCCACACTGAAAGTGCCTGCAGGGAACATTGGGCCTTCTTCTCAGTGTCTCTGACATAGGGTTTCACTGTCCCGGGAAAGTCTCTGCTAACAGCCTGCAGAGCGCTGTGCCCAATATACAGAAACGTCTTGCGGTATCTCCTACAGGGAAAGTGCCAGGAGGGAATTGTCGATCTTGTTCTCAGTGTCTCTGAGAATTGCTCTGATTCTCCGTGTGACCTCTTTGCTAAGACTCTCCAGAGAGCCGTCCTCAAAACCAACACACATCTTGACATATCTCCCACATAGATCGCAGGGTCTCCAGGAATGGCATTCAGCGAGCCAGGAGCTTTTCTCCCTACACTGTCCCTTGAGTTGTCCTCAAAACCATTATACATCGTGCTATATCTCCCACATGGAAAGTGCCAGGAGGGAAAAGTGAGGATTAGCTTAGACTTTCTCGGAACTGCTTCAAATCAACTAGATATCTTTGTGCTGTAAATCTCCCAATAGCCAAACGCAAAAGCAGCAAACATCTCGCTGTATGTCCCACATTGAAAGTGCCAAGAGAGTAATATAGAGCTTGCTCTCCCTGTCTTTGAGTACTGTTTTCACTGTCCCGGTTACCTCTTTGCTAACATTCTCTTCAGAGCTGCACTGAAACCAGGAACCACGTGGAGAAGGCACCCACACTGAAAGTGCCTGAAGGCAACATTGGGCCTTCTTCTCAGTGTCTCTGACATAGGGTTTCACTGTCCCGGGAAAGTCTCTGCTAACACCCTGCAGAGCGCTGTGCCCAATATACAGAAACGTCTTGCGGTATCTCCTACAGGGAAAGTGCCAGGAGGGAATTGTCGATCTTGTTCTCAGTGTCTCTGAGAATTGCTCTGATTCTCCGTGTGACCTCTTTGCTAAGACTCTCCAGAGAGCCGTCCTCAAAACCAACACACATCTTGACATATCTCCCACATTGATCGCAGTGTCTCCAGGAACGGCATTCAGTGAGCCAGGAATTTTTCCCCCTACACTGTCCATTGAGTTGTCCTCAAAACCAGTATACATCGTGCTATATCTCCCACATGGAAAGTGCCAGGAGGGAAAAGTCGGGATTAGCTTAGACTTTCTCGGAACTGCTTCAAATCAACTAGATATCTTTGTGCTGTAAATCTCACAATAGCCAAACGCAAAAGCAGCAAACATCTCGCTGTATGTCCCACATTGAAAGTGCCAAGAGAGTAATATAGAGCTTGCTCTCCCTGTCTTTGAGTACTGTTTTCACTGTCCCGCTTACCTCTTTGCTAACATTCTCTTCAGAGCTGCAGTGAAACCAGGAACCACGTGGAGAAGGCACCCACACTGAAAGTGCCTGCAGGCAACATTGGGGCTTCTTCTCAGTGTCTCTGACATAGGGTTTCACTGTCCCGGGAAAGTCTCTGCTAACAGCCTGCAGAGCGCTGTGCCCAATATACAGAAACGTCTTGCGGTATCTCCTACAGGGAAAGTGCCAGGAGGGAATTGTCGATCTTGTTCTCAGTGTCTCTGAGAATTGCTCTGATTCTCCGTGTGACCTCTTTGCTAAGACTCTCCAGAGAGCCGTCCTCAAAACCAACACACATCTTGACATATCTCCCACATTGATCGCAGGGTCTCCAGGAACGGCATTCAGTGAGCCAGGAACTTTTCTCCCTACACTGTCCCTTGAGTTGTCCTCAAAACCAATATACATCGTGCTATATCTCCCACATGGAAAATGCCAGGAGGGAAAAGTGGGGATTAGCTTAGACTTTCTCGGAACTGCTTCAAATCAACTAGATATCTTTGTGCTGTAAATCTCCCAATAGCCAAACGCAAAAGCAGCAAACATCTCGCTGTATGTCCCACATTGAAAGTGCCAAGAGAGTAATATAGAGCTTGCTCTCCCTGTCTTTGAGTACTGTTTTCACTGTCCCGGTTACCTCTTTGCTAACATTCTCTTCAGAGCTGCACTGAAACCAGGAACCACGTGGAGAAGGCACCCACACTGAAAGTGCCTGCAGGCAACATTGGGCCTTCTTCTCAGTGTCTCTGACATAGGGTTTCACTGTCCCGGGAAAGTCTCTGCTAACACCCTGCAGAGCGCTGTGCCCAATATACAGAAACGTCTTGCGGTATCTCCTACAGGGAAAGTGCCAGGAGGGAATTGTCGATCTTGTTCTCAGTGTCTCTGAGAATTGCTCTGATTCTCCGTGTGACCTCTTTGCTAAGACTCTCCAGAGAGCCGTCCTCAAAACCAACAAACATCTTGACATATCTCCCACATTGATTGCAGGGTCTCCAGGAACGGCATTCAGTGAGCCAGGAGCTTTTCTCCCTACACTGTCCCTTGAGTTGTCCTCAAAACCAATATACATCGTGCTATATCTCCCACATGGAAAATGCCAGGAGGGAAAAGTGGGGATTAGCTTAGACTTTCTCGGAACTGCTTCAAATCAACTAGATATCTTTGTGCTGTAAATCTCCCAATAGCCAAACGCAAAAGCAGCAAACATCTCGCTGTATGTCCCACATTGAAAGTGCCAAGAGAGTAATATAGAGCTTGCTCTCCCTGTCTTTGAGTACTGTTTTCACTGTCCCGGTTACCTCTTTGCTAACATTCTCTTCAGAGCTGCAGTGAAACCAGGAACCACGTGGAGAAGGCACCCACACTGAAAGTGCCTGCAGGCAACATTGGGGCTTCTTCTCAGTGTCTCTGACATAGGGTTTCACTGTCCCGGGAAAGTCTCTGCTAACACCCTGCAGAGCGCTGTGCCCAATATACAGAAACGTCTTGCGGTATCTCCTACAGGGAAAGTGCCAGGAGGGAATTGTCGATCTTGTTCTCAGTGTCTCTGAGAATTGCTCTGATTCTCCGTGTGACCTCTTTGCTAAGACTCTCCAGAGAGCCGTCCTCAAAACCAACACACATCTTGACATATCTCCCACATTGATCGCAGTGTCTCGAGGAACGGCATTCAGCGAGCCAGGAACTTTTCTCCCTACACTGTCCATTGAGTTGTCCTCAAAACCAATATACATCGTGCTACATCTCCCACATGGAAAATGCCAGGAGGGAAAAGTGGGGATTAGCTTAGACTTTCTCAGAACTGCTTCAAATCAACTAGATATCTTTGTGCTGTAAATCTCCCAATAGCCAAACGCAAAAGCAGCAAACATCTCGCTGTATGTCCCACATTGAAAGTGCCAAGAGAGTAATATAGAGCTTGCTCTCCCTGTCTTTGAGTACTGTTTTCACTGTCCCGGTTACCTCTTTGCTAACATTCTCTTCAGAGCTGCAGTGAAACCAGGAACCACGTGGAGAAGGCACCCACACTGAAAGTGCCTGCAGGGAACATAGGGCATTCTTCTCAGTGTCTCTGACATAGGGTTTCACTGTCCCGGGAAAGTCTCTGCTAACACCCTGCAGAGCGCTGTGCCCAATATACAGAAACGTCTTGCGGTATCTCCTACAGGGAAAGTGCCAGGAGGGAATTGTCGATCTTGTTCTCAGTGTCTCTGAGAATTGCTCTGATTCTCCGTGTGACCTCTTTGCTAAGACTCTCCAGAGAGCCGTCCTCAAAACCAACACACATCTTGACATATCTCCCACATTGATCGCAGGGTCTCCAGGAATGGCATTCAGCGAGCCAGCAGCTTTTCTCCCTACACTGTCCCTTGAGTTGTCCTCAAAACCAATATACATCGTGCTATATCTCCCACATGGAAAGTGCCAGGAGGGAAAAGTGAGGATTAGCTTAGACTTTCTCGGAACTGCTTCAAATCAACTAGATATCTTTGTGCTGTAAATCTCCCAATAGCCAAACGCAAAAGCAGCAAACATCTTGCTGTATGTCCCACATTGAAAGTGCCAAGAGAGTAATATAGAGCTTGCTCTCCCTGTCTTTGAGTACTGTTTTCACTGTCCCGGTTACCTCTTTGCTAACATTCTCTTCAGAGCTGCAGTGAAACCAGGAACCACGTGGAGAAGGCACCCACACTGAAAGTGCCTGCAGGCAACATTGGGGCTTCTTCTCAGTGTCTCTGACATAGGGTTTCACTGTCCCGGGAAAGTCTCTGCTAACAGCCTGCAGAGCGCTGTGCCCAATATACAGAAACGTCTTGCGGTATCTCCTACAGGGAAAGTGCCAGGAGGGAATTGTCGATCTTGTTCTCAGTGTCTCTGAGAATTGCTCTGATTCTCCGTGTGACCTCTTTGCTAAGACTCTCCAGAGAGCCGTCCTCAAAACCAACACACATCTTGACATATCTCCCACATTGATTGCAGGGTCTCCAGGAACGGCATTCAGTGAGCCAGGAACTTTTCTCCCTACACTGTCCCTTGAGTTGTCCTCAAAACCAATATACATCGTGCTATATCTCCCACATGGAAAATGCCAGGAGGGAAAAGTGGGGATTAGCTTAGACTTTCTCGGAACTGCTTCAAATCAACTAGATATCTTTGTGCTGTAAATCTCCCAATAGCCAAACGCAAAAGCAGCAAACATCTCGCTGTATGTCCCACATTGAAAGTGCCAAGAGAGTAATATAGAGCTTGCTCTCCCTGTCTTTGAGTACTGTTTTCACTGTCCCGGTTACCTCTTTGCTAACATTCTCTTCAGAGCTGCAGTGAAACCAGGAACCACGTGGAGAAGGCACCCACACTGAAAGTGCCTGCAGGCAACATTGGGGCTTCTTCTCAGTGTCTCTGACATAGGGTTTCACTGTCCCGGGAAAGTCTCTGCTAACAGCCTGCAGAGCGCTGTGCCCAATATACAGAAACGTCTTGCGGTATCTCCTACAGGGAAAGTGCCAGGAGGGAATTGTCGATCTTGTTCTCAGTGTCTCTGAGAATTGCTCTGATTCTCCGTGTGACCTCTTTGCTAAGACTCTCCAGAGAGCCGTCCTCAAAACCAACACACATCTTGACATATCTCCCACATTGATCGCAGTGTCTCCAGGAACGGCATTCAGTGAGCCAGGAATTTTTCCCCCTACACTGTCCATTGAGTTGTCCTCAAAACCAGTATACATCGTGCTATATCTCCCACATGGAAAGTGCCAGGAGGGAAAAGTGGGGATTAGCTTAGACTTTCTCGGAACTGCTTCAAATCAACTAGATATCTTTGTGCTGTAAATCTCCCAATAGCCAAACGCAAAAGCAGCAAACATCTCGCTGTATGTCCCACATTGAAAGTGCCAAGAGAGTAATATAGAGCTTGCTCTCCCTGTCTTTGAGTACTGTTTTCACTGTCCCGCTTACCTCTTTGCTAACATTCTCTTCAGAGCTGCAGTGAAACCAGGAACCACGTGGAGAAGGCACCCACACTGAAAGTGCCTGCAGGCAACATTGGGCCTTCTTCTCAGTGTCTCTGATATAGGGTTTCACTGTCCCGGGAAAGTCTCTGCTAACAGCCTGCAGAGCGCTGTGCCCAATATACAGAAACGTCTTGCGGTATCTCCTACAGGGAAAGTGCCAGGAGGGAATTGTCGATCTTGTTCTCAGTGTCTCTGAGAATTGCTCTGATTCTCCGTGTGACCTCTTTGCTAAGACTCTCCAGAGAGCCGTCCTCAAAACCAACACACATCTTGACATACCTCCCACATTGATCGCAGTGTCTCCAGGAACCGCATTCAGCGAGCCAGGAACTTTTCTCCCTACACTGTCCCTTGAGTTGTCCTCAAAACCAATATACATCGTGCTATATCTCCCACATGGAAAATGCCAGGAGGGAAAAGTGGGGATTAGCTTAGACTTTCTCGGAACTGCTTCAAATCAACTAGATATCTTTGTGCTGTAAATCTCCCAATAGCCAAACGCAAAAGCAGCAAACATCTCGCTGTATGTCCCACATTGAAAGTGCCAAGAGAGTAATATAGAGCTTGCTCTCCCTGTCTTTGAGTACTGTTTTCACTGTCCCGGTTACCTCTTTGCTAACATTCTCTTCAGAGCTGCAGTGAAACCAGGAACCACGTGGAGAAGGCACCCACACTGAAAGTGCCTGCAGGCAACATTGGGGCTTCTTCTCAGTGTCTCTGACATAGGGTTTCACTGTCCCGGGAAAGTCTCTGCTAACACCCTGCAGAGCGCTGTGCCCAATATACAGAAACGTCTTGCGGTATCTCCTACAGGGAAAGTGCCAGGAGGGAATTGTCGATCTTGTTCTCAGTGTCTCTGAGAATTGCTCTGATTCTCCGTGTGACCTCTTTGCTAAGACTCTCCAGAGAGCCGTCCTCAAAACCAACACACATCTTGACATATCTCCCACATTGATCGCAGTGTCTCGAGGAACGGCATTCAGCGAGCCAGGAACTTTTCTCCCTACACTGTCCATTGAGTTGTCCTCAAAACCAATATACATCGTGCTACATCTCCCACATGGAAAATGCCAGGAGGGAAAAGTGGGGATTAGCTTAGACTTTCTCAGAACTGCTTCAAATCAACTAGATATCTTTGTGCTGTAAATCTCCCAATAGCCAAACGCAAAAGCAGCAAACATCTCGCTGTATGTCCCACATTGAAAGTGCCAAGAGAGTAATATAGAGCTTGCTCTCCCTGTCTTTGAGTACTGTTTTCACTGTCCCGGTTACCTCTTTGCTAACATTCTCTTCAGAGCTGCAGTGAAACCAGGAACCACGTGGAGAAGGCACCCACACTGAAAGTGCCTGCAGGGAACATTGGGCCTTCTTCTCAGTGTCTCTGACATAGGGTTTCACTGTCCCGGGAAAGTCTCTGCTAACAGCCTGCAGAGCGCTGTGCCCAATATACAGAAACGTCTTGCGGTATCTCCTACAGGGAAAGTGCCAGGAGGGAATTGTCGATCTTGTTCTCAGTGTCTCTGAGAATTGCTCTGATTCTCCGTGTGACCTCTTTGCTAAGACTCTCCAGAGAGCCGTCCTCAAAACCAACACACATCTTGACATATCTCCCACATAGATCGCAGGGTCTCCAGGAATGGCATTCAGCGAGCCAGGAGCTTTTCTCCCTACACTGTCCCTTGAGTTGTCCTCAAAACCATTATACATCGTGCTATATCTCCCACATGGAAAGTGCCAGGAGGGAAAAGTGAGGATTAGCTTAGACTTTCTCGGAACTGCTTCAAATCAACTAGATATCTTTGTGCTGTAAATCTCCCAATAGCCAAACGCAAAAGCAGCAAACATCTCGCTGTATGTCCCACATTGAAAGTGCCAAGAGAGTAATATAGAGCTTGCTCTCCCTGTCTTTGAGTACTGTTTTCACTGTCCCGGTTACCTCTTTGCTAACATTCTCTTCAGAGCTGCACTGAAACCAGGAACCACGTGGAGAAGGCACCCACACTGAAAGTGCCTGAAGGCAACATTGGGCCTTCTTCTCAGTGTCTCTGACATAGGGTTTCACTGTCCCGGGAAAGTCTCTGCTAACACCCTGCAGAGCGCTGTGCCCAATATACAGAAACGTCTTGCGGTATCTCCTACAGGGAAAGTGCCAGGAGGGAATTGTCGATCTTGTTCTCAGTGTCTCTGAGAATTGCTCTGATTCTCCGTGTGACCTCTTTGCTAAGACTCTCCAGAGAGCCGTCCTCAAAACCAACACACATCTTGACATATCTCCCACATTGATTGCAGGGTCTCCAGGAACGGCATTCAGTGAGCCAGGAACTTTTCTCCCTACACTGTCCATTGAGTTGTCCTCAAAACCAATATACATCGTGCTATATCTCCCACATGGAAAATGCCAGGAGGGAAAAGTGGGGATTAGCTTAGACTTTCTCGGAACTGCTTCAAATCAACTAGATATCTTTGTGCTGTAAATCTCCCAATAGCCAAACGCAAAAGCAGCAAACATCTCGCTGTATGTCCCACATTGAAAGTGCCAAGAGAGTAATATAGAGCTTGCTCTCCCTGTCTTTGAGTACTGTTTTCACTGTCCCGGTTACCTCTTTGCTAACATTCTCTTCAGAGCTGCAGTGAAACCAGGAACCACGTGGAGAAGGCACCCACACTGAAAGTGCCTGCAGGCAACATTGGGGCTTCTTCTCAGTGTCTCTGACATAGGGTTTCACTGTCCCGGGAAAGTCTCTGCTAACACCCTGCAGAGCGCTGTGCCCAATATACAGAAACGTCTTGCGGTATCTCCTACAGGGAAAGTGCCAGGAGGGAATTGTCGATCTTGTTCTCAGTGTCTCTGAGAATTGCTCTGATTCTCCGTGTGACCTCTTTGCTAAGACTCTCCAGAGAGCCGTCCTCAAAACCAACACACATCTTGACATATCTCCCACATTGATCGCAGTGTCTCCAGGAACGGCATTCAGTGAGCCAGGAATTTTTCCCCCTACACTGTCCATTGAGTTGTCCTCAAAACCAGTATACATCGTGCTATATCTCCCACATGGAAAGTGCCAGGAGGGAAAAGTCGGGATTAGCTTAGACTTTCTCGGAACTGCTTCAAATCAACTAGATATCTTTGTGCTGTAAATCTCACAATAGCCAAACGCAAAAGCAGCAAACATCTCGCTGTATGTCCCACATTGAAAGTGCCAAGAGAGTAATATAGAGCTTGCTCTCCCTGTCTTTGAGTACTGTTTTCACTGTCCCGCTTACCTCTTTGCTAACATTCTCTTCAGAGCTGCAGTGAAACCAGGAACCACGTGGAGAAGGCACCCACACTGAAAGTGCCTGCAGGCAACATTGGGGCTTCTTCTCAGTGTCTCTGACATAGGGTTTCACTGTCCCGGGAAAGTCTCTGCTAACAGCCTGCAGAGCTCTGTGCCCAATATACAGAAACGTCTTGCGGTATCTCCTACAGGGAAAGTGCCAGGAGGGAATTGTCGATCTTGTTCTCAGTGTCTCTGAGAATTGCTCTGATTCTCCGTGTGACCTCTTTGCTAAGACTCTCCAGAGAGCCGTCCTCAAAACCAACACACATCTTGACATATCTCCCACATTGATCGCAGGGTCTCCAGGAACGGCATTCAGTGAGCCAGGAACTTTTCTCCCTACACTGTCCCTTGAGTTGTCCTCAAAACCAATATACATCGTGCTATATCTCCCACATGGAAAATGCCAGGAGGGAAAAGTGGGGATTAGCTTAGACTTTCTCGGAACTGCTTCAAATCAACTAGATATCTTTGTGCTGTAAATCTCCCAATAGCCAAACGCAAAAGCAGCAAACATCTCGCTGTATGTCCCACATTGAAAGTGCCAAGAGAGTAATATAGAGCTTGCTCTCCCTGTCTTTGAGTACTGTTTTCACTGTCCCGGTTACCTCTTTGCTAACATTCTCTTCAGAGCTGCACTGAAACCAGGAACCACGTGGAGAAGGCACCCACACTGAAAGTGCCTGCAGGCAACATTGGGCCTTCTTCTCAGTGTCTCTGACATAGGGTTTCACTGTCCCGGGAAAGTCTCTGCTAACACCCTGCAGAGCGCTGTGCCCAATATACAGAAACGTCTTGCGGTATCTCCTACAGGGAAAGTGCCAGGAGGGAATTGTCGATCTTGTTCTCAGTGTCTCTGAGAATTGCTCTGATTCTCCGTGTGACCTCTTTGCTAAGACTCTCCAGAGAGCCGTCCTCAAAACCAACAAACATCTTGACATATCTCCCACATTGATTGCAGGGTCTCCAGGAACGGCATTCAGTGAGCCAGGAACTTTTCTCCCTACACTGTCCCTTGAGTTGTCCTCAAAACCAATATACATCGTGCTATATCTCCCACATGGAAAATGCCAGGAGGGAAAAGTGGGGATTAGCTTAGACTTTCTCGGAACTGCTTCAAATCAACTAGATATCTTTGTGCTGTAAATCTCCCAATAGCCAAACGCAAAAGCAGCAAACATCTCGCTGTATGTCCCACATTGAAAGTGCCAAGAGAGTAATATAGAGCTTGCTCTCCCTGTCTTTGAGTACTGTTTTCACTGTCCCGCTTACCTCTTTGCTAACATTCTCTTCAGAGCTGCAGTGAAACCAGGAACCACGTGGAGAAGGCACCCACACTGAAAGTGCCTGCAGGCAACATTGGGGCTTCTTCTCAGTGTCTCTGACATAGGGTTTCACTGTCCCGGGAAAGTCTCTGCTAACACCCTGCAGAGCGCTGTGCCCAATATACAGAAACGTCTTGCGGTATCTCCTACAGGGAAAGTGCCAGGAGGGAATTGTCGATCTTGTTCTCAGTGTCTCTGAGAATTGCTCTGATTCTCCGTGTGACCTCTTTGCTAAGACTCTCCAGAGAGCCGTCCTCAAAACCAACACACATCTTGACATATCTCCCACATTGATCGCAGTGTCTCCAGGAACGGCATTCAGCGAGCCAGGAATTTTTCCCCCTACACTGTCCATTGAGTTGTCCTCAAAACCAGTATACATCGTGCTATATCTCCCACATGGAAAGTGCCAGGAGGGAAAAGTGGGGATTAGCTTAGACTTTCTCGGAACTGCTTCAAATCAACTAGATATCTTTGTGCTGTAAATCTCCCAATAGCCAAATGCAAAAGCAGCAAACATCTCGCTGTATGTCCCACATTGAAAGTGCCAAGAGAGTAATATAGAGCTTGCTCTCCCTGTCTTTGAGTACTGTTTTCACTGTCCCGGTTACCTCTTTGCTAACATTCTCTTCAGAGCTGCAGTGAATCCAGGAACCACGTGGAGAAGGCACCCACACTGAAAGTGCCTGCAGGCAACATTGGGGCTTCTTCTCAGTGTCTCTGACATAGGGTTTCACTGTCCCGGGAAAGTCTCTGCTAACAGCCTGCAGAGCGCTGTGCCCAATATACAGAAACGTCTTGCGGTATCTCCTACAGGGAAAGTGCCAGGAGGGAATTGTCGATCTTGTTCTCAGTGTCTCTGAGAATTGCTCTGATTCTCCGTGTGACCTCTTTGCTAAGACTCTCCAGAGAGCCGTCCTCAAAACCAACACACATCTTGACATATCTCCCACATTGATCGCAGAGTCTCCAGGAACCGCATTCAGCGAGCCAGGAGCTTTTCTCCCTACACTGTCCCTTGAGTTGTCCTCAAAACCAATATACATCGTGCTATATCTCCCACATGGAAAATGCCAGGAGGGAAAAGTGGGGATTAGCTTAGACTTTCTCGGAACTGCTTCAAATCAACTAGATATCTTTGTGCTGTAAATCTCCCAGTAGCCAAACGCAAAAGCAGCGAACATCTCGCTCTATGTCCCACATTGAAAGTGCCAAGAGAGTAATATAGAGCTTGCTCTCCCTGTCTTTGAGTACTGTTTTCACTGTCCCGGTTACCTCTTTGCTAACATTCTCTTCAGAGCTGCAGTGAAACCAGGAACCACGTGGAGAAGGCACCCACACTGAAAGTGCCTGCAGGCAACATTGGGCCTTCTTCTCAGTGTCTCTGACATAGGGTTTCACTGTCCCGGGAAAGTCTCTGCTAACAGCCTGCAGAGCGCTGTGCCCAATATACAGAAACGTCTTGCGGTATCTCCTACAGGGAAAGTGCCAGGAGGGAATTGTCGATCTTGTTCTCAGTGTCTCTGAGAATTGCTCTGATTCTCCGTGTGACCTCTTTGCTAAGACTCTCCAGAGAGCCGTCCTCAAAACCAACACACATCTTGACATATCTCCCACATTGATCGCAGAGTCTCCAGGAACCGCATTCAGCGAGCCAGGAGCTTTTCTCCCTACACTGTCCCTTGAGTTGTCCTCAAAACCAATATACATCGTGCTATATCTCCCACATGGAAAATGCCAGGAGGGAAAAGTGGGGATTAGTTTAGACTTTCTCGGAACTGCTTCTAATCAACTAGATATCTTTGTGCTGTAAATCTCCCAGTAGCCAAACGCAAAAGCAGCAAACATCTCGCTGTATGTCCCACATTGAAAGTGCCAAGAGAGTAATATAGAGCTTGCTCTCCCTGTCTTTGAGTACTGTTTTCACTGTCCCGGTTACCTCTTTGCTAACATTCTCTTCAGAGCTGCAGTGAAACCAGGAACCACGTGGAGAAGGCACCCACACTGAAAGTGCCTGCAGGCAACATTGGGGCTTCTTCTCAGTGTCTCTGACATAGGGTTTCACTGTCCCGGGAAAGTCTCTGCTAACACCCTGCAGAGCGCTGTGCCCAATATACAGAAACGTCTTGCGGTATCTCCTACAGGGAAAGTGCCAGGAGGGAATTGTCGATCTTGTTCTCAGTGTCTCTGAGAATTGCTCTGATTCTCCGTGTGACCTCTTTGCTAAGACTCTCCAGAGAGCCGTCCTCAAAACCAACACACATCTTGACATATCTCCCACATTGATCGCAGTGTCTCCAGGAACGGCATTCAGTGAGCCAGGAATTTTTCCCCCTACACTGTCCATTGAGTTGTCCTCAAAACCAGTATACATCGTGCTATATCTCCCACATGGAAAGTGCCAGGAGGGAAAAGTGGGGATTAGCTTAGACTTTCTCGGAACTGCTTCAAATCAACTAGATATCTTTGTGCTGTAAATCTCCCAATAGCCAAATGCAAAAGCAGCAAACATCTCGCTGTATGTCCCACATTGAAAGTGCCAAGAGAGTAATATAGAGCTTGCTCTCCCTGTCTTTGAGTACTGTTTTCACTGTCCCGGTTACCTCTTTGCTAACATTCTCTTCAGAGCTGCAGTGAATCCAGGAACCACGTGGAGAAGGCACCCACACTGAAAGTGCCTGCAGGCAACATTGGGGCTTCTTCTCAGTGTCTCTGACATAGGGTTTCACTGTCCCGGGAAAGTCTCTGCTAACAGCCTGCAGAGCGCTGTGCCCAATATACAGAAACGTCTTGCGGTATCTCCTACAGGGAAAGTGCCAGGAGGGAATTGTCGATCTTGTTCTCAGTGTCTCTGAGAATTGCTCTGATTCTCCGTGTGACCTCTTTGCTAAGACTCTCCAGAGAGCCGTCCTCAAAACCAACACACATCTTGACATATCTCCCACATTGATCGCAGAGTCTCCAGGAACCGCATTCAGCGAGCCAGGAGCTTTTCTCCCTACACTGTCCCTTGAGTTGTCCTCAAAACCAATATACATCGTGCTATATCTCCCACATGGAAAATGCCAGGAGGGAAAAGTGGGGATTAGCTTAGACTTTCTCGGAACTGCTTCAAATCAACTAGATATCTTTGTGCTGTAAATCTCCCAGTAGCCAAACGCAAAAGCAGCGAACATCTCGCTCTATGTCCCACATTGAAAGTGCCAAGAGAGTAATATAGAGCTTGCTCTCCCTGTCTTTGAGTACTGTTTTCACTGTCCCGGTTACCTCTTTGCTAACATTCTCTTCAGAGCTGCAGTGAAACCAGGAACCACGTGGAGAAGGCACCCACACTGAAAGTGCCTGCAGGCAACATTGGGCCTTCTTCTCAGTGTCTCTGACATAGGGTTTCACTGTCCCGGGAAAGTCTCTGCTAACAGCCTGCAGAGCGCTGTGCCCAATATACAGAAACGTCTTGCGGTATCTCCTACAGGGAAAGTGCCAGGAGGGAATTGTCGATCTTGTTCTCAGTGTCTCTGAGAATTGCTCTGATTCTCCATGTGACCTCTTTGCTAAGACTCTCCAGAGAGCCGTCCTCAAAACCAACACACATCTTGACATATCTCCCACATTGATCGCAGAGTCTCCAGGAACCGCATTCAGCGAGCCAGGAGCTTTTCTCCCTACACTGTCCCTTGAGTTGTCCTCAAAACCAATATACATCGTGCTATATCTCCCACATGGAAAATGCCAGGAGGGAAAAGTGGGGATTAGTTTAGACTTTCTCGGAACTGCTTCTAATCAACTAGATATCTTTGTGCTGTAAATCTCCCAGTAGCCAAACGCAAAAGCAGCAAACATCTCGCTGTATGTCCCACATTGAAAGTGCCAAGAGAGTAATATAGAGCTTGCTCTCCCTGTCTTTGAGTACTGTTTTCACTGTCCCGCTTACCTCTTTGCTAACATTCTCTTCAGAGCTGCAGTGAAACCAGGAACCACGTGGAGAAGGCACCCACACTGAAAGTGCCTGCAGGCAACATTGGGGCTTCTTCTCAGTGTCTCTGACATAGGGTTTCACTGTCCCGGGAAAGTCTCTGCTAACAGCCTGCAGAGCGCTGTGCCCAATATACAGAAACGTCTTGCGGTATCTCCTACAGGGAAAGTGCCAGGAGGGAATTGTCGACCTTGTTCTCAGTGTCTCTGAGAATTGCTCTGATTCTCCGTGTGACCTCTTTGCTAAGACGCTCCAGAGAGCCGTCCTCAAAACCAACACACATCTTGACATATCTCCCACATTGATCGCAGTGTCTCCAGGAACCGCATTCAGCGAGCCAGGAGCTTTTCTCCCTACACTGTCCCTTGAGTTGTCCTCAAAACCAATATACATCGTGCTATATCTCCCACATGGAAAATGCCAGGAGGGAAAAGTGGGGATTAGCTTAGACTTTCTCGGAACTGCTTCAAATCAACTAGATATCTTTGTGCTGTAAATCTCCCAATAGCCAAACGCAAAAGCAGCGAACATCTCGCTCTATGTCCCACATTGAAAGTGCCAAGAGAGTAATATAGAGCTTGCTCTCCCTGTCTTTGAGTACTGTTTTCACTGTCCCGGTTACCTCTTTGCTAACATTCTCTTCAGAGCTGCAGTGAAACCAGGACCCACGTGGAGAAGGCACCCACACTGAAAGTGCCTGCAGGCAACATTGGGGCTTCTTCTCAGTGTCTCTGACATAGGGTTTCACTGTCCCGGGAAAGTCTCTGCTAACAGCCTGCAGAGCGCTGTGCCCAATATACAGAAACGTCTTGCGGTATCTCCTACAGGGAAAGTGCCAGGAGGGAATTGTCGATCTTGTTCTCAGTGTCTCTGAGAATTGCTCTGATTCTCCGTGTGACCTCTTTGCTAAGACTCTCCAGAGAGCCGTCCTCAAAACCAACACACATCTTGACATATCTCCCACATTGATCGCAGTGTCTCCAGGAACCGCATTCAGCGAGCCAGGAGCTTTTCTCCCTACACTGTCCATTGAGTTGTCCTCAAAACCAATATACATCGTGCTATATCTCCCACATGGAAAGTGCCAGGAGGGAAAAGTGGGGATTAGCTTAGACTTTCTCGGAACTGCTTCAAATCAACTAGATATCTTTGTGCTGTAAATCTCCCAATAGCCAAATGCAAAAGCAGCAAACATCTCGCTGTATGTCCCACATTGAAAGTGCCAAGAGAGTAATATAGAGCTTGCTCTCCCTGTCTTTGAGTACTGTTTTCACTGTCCCGGTTACCTCTTTGCTAACATTCTCTTCAGAGCTGCAGTGAATCCAGGAACCACGTGGAGAAGGCACCCACACTGAAAGTGCCTGCAGGCAACATTGGGGCTTCTTCTCAGTGTCTCTGACATAGGGTTTCACTGTCCCGGGAAAGTCTCTGCTAACACCCTGCAGAGCGCTGTGCCCAATATACAGAAACGTCTTGCGGTATCTCCTACAGGGAAAGTGCCAGGAGGGAATTGTCGATCTTGTTCTCAGTGTCTCTGAGAATTGCTCTGATTCTCCGTGTGACCTCTTTGCTAAGACTCTCCAGAGAGCCGTCCTCAAAACCAACACACATCTTGACATATCTCCCACATTGATCGCAGGGTCTCCAGGAACGGCGTTCAGTGAGCCAGGAGCTTTTCTCCCTACACTGTCCCTTGAGTTGTCCTCAAAACCAATATACATCGTGCTATATCTCCCACATGGAAAGTGCCAGGAGGGAAAAGTGGGGATTAGCTTAGACTTTCTCGGAACTGCTTCAAATCAACTAGATATCTTTGTGCTGTAAATCTCCCAATAGCCAAACGCAAAAGCAGCGAACATCTCGCTGTATGTCCCACATTGAAAGTGCCAAGAGAGTAATATAGAGCTTGCTCTCCCTGTCTTTGAGTACTGTTTTCACTGTCCCGGTTACCTCTTTGCTAACATTCTCTTCAGAGCTGCAGTGAAACCAGGAACCACGTGGAGAAGGCACCCACACTGAAAGTGCCTGCAGGCAACATTGGGGCTTCTTCTCAGTGTCTCTGACATAGGGTTTCACTGTCCCGGGAAAGTCTCTGCTAACAGCCTGCAGAGCGCTGTGCCCAATATACAGAAACGTCTTGCGGTATCTCCTACAGGGAAAGTGCCAGGAGGGAATTGTCGATCTTGTTCTCAGTGTCTCTGAGAATTGCTCTGATTCTCCGTGTGACCTCTTTGCTAAGACTCTCCAGAGAGCCGTCCTCAAAAACAACACACATCTTGACATATCTCCCACATTGATTGCAGGGTCTCCAGGAACGGCATTCAGCGAGCCAGGAGCTTTTCTCCCTACACTGTCCCTTGAGTTGTCCTCAAAACCAATATACATCGTGCTATATCTCCCACATGGAAAATGCCAGGAGGGAAAAGTGGGGATTAGTTTAGACTTTCTCGGAACTGCTTCTAATCAACTAGATATCTTTGTGCTGTAAATCTCCCAATAGCCAAACGCAAAAGCAGCAAACATCTCGCTGTATGTCCCACATTGAAAGTGCCAAGAGAGTAATATAGAGCTTGCTCTCCCTGTCTTTGAGTACCGTTTTCACTGTCCCGGTTACCTCTTTGCTAACATTCTCTTCAGAGCTGCAGTGAAACCAGGAACCACGTGGAGAAGGCACCCACACTGAAAATGCCTGGAGGGAACATTGGGGCTTCTTCTCAGTGTCTCTGACATAGGGTTTCACTGTCCCGGGAAAGTCTCTGCTAACAGCCTGCAGAGCGCTGTGCCCAATATACAGAAACGTCTTGCGGTATCTCCTACAGGGAAAGTGCCAGGAGGGAATTGTCGATCTTGTTCTCAGTGTCTCTGAGAATTGCTCTGATTCTCCGTGTGACCTCTTTGCTAAGACTCTCCAGAGAGCCGTCCTCAAAACCAACACACATCTTGACATATCTCCCACATTGATCGCAGAGTCTCCAGGAACCGCATTCAGCGAGCCAGGAACTTTTCTCCCTACACTGTCCCTTGAGTTGTCCTCAAAACCAATATACATCGTGCTATATCTCCCACATGGAAAATGCCAGGAGGGAAAAGTGGGGATTAGTTTAGACTTTCTCGGAACTGCTTCTAATCAACTAGATATCTTTGTGCTGTAAATCTCCCAATAGCCAAACGCAAAAGCAGCAAACATCTCGCTGTATGTCCCACATTGAAAGTGCCAAGAGAGTAATATAGAGCTTGCTCTCCCTGTCTTTGAGTACCGTTTTCACTGTCCCGGTTACCTCTTTGCTAACATTCTCTTCAGAGCTGCAGTGAAACCAGGAACCACGTGGAGAAGGCACCCACACTGAAAATGCCTGGAGGGAACATTGGGGCTTCTTCTCAGTGTCTCTGACATAGGGTTTCACTGTCCCGGGAAAGTCTCTGCTAACACCCTGCAGAGCGCTGTGCCCAATATACAGAAACGTCTTGCGGTATCTCCTACAGGGAAAGTGCCAGGAGGGAATTGTCGATCTTGTTCTCAGTGTCTCTGAGAATTGCTCTGATTCTCCGTGTGACCTCTTTGCTAAGACTCTCCAGAGAGCCGTCCTCAAAACCAACACACATCTTGACATATCTCCCACATTGATCGCAGAGTCTCCAGGAACCGCATTCAGCGAGCCAGGAGCTTTTCTCCCTACACTGTCCCTTGAGTTGTCCTCAAAACCAATATACATCGTGCTATATCTCCCACATGGAAAATGCCAGGAGGGAAAAGTGGGGATTAGTTTAGACTTTCTCGGAACTGCTTCAAATCAACTAGATATCTTTGTGCTGTAAATCTCCCAATAGCCAAACGCAAAAGCAGCAAACATCTCGCTGTATGTCCCACATTGAAAGTGCCAAGAGAGTAATATAGAGCTTGCTCTCCCTGTCTTTGAGTACCGTTTTCACTGTCCCGGTTACCTCTTTGCTAACATTCTCTTCAGAGCTGCAGTGAATCCAGGAACCACGTGGAGAAGGCACCCACACTGAAAGTGCCTGGAGGGAACATTGGGCCTTCTTCTCAGTGTCTCTGACATAGGGTTTCACTGTCCCGGGAAAGTCTCTGCTAACAGCCTGCAGAGCGCTGTGCCCAATATACAGAAACGTCTTGCGGTATCTCCTACAGGGAAAGTGCCAGGAGGGAATTGTCGATCTTGTTCTCAGTGTCTCTGAGAATTGCTCTGATTCTCCGTGTGACCTCTTTGCTAAGACTCTCCAGAGAGCCGTCCTCAAAACCAACACACATCTTGACATATCTCCCACATTGATCGCAGAGTCTCCAGGAACCGCATTCAGCGAGCCAGGAGCTTTTCTCCCTACACTGTCCCTTGAGTTGTCCTCAAAACCAATATACATCGTGCTATATCTCCCACATGGAAAATGCCAGGAGGGAAAAGTGGGGATTAGTTTAGACTTTCTCGGAACTGCTTCTAATCAACTAGATATCTTTGTGCTGTAAATCTCCCAGTAGCCAAACGCAAAAGCAGCGAACATCTCGCTGTATGTCCCACATTGAAAGTGCCAAGAGAGTAATATAGAGCTTGCTCTCCCTGTCTTTGAGTACTGTTTTCACTGTCCCGGTTACCTCTTTGCTAACATTCTCTTCAGAGCTGCAGTGAAACCAGGAACCACGTGGAGAAGGCACCCACACTGAAAGTGCCTGCAGGCAACATTGGGCCTTCTTCTCAGTGTCTCTGACATAGGGTTTCACTGTCCCGGGAAAGTCTCTGCTAACACCCTGCAGAGCGCTGTGCCCAATATACAGAAACGTCTTGCGGTATCTCCTACAGGGAAAGTGCCAGGAGGGAATTGTCGACCTTGTTCTCAGTGTCTCTGAGAATTGCTCTGATTCTCCGTGTGACCTCTTTGCTAAGACGCTCCAGAGAGCCGTCCTCAAAACCAACACACATCTTGACATATCTCCCACATTGATCGCAGTGTCTCCAGGAACCGCATTCAGCGAGCCAGGAGCTTTTCTCCCTACACTGTCCCTTGAGTTGTCCTCAAAACCAATATACATCGTGCTATATCTCCCACATGGAAAATGCCAGGAGGGAAAAGTGGGGATTAGCTTAGACTTTCTCGGAACTGCTTCAAATCAACTAGATATCTTTGTGCTGTAAATCTCCCAATAGCCAAACGCAAAAGCAGCGAACATCTCGCTCTATGTCCCACATTGAAAGTGCCAAGAGAGTAATATAGAGCTTGCTCTCCCTGTCTTTGAGTACTGTTTTCACTGTCCCGGTTACCTCTTTGCTAACATTCTCTTCAGAGCTGCAGTGAATCCAGGACCCACGTGGAGAAGGCACCCACACTGAAAGTGCCTGCAGGCAACATTGGGGCTTCTTCTCAGTGTCTCTGACATAGGGTTTCACTGTCCCGGGAAAGTCTCTGCTAACAGCCTGCAGAGCGCTGTGCCCAATATACAGAAACGTCTTGCGGTATCTCCTACAGGGAAAGTGCCAGGAGGGAATTGTCGATCTTGTTCTCAGTGTCTCTGAGAATTGCTCTGATTCTCCGTGTGACCTCTTTGCTAAGACTCTCCAGAGAGCCGTCCTCAAAACCAACACACATCTTGACATATCTCCCACATTGATCGCAGGGTCTCCAGGAACGGCGTTCAGTGAGCCAGGAGCTTTTCTCCCTACACTGTCCCTTGAGTTGTCCTCAAAACCAATATACATCGTGCTATATCTCCCACATGGAAAGTGCCAGGAGGGAAAAGTGGGGATTAGCTTAGACTTTCTCGGAACTGCTTCTAATCAACTAGATATCTTTGTGCTGTAAATCTCCCAATAGCCAAACGCAAAAGCAGCAAACATCTCGCTGTATGTCCCACATTGAAAGTGCCAAGAGAGTAATATAGAGCTTGCTCTCCCTGTCTTTGAGTACCGTTTTCACTGTCCCGGTTACCTCTTTGCTAACATTCTCTTCAGAGCTGCAGTGAAACCAGGAACCACGTGGAGAAGGCACCCACACTGAAAATGCCTGGAGGGAACATTGGGGCTTCTTCTCAGTGTCTCTGACATAGGGTTTCACTGTCCCGGGAAAGTCTCTGCTAACAGCCTGCAGAGCGCTGTGCCCAATATACAGAAACGTCTTGCGGTATCTCCTACAGGGAAAGTGCCAGGAGGGAATTGTCGATCTTGTTCTCAGTGTCTCTGAGAATTGCTCTGATTCTCCGTGTGACCTCTTTGCTAAGACTCTCCAGAGAGCCGTCCTCAAAACCAACACACATCTTGACATATCTCCCACATTGATCGCAGAGTCTCCAGGAACCGCATTCAGCGAGCCAGGAACTTTTCTCCCTACACTGTCCCTTGAGTTGTCCTCAAAACCAATATACATCGTGCTATATCTCCCACATGGAAAATGCCAGGAGGGAAAAGTGGGGATTAGTTTAGACTTTCTCGGAACTGCTTCTAATCAACTAGATATCTTTGTGCTGTAAATCTCCCAATAGCCAAACGCAAAAGCAGCAAACATCTCGCTGTATGTCCCACATTGAAAGTGCCAAGAGAGTAATATAGAGCTTGCTCTCCCTGTCTTTGAGTACCGTTTTCACTGTCCCGGTTACCTCTTTGCTAACATTCTCTTCAGAGCTGCAGTGAAACCAGGAACCACGTGGAGAAGGCACCCACACTGAAAATGCCTGGAGGGAACATTGGGGCTTCTTCTCAGTGTCTCTGACATAGGGTTTCACTGTCCCGGGAAAGTCTCTGCTAACAGCCTGCAGAGCGCTGTGCCCAATATACAGAAACGTCTTGCGGTATCTCCTACAGGGAAAGTGCCAGGAGGGAATTGTCGATCTTGTTCTCAGTGTCTCTGAGAATTGCTCTGATTCTCCGTGTGACCTCTTTGCTAAGACTCTCCAGAGAGCCGTCCTCAAAACCAACACACATCTTGACATATCTCCCACATTGATCGCAGAGTCTCCAGGAACCGCATTCAGCGAGCCAGGAGCTTTTCTCCCTACACTGTCCCTTGAGTTGTCCTCAAAACCAATATACATCGTGCTATATCTCCCACATGGAAAATGCCAGGAGGGAAAAGTGGGGATTAGTTTAGACTTTCTCGGAACTGCTTCAAATCAACTAGATATCTTTGTGCTGTAAATCTCCCAATAGCCAAACGCAAAAGCAGCAAACATCTCGCTGTATGTCCCACATTGAAAGTGCCAAGAGAGTAATATAGAGCTTGCTCTCCCTGTCTTTGAGTACCGTTTTCACTGTCCCGGTTACCTCTTTGCTAACATTCTCTTCAGAGCTGCAGTGAATCCAGGAACCACGTGGAGAAGGCACCCACACTGAAAGTGCCTGGAGGGAACATTGGGCCTTCTTCTCAGTGTCTCTGACATAGGGTTTCACTGTCCCGGGAAAGTCTCTGCTAACAGCCTGCAGAGCGCTGTGCCCAATATACAGAAACGTCTTGCGGTATCTCCTACAGGGAAAGTGCCAGGAGGGAATTGTCGATCTTGTTCTCAGTGTCTCTGAGAATTGCTCTGATTCTCCGTGTGACCTCTTTGCTAAGACTCTCCAGAGAGCCGTCCTCAAAACCAACACACATCTTGACATATCTCCCACATTGATCGCAGAGTCTCCAGGAACCGCATTCAGCGAGCCAGGAGCTTTTCTCCCTACACTGTCCCTTGAGTTGTCCTCAAAACCAATATACATCGTGCTATATCTCCCACATGGAAAATGCCAGGAGGGAAAAGTGGGGATTAGTTTAGACTTTCTCGGAACTGCTTCTAATCAACTAGATATCTTTGTGCTGTAAATCTCCCAATAGCCAAACGCAAAAGCAGCAAACATCTCGCTGTATGTCCCACATTGAAAGTGCCAAGAGAGTAATATAGAGCTTGCTCTCCCTGTCTTTGAGTACTGTTTTCACTGTCCCGGTTACCTCTTTGCTAACATTCTCTTCAGAGCTGCAGTGAAACCAGGAACCACGTGGAGAAGGCACCCACACTGAAAGTGCCTGCAGGCAACATTGGGGCTTCTTCTCAGTGTCTCTGACATAGGGTTTCACTGTCCCGGGAAAGTCTCTGCTAACACCCTGCAGAGCGCTGTGCCCAATATACAGAAACGTCTTGCGGTATCTCCTACAGGGAAAGTGCCAGGAGGGAATTGTCGATCTTGTTCTCAGTGTCTCTGAGAATTGCTCTGATTCTCTGTGTGACCTCTTTGCTAAGACTCTCCAGAGAGCCGTCCTCAAAACCAACACACATCTTGACATATCTCCCACATTGATCGCAGGGTCTCCAGGAACGGCATTCAGTGAGCCAGGAATTTTTCTCCCTACACTGTCCCTTGAGTTGTCCTCAAAACCAATATACATCGTGCTATATCTCCCACATGGAAAATGCCAGGAGGGAAAAGTGGGGATTAGTTTAGACTTTCTCGGAACTGCTTCTAATCAACTAGATATCTTTGTGCTGTAAATCTCCCAATAGCCAAACGCAAAAGCAGCAAACATCTCGCTGTATGTCCCACATTGAAAGTGCCAAGAGAGTAATATAGAGCTTGCTCTCCCTGTCTTTGAGTACCGTTTTCACTGTCCCGGTTACCTCTTTGCTAACATTCTCTTCAGAGCTGCAGTGAAACCAGGAACCACGTGGAGAAGGCACCCACACTGAAAGTGCCTGCAGGCAACATTGGGGCTTCTTCTCAGTGTCTCTGACATAGGGTTTCACTGTCCCGGGAAAGTCTCTGCTAACACCCTGCAGAGCGCTGTGCCCAATATACAGAAACGTCTTGCGGTATCTCCTACAGGGAAAGTGCCAGGAGGGAATTGTCGATCTTGTTCTCAGTGTCTCTGAGAATTGCTCTGATTCTCCGTGTGACCTCTTTGCTAAGACTCTCCAGAGAGCCGTCCTCAAAACCAACACACATCTTGACATATCTCCCACATTGATCGCAGTGTCTCCAGGAACGGCATTCAGTGAGCCAGGAGCTTTTCTCCCTACACTGTCCCTTGAGTTGTCCTCAAAACCAATATACATCGTGCTATATCTCCCACATGGAAAATGCCAGGAGGGAAAAGTGGGGATTAGTTTAGACTTTCTCGGAACTGCTTCTAATCAACTAGATATCTTTGTGCTGTAAATCTCCCAGTAGCCAAACGCAAAAGCAGCAAACATCTCGCTGTATGTCCCACATTGAAAGTGCCAAGAGAGTAATATAGAGCTTGCTCTCCCTGTCTTTGAGTACCGTTTTCACTGTCCCGGTTACCTCTTTGCTAACATTCTCTTCAGAGCTGCAGTGAAACCAGGAACCACGTGGAGAAGGCACCCACACTGAAAGTGCCTGCAGGCAACATTGGGCCTTCTTCTCAGTGTCTCTGACATAGGGTTTCACTGTCCCGGGAAAGTCTCTGCTAACACCCTGCAGAGCGCTGTGCCCAATATACAGAAACGTCTTGCGGTATCTCCTACAGGGAAAGTGCCAGGAGGGAATTGTCGACCTTGTTCTCAGTGTCTCTGAGAATTGCTCTGATTCTCCGTGTGACCTCTTTGCTAAGACGCTCCAGAGAGCCGTCCTCAAAACCAACACACATCTTGACATATCTCCCACATTGATCGCAGTGTCTCCAGGAACCGCATTCAGCGAGCCAGGAGCTTTTCTCCCTACACTGTCCCTTGAGTTGTCCTCAAAACCAATATACATCGTGCTATATCTCCCACATGGAAAATGCCAGGAGGGAAAAGTGGGGATTAGCTTAGACTTTCTCGGAACTGCTTCAAATCAACTAGATATCTTTGTGCTGTAAATCTCCCAATAGCCAAACGCAAAAGCAGCGAACATCTCGCTCTATGTCCCACATTGAAAGTGCCAAGAGAGTAATATAGAGCTTGCTCTCCCTGTCTTTGAGTACTGTTTTCACTGTCCCGGTTACCTCTTTGCTAACATTCTCTTCAGAGCTGCAGTGAATCCAGGACCCACGTGGAGAAGGCACCCACACTGAAAGTGCCTGCAGGCAACATTGGGGCTTCTTCTCAGTGTCTCTGACATAGGGTTTCACTGTCCCGGGAAAGTCTCTGCTAACAGCCTGCAGAGCGCTGTGCCCAATATACAGAAACGTCTTGCGGTATCTCCTACAGGGAAAGTGCCAGGAGGGAATTGTCGATCTTGTTCTCAGTGTCTCTGAGAATTGCTCTGATTCTCCGTGTGACCTCTTTGCTAAGACTCTCCAGAGAGCCGTCCTCAAAACCAACACACATCTTGACATATCTCCCACATTGATCGCAGGGTCTCCAGGAACGGCGTTCAGTGAGCCAGGAGCTTTTCTCCCTACACTGTCCCTTGAGTTGTCCTCAAAACCAATATACATCGTGCTATATCTCCCACATGGAAAGTGCCAGGAGGGAAAAGTGGGGATTAGCTTAGACTTTCTCGGAACTGCTTCTAATCAACTAGATATCTTTGTGCTGTAAATCTCCCAATAGCCAAACGCAAAAGCAGCAAACATCTCGCTGTATGTCCCACATTGAAAGTGCCAAGAGAGTAATATAGAGCTTGCTCTCCCTGTCTTTGAGTACCGTTTTCACTGTCCCGGTTACCTCTTTGCTAACATTCTCTTCAGAGCTGCAGTGAAACCAGGAACCACGTGGAGAAGGCACCCACACTGAAAATGCCTGGAGGGAACATTGGGGCTTCTTCTCAGTGTCTCTGACATAGGGTTTCACTGTCCCGGGAAAGTCTCTGCTAACAGCCTGCAGAGCGCTGTGCCCAATATACAGAAACGTCTTGCGGTATCTCCTACAGGGAAAGTGCCAGGAGGGAATTGTCGATCTTGTTCTCAGTGTCTCTGAGAATTGCTCTGATTCTCCGTGTGACCTCTTTGCTAAGACTCTCCAGAGAGCCGTCCTCAAAACCAACACACATCTTGACATATCTCCCACATTGATCGCAGAGTCTCCAGGAACCGCATTCAGCGAGCCAGGAACTTTTCTCCCTACACTGTCCCTTGAGTTGTCCTCAAAACCAATATACATCGTGCTATATCTCCCACATGGAAAATGCCAGGAGGGAAAAGTGGGGATTAGTTTAGACTTTCTCGGAACTGCTTCTAATCAACTAGATATCTTTGTGCTGTAAATCTCCCAATAGCCAAACGCAAAAGCAGCAAACATCTCGCTGTATGTCCCACATTGAAAGTGCCAAGAGAGTAATATAGAGCTTGCTCTCCCTGTCTTTGAGTACCGTTTTCACTGTCCCGGTTACCTCTTTGCTAACATTCTCTTCAGAGCTGCAGTGAAACCAGGAACCACGTGGAGAAGGCACCCACACTGAAAATGCCTGGAGGGAACATTGGGGCTTCTTCTCAGTGTCTCTGACATAGGGTTTCACTGTCCCGGGAAAGTCTCTGCTAACAGCCTGCAGAGCGCTGTGCCCAATATACAGAAACGTCTTGCGGTATCTCCTACAGGGAAAGTGCCAGGAGGGAATTGTCGATCTTGTTCTCAGTGTCTCTGAGAATTGCTCTGATTCTCCGTGTGACCTCTTTGCTAAGACTCTCCAGAGAGCCGTCCTCAAAACCAACACACATCTTGACATATCTCCCACATTGATCGCAGAGTCTCCAGGAACCGCATTCAGCGAGCCAGGAGCTTTTCTCCCTACACTGTCCCTTGAGTTGTCCTCAAAACCAATATACATCGTGCTATATCTCCCACATGGAAAATGCCAGGAGGGAAAAGTGGGGATTAGTTTAGACTTTCTCGGAACTGCTTCAAATCAACTAGATATCTTTGTGCTGTAAATCTCCCAATAGCCAAACGCAAAAGCAGCAAACATCTCGCTGTATGTCCCACATTGAAAGTGCCAAGAGAGTAATATAGAGCTTGCTCTCCCTGTCTTTGAGTACCGTTTTCACTGTCCCGGTTACCTCTTTGCTAACATTCTCTTCAGAGCTGCAGTGAATCCAGGAACCACGTGGAGAAGGCACCCACACTGAAAGTGCCTGGAGGGAACATTGGGCCTTCTTCTCAGTGTCTCTGACATAGGGTTTCACTGTCCCGGGAAAGTCTCTGCTAACAGCCTGCAGAGCGCTGTGCCCAATATACAGAAACGTCTTGCGGTATCTCCTACAGGGAAAGTGCCAGGAGGGAATTGTCGATCTTGTTCTCAGTGTCTCTGAGAATTGCTCTGATTCTCCGTGTGACCTCTTTGCTAAGACTCTCCAGAGAGCCGTCCTCAAAACCAACACACATCTTGACATATCTCCCACATTGATCGCAGAGTCTCCAGGAACCGCATTCAGCGAGCCAGGAGCTTTTCTCCCTACACTGTCCCTTGAGTTGTCCTCAAAACCAATATACATCGTGCTATATCTCCCACATGGAAAATGCCAGGAGGGAAAAGTGGGGATTAGTTTAGACTTTCTCGGAACTGCTTCTAATCAACTAGATATCTTTGTGCTGTAAATCTCCCAATAGCCAAACGCAAAAGCAGCAAACATCTCGCTGTATGTCCCACATTGAAAGTGCCAAGAGAGTAATATAGAGCTTGCTCTCCCTGTCTTTGAGTACTGTTTTCACTGTCCCGGTTACCTCTTTGCTAACATTCTCTTCAGAGCTGCAGTGAAACCAGGAACCACGTGGAGAAGGCACCCACACTGAAAGTGCCTGCAGGCAACATTGGGGCTTCTTCTCAGTGTCTCTGACATAGGGTTTCACTGTCCCGGGAAAGTCTCTGCTAACACCCTGCAGAGCGCTGTGCCCAATATACAGAAACGTCTTGCGGTATCTCCTACAGGGAAAGTGCCAGGAGGGAATTGTCGATCTTGTTCTCAGTGTCTCTGAGAATTGCTCTGATTCTCTGTGTGACCTCTTTGCTAAGACTCTCCAGAGAGCCGTCCTCAAAACCAACACACATCTTGACATATCTCCCACATTGATCGCAGGGTCTCCAGGAACCGCATTCAGTGAGCCAGGAATTTTTCTCCCTACACTGTCCCTTGAGTTGTCCTCAAAACCAATATACATCGTGCTATATCTCCCACATGGAAAATGCCAGGAGGGAAAAGTGGGGATTAGTTTAGACTTTCTCGGAACTGCTTCTAATCAACTAGATATCTTTGTGCTGTAAATCTCCCAATAGCCAAACGCAAAAGCAGCAAACATCTCGCTGTATGTCCCACATTGAAAGTGCCAAGAGAGTAATATAGAGCTTGCTCTCCCTGTCTTTGAGTACCGTTTTCACTGTCCCGGTTACCTCTTTGCTAACATTCTCTTCAGAGCTGCAGTGAAACCAGGAACCACGTGGAGAAGGCACCCACACTGAAAGTGCCTGCAGGCAACATTGGGGCTTCTTCTCAGTGTCTCTGACATAGGGTTTCACTGTCCCGGGAAAGTCTCTGCTAACACCCTGCAGAGCGCTGTGCCCAATATACAGAAACGTCTTGCGGTATCTCCTACAGGGAAAGTGCCAGGAGGGAATTGTCGATCTTGTTCTCAGTGTCTCTGAGAATTGCTCTGATTCTCCGTGTGACCTCTTTGCTAAGACTCTCCAGAGAGCCGTCCTCAAAACCAACACACATCTTGACATATCTCCCACATTGATCGCAGTGTCTCCAGGAACGGCATTCAGTGAGCCAGGAGCTTTTCTCCCTACACTGTCCCTTGAGTTGTCCTCAAAACCAATATACATCGTGCTATATCTCCCACATGGAAAATGCCAGGAGGGAAAAGTGGGGATTAGTTTAGACTTTCTCGGAACTGCTTCTAATCAACTAGATATCTTTGTGCTGTAAATCTCCCAGTAGCCAAACGCAAAAGCAGCAAACATCTCGCTGTATGTCCCACATTGAAAGTGCCAAGAGAGTAATATAGAGCTTGCTCTCCCTGTCTTTGAGTACCGTTTTCACTGTCCCGGTTACCTCTTTGCTAACATTCTCTTCAGAGCTGCAGTGAAACCAGGAACCACGTGGAGAAGGCACCCACACTGAAAGTGCCTGGAGGGAACATTGGGGCTTCTTCTCAGTGTCTCTGACATAGGGTTTCACTGTCCCGGGAAAGTCTCTGCTAACAGCCTGCAGAGCGCTGTGCCCAATATACAGAAACGTCTTGCGGTATCTCCTACAGGGAAAGTGCCAGGGGGGAATTGTCGATCTTGTTCTCAGTGTCTCTGAGAATTGCTCTGATTCTCCGTGTGACCTCTTTGCTAAGACTCTCCAGAGAGCCGTCCTCAAAACCAACACACATCTTGACATATCTCCCACATTGATCGCAGGGTCTCCAGGAACGGCGTTCAGTGAGCCAGGAGCTTTTCTCCCTACACTGTCCCTTGAGTTGTCCTCAAAACCAATATACATCGTGCTATATCTCCCACATGGAAAGTGCCAGGAGGGAAAAGTGGGGATTAGCTTAGACTTTCTCGGAACTGCTTCAAATCAACTAGATATCTTTGTGCTGTAAATCTCCCAATAGCCAAACGCAAAAGCAGCGAACATCTCGCTCTATGTCCCACATTGAAAGTGCCAAGAGAGTAATATAGAGCTTGCTCTCCCTGTCTTTGAGTACTGTTTTCACTGTCCCGCTTACCTCTTTGCTAACATTCTCTTCAGAGCTGCAGTGAAACCAGGAACCACGTGGAGAAGGCACCCACACTGAAAGTGCCTGCAGGCAACATTGGGGCTTCTTCTCAGTGTCTCTGACATAGGGTTTCACTGTCCCGGGAAAGTCTCTGCTAACACCCTGCAGAGCGCTGTGCCCAATATACAGAAACGTCTTGCGGTATCTCCTACAGGGAAAGTGCCAGGAGGGAACTGTCGATCTTGTTCTCAGTGTCTCTGAGAATTGCTCTGATTCTCCGTGTGACCTCTTTGCTAAGACTCTCCAGAGAGCCGTCCTCAAAACCAACACACATCTTGACATATCTCCCACATTGATCGCAGAGTCTCCAGGAACCGCATTCAGCGAGCCAGGAGCTTTTCTCCCTACACTGTCCCTTGAGTTGTCCTCAAAACCAATATACATCGTGCTATATCTCCCACATGGAAAATGCCAGGAGGGAAAAGTGGGGATTAGTTTAGACTTTCTCGGAACTGCTTCTAATCAACTAGATATCTTTGTGCTGTAAATCTCCCAATAGCCAAACGCAAAAGCAGCGAACATCTCGCTCTATGTCCCACATTGAAAGTGCCAAGAGAGTAATATAGAGCTTGCTCTCCCTGTCTTTGAGTACCGTTTTCACTGTCCCGGTTACCTCTTTGCTAACATTCTCTTCAGAGCTGCAGTGAAACCAGGAACCACGTGGAGAAGGCACCCACACTGAAAATGCCTGGAGGGAACATTGGGGCTTCTTCTCAGTGTCTCTGACATAGGGTTTCACTGTCCCGGGAAAGTCTCTGCTAACAGCCTGCAGAGCGCTGTGCCCAATATACAGAAACGTCTTGCGGTATCTCCTACAGGGAAAGTGCCAGGAGGGAATTGTCGATCTTGTTCTCAGTGTCTCTGAGAATTGCTCTGATTCTCCGTGTGACCTCTTTGCTAAGACTCTCCAGAGAGCCGTCCTCAAAACCAACACACATCTTGACATATCTCCCACATTGATCGCAGAGTCTCCAGGAACCGCATTCAGCGAGCCAGGAGCTTTTCTCCCTACACTGTCCCTTGAGTTGTCCTCAAAACCAATATACATCGTGCTATATCTCCCACATGGAAAATGCCAGGAGGGAAAAGTGGGGATTAGTTTAGACTTTCTCGGAACTGCTTCAAATCAACTAGATATCTTTGTGCTGTAAATCTCCCAATAGCCAAACGCAAAAGCAGCAAACATCTCGCTGTATGTCCCACATTGAAAGTGCCAAGAGAGTAATATAGAGCTTGCTCTCCCTGTCTTTGAGTACCGTTTTCACTGTCCCGGTTACCTCTTTGCTAACATTCTCTTCAGAGCTGCAGTGAATCCAGGAACCACGTGGAGAAGGCACCCACACTGAAAGTGCCTGCAGGCAACATTGGGGCTTCTTCTCAGTGTCTCTGACATAGGGTTTCACTGTCCCGGGAAAGTCTCTGCTAACAGCCTGCAGAGCGCTGTGCCCAATATACAGAAACGTCTTGCGGTATCTCCTACAGGGAAAGTGCCAGGAGGGAATTGTCGATCTTGTTCTCAGTGTCTCTGAGAATTGCTCTGATTCTCCGTGTGACCTCTTTGCTAAGACTCTCCAGAGAGCCGTCCTCAAAACCAACACACATCTTGACATATCTCCCACATTGATCGCAGAGTCTCCAGGAACCGCATTCAGCGAGCCAGGAGCTTTTCTCCCTACACTGTCCCTTGAGTTGTCCTCAAAACCAATATACATCGTGCTATATCTCCCACATGGAAAATGCCAGGAGGGAAAAGTGGGGATTAGTTTAGACTTTCTCGGAACTGCTTCTAATCAACTAGATATCTTTGTGCTGTAAATCTCCCAATAGCCAAACGCAAAAGCAGCAAACATCTCGCTGTATGTCCCACATTGAAAGTGCCAAGAGAGTAATATAGAGCTTGCTCTCCCTGTCTTTGAGTACCGTTTTCACTGTCCCGGTTACCTCTTTGCTAACATTCTCTTCAGAGCTGCAGTGAATCCAGGAACCACGTGGAGAAGGCACCCACACTGAAAGTGCCTGCAGGCAACATTGGGGCTTCTTCTCAGTGTCTCTGACATAGGGTTTCACTGTCCCGGGAAAGTCTCTGCTAACACCCTGCAGAGCGCTGTGCCCAATATACAGAAACGTCTTGCGGTATCTCCTACAGGGAAAGTGCCAGGAGGGAATTGTCGATCTTGTTCTCAGTGTCTCTGAGAATTGCTCTGATTCTCCGTGTGACCTCTTTGCTAAGACTCTCCAGAGAGCCGTCCTCAAAACCAACACACATCTTGACATATCTCCCACATTGATCGCAGGGTCTCCAGGAACCGCATTCAGCGAGCCAGGAGCTTTTCTCCCTACACTGTCCATAGAGTTGTCCTCAAAACCAATATACATCGTGCGATATCTCCCACATGGAAAATGCCAGGAGGGAAAAGTGGCGATTATGCTTAGACTTTCTCGGAACTGCTTCAAATCAACTAGATATCTTTGTGCTGTAAATCTCCCAATAGCCAAACGCAAAAGCAGCGAACATCTCGCTGTATGTCCCACATTGAAAGTGCCAAGAGAGTAATATAGAGCTTGCTCTCCCTGTCTTTGAGTACTGTTTTCACTGTCCCGGTTACCTCTTTGCTAACATTCTCTTCAGAGCTGCAGTGAAACCAGGAACCACGTGGAGAAGGCACCCACACTGAAAGTGCCTGCAGGCAACATTGGGGCTTCTTCTCAGTGTCTCTGACATAGGGTTTCACTGTCCCGGGAAAGTCTCTGCTAACACCCTGCAGAGCGCTGTGCCCAATATACAGAAACGTCTTGCGGTATCTCCTACAGGGAAAGTGCCAGGAGGGAATTGTCGATCTTGTTCTCAGTGTCTCTGAGAATTGCTCTGATTCTCCATGTGACCTCTTTGCTAAGACTCTCCAGAGAGCCGTCCTCAAAACCAACACACATCTTGACATATCTCCCACATTGATCGCAGAGTCTCCAGGAACCGCATTCAGCGAGCCAGGAACTTTTCTCCCTACACTGTCCCTTGAGTTGTCCTCAAAACCAATATACATCGTGCTATATCTCCCACATGGAAAATGCCAGGAGGGAAAAGTGGGGATTAGTTTAGACTTTCTCGGAACTGCTTCTAATCAACTAGATATCTTTGTGCTGTAAATCTCCCAATAGCCAAACGCAAAAGCAGCAAACATCTCGCTGTATGTCCCACATTGAAAGTGCCAAGAGAGTAATATAGAGCTTGCTCTCCCTGTCTTTGAGTACCGTTTTCACTGTCCCGGTTACCTCTTTGCTAACATTCTCTTCAGAGCTGCAGTGAATCCAGGAACCACGTGGAGAAGGCACCCACACTGAAAGTGCCTGCAGGCAACATTGGGGCTTCTTCTCAGTGTCTCTGACATAGGGTTTCACTGTCCCGGGAAAGTCTCTGCTAACACCCTGCAGAGCGCTGTGCCCAATATACAGAAACGTCTTGCGGTATCTCCTACAGGGAAAGTGCCAGGAGGGAATTGTCGATCTTGTTCTCAGTGTCTCTGAGAATTGCTCTGATTCTCCGTGTGACCTCTTTGCTAAGACTCTCCAGAGAGCCGTCCTCAAAACCAACACACATCTTGACATATCTCCCACATTGATCGCAGGGTCTCCAGGAACCGCATTCAGCGAGCCAGGAACTTTTCTCCCTACACTGTCCCTTGAGTTGTCCTCAAAACCAATATACATCGTGCGATATCTCCCACATGGAAAATGCCAGGAGGGAAAAGTGGGGATTAGTTTAGACTTTCTCGGAACTGCTTCTAATCAACTAGATATCTTTGTGCTGTAAATCTCCCAATAGCCAAACGCAAAAGCAGCGAACATCTCGCTCTATGTCCCACATTGAAAGTGCCAAGAGAGTAATATAGAGCTTGCTCTCCCTGTCTTTGAGTACTGTTTTCACTGTCCCGGTTACCTCTTTGCTAACATTCTCTTCAGAGCTGCAGTGAAACCAGGAACCACGTGGAGAAGGCACCCACACTGAAAGTGCCTGCAGGCAACATTGGGGCTTCTTCTCAGTGTCTCTGACATAGGGTTTCACTGTCCCGGGAAAGTCTCTGCTAACACCCTGCAGAGCGCTGTGCCCAATATACAGAAACGTCTTGCGGTATCTCCTACAGGGAAAGTGCCAGGAGGGAATTGTCGATCTTGTTCTCAGTGTCTCTGAGAATTGCTCTGATTCTCCGTGTGACCTCTTTGCTAAGACTCTCCAGAGAGCCGTCCTCAAAACCAACACACATCTTGACATATCTCCCACATTGATCGCAGTGTCTCCAGGAACCGCATTCAGCGAGCCAGGAACTTTTCTCCCTACACTGTCCCTTGAGTTGTCCTCAAAACCAATATACATCGTGCGATATCTCCCACATGGAAAATGCCAGGAGGGAAAAGTGGGGATTAGTTTAGACTTTCTCGGAACTGCTTCTAATCAACTAGATATCTTTGTGCTGTAAATCTCCCAATAGCCAAACGCAAAAGCAGCGAACATCTCGCTGTATGTCCCACATTGAAAGTGCCAAGAGAGTAATATAGAGCTTGCTCTCCCTGTCTTTGAGTACCGTTTTCACTGTCCCGGTTACCTCTTTGCTAACATTCTCTTCAGAGCTGCAGTGAATCCAGGAACCACGTGGAGAAGGCACCCACACTGAAAGTGCCTGCAGGCAACATTGGGGCTTCTTCTCAGTGTCTCTGACATAGGGTTTCACTGTCCCGGGAAAGTCTCTGCTAACACCCTGCAGAGCGCTGTGCCCAATATACAGAAACGTCTTGCGGTATCTCCTACAGGGAAAGTGCCAGGAGGGAATTGTCGATCTTGTTCTCAGTGTCTCTGAGAATTGCTCTGATTCTCCGTGTGACCTCTTTGCTAAGACTCTCCAGAGAGCCGTCCTCAAAACCAACACACATCTTGACATATCTCCCACATTGATCGCAGGGTCTCCAGGAACCGCATTCAGCGAGCCAGGAACTTTTCTCCCTACACTGTCCCTTGAGTTGTCCTCAAAACCAATATACATCGTGCGATATCTCCCACATGGAAAATGCCAGGAGGGAAAAGTGGGGATTAGTTTAGACTTTCTCGGAACTGCTTCTAATCAACTAGATATCTTTGTGCTGTAAATCTCCCAATAGCCAAACGCAAAAGCAGCAAACATCTCGCTGTATGTCCCACATTGAAAGTGCCAAGAGAGTAATATAGAGCTTGCTCTCCCTGTCTTTGAGTACTGTTTTCACTGTCCCGGTTACCTCTTTGCTAACATTCTCTTCAGAGCTGCAGTGAAACCAGGAACCACGTGGAGAAGGCACCCACACTGAAAGTGCCTGCAGGCAACATTGGGGCTTCTTCTCAGTGTCTCTGACATAGGGTTTCACTGTCCCGGGAAAGTCTCTGCTAACACCCTGCAGAGCGCTGTGCCCAATATACAGAAACGTCTTGCGGTATCTCCTACAGGGAAAGTGCCAGGAGGGAATTGTCGACCTTGTTCTCAGTGTCTCTGAGAATTGCTCTGATTCTCCGTGTGACCTCTTTGCTAAGACTCTCCAGAGAGCCGTCCTCAAAACCAACACACATCTTGACATATCTCCCACATTGATCGCAGGGTCTCCAGGAACGGCATTCAGTGAGCCAGGAACTTTTCTCCCTACACTGTCCATTGAGTTGTCCTCAAAACCAATATACATCGTGCTATATCTCCCACATGGAAAATGCCAGGAGGGAAAAGTGGGGATTAGCTTAGACTTTCTCGGAACTGCTTCAAATCAACTAGATATCTTTGTGCTGTAAATCTCCCAATAGCCAAACGCAAAAGCAGCGAACATCTCGCTGTATGTCCCACATTGAAAGTGCCAAGAGAGTAATATAGAGCTTGCTCTCCCTGTCTTTGAGTACTGTTTTCACTGTCCCGGTTACCTCTTTGCTAACATTCTCTTCAGAGCTGCAGTGAAACCAGGAACCACGTGGAGAAGGCACCCACACTGAAAGTGCCTGCAGGCAACATTGGGGCTTCTTCTCAGTGTCTCTGACATAGGGTTTCACTGTCCCGGGAAAGTCTCTGCTAACACCCTGCAGAGCGCTGTGCCCAATATACAGAAACGTCTTGCGGTATCTCCTACAGGGAAAGTGCCAGGAGGGAATTGTCGATCTTGTTCTCAGTGTCTCTGAGAATTGCTCTGATTCTCCATGTGACCTCTTTGCTAAGACTCTCCAGAGAGCCGTCCTCAAAACCAACACACATCTTGACATATCTCCCACATTGATCGCAGAGTCTCCAGGAACCGCATTCAGCGAGCCAGGAACTTTTCTCCCTACACTGTCCCTTGAGTTGTCCTCAAAACCAATATACATCGTGCTATATCTCCCACATGGAAAATGCCAGGAGGGAAAAGTGGGGATTAGTTTAGACTTTCTCGGAACTGCTTCTAATCAACTAGATATCTTTGTGCTGTAAATCTCCCAATAGCCAAACGCAAAAGCAGCAAACATCTCGCTGTATGTCCCACATTGAAAGTGCCAAGAGAGTAATATAGAGCTTGCTCTCCCTGTCTTTGAGTACCGTTTTCACTGTCCCGGTTACCTCTTTGCTAACATTCTCTTCAGAGCTGCAGTGAATCCAGGAACCACGTGGAGAAGGCACCCACACTGAAAGTGCCTGCAGGCAACATTGGGGCTTCTTCTCAGTGTCTCTGACATAGGGTTTCACTGTCCCGGGAAAGTCTCTGCTAACACCCTGCAGAGCGCTGTGCCCAATATACAGAAACGTCTTGCGGTATCTCCTACAGGGAAAGTGCCAGGAGGGAATTGTCGATCTTGTTCTCAGTGTCTCTGAGAATTGCTCTGATTCTCTGTGTGACCTCTTTGCTAAGACTCTCCAGAGAGCCGTCCTCAAAACCAACACACATCTTGACATATCTCCCACATTGATCGCAGGGTCTCCAGGAACCGCATTCAGCGAGCCAGGAACTTTTCTCCCTACACTGTCCCTTGAGTTGTCCTCAAAACCAATATACATCGTGCGATATCTCCCACATGGAAAATGCCAGGAGGGAAAAGTGGGGATTAGTTTAGACTTTCTCGGAACTGCTTCTAATCAACTAGATATCTTTGTGCTGTAAATCTCCCAATAGCCAAACGCAAAAGCAGCGAACATCTCGCTCTATGTCCCACATTGAAAGTGCCAAGAGAGTAATATAGAGCTTGCTCTCCCTGTCTTTGAGTACTGTTTTCACTGTCCCGGTTACCTCTTTGCTAACATTCTCTTCAGAGCTGCAGTGAAACCAGGAACCACGTGGAGAAGGCACCCACACTGAAAGTGCCTGCAGGCAACATTGGGGCTTCTTCTCAGTGTCTCTGACATAGGGTTTCACTGTCCCGGGAAAGTCTCTGCTAACACCCTGCAGAGCGCTGTGCCCAATATACAGAAACGTCTTGCGGTATCTCCTACAGGGAAAGTGCCAGGAGGGAATTGTCGATCTTGTTCTCAGTGTCTCTGAGAATTGCTCTGATTCTCCGTGTGACCTCTTTGCTAAGACTCTCCAGAGAGCCGTCCTCAAAACCAACACACATCTTGACATATCTCCCACATTGATCGCAGTGTCTCCAGGAACCGCATTCAGCGAGCCAGGAACTTTTCTCCCTACACTGTCCCTTGAGTTGTCCTCAAAACCAATATACATCGTGCGATATCTCCCACATGGAAAATGCCAGGAGGGAAAAGTGGGGATTAGTTTAGACTTTCTCGGAACTGCTTCTAATCAACTAGATATCTTTGTGCTGTAAATCTCCCAATAGCCAAACGCAAAAGCAGCGAACATCTCGCTGTATGTCCCACATTGAAAGTGCCAAGAGAGTAATATAGAGCTTGCTCTCCCTGTCTTTGAGTACCGTTTTCACTGTCCCGGTTACCTCTTTGCTAACATTCTCTTCAGAGCTGCAGTGAATCCAGGAACCACGTGGAGAAGGCACCCACACTGAAAGTGCCTGCAGGCAACATTGGGGCTTCTTCTCAGTGTCTCTGACATAGGGTTTCACTGTCCCGGGAAAGTCTCTGCTAACACCCTGCAGAGCGCTGTGCCCAATATACAGAAACGTCTTGCGGTATCTCCTACAGGGAAAGTGCCAGGAGGGAATTGTCGATCTTGTTCTCAGTGTCTCTGAGAATTGCTCTGATTCTCCGTGTGACCTCTTTGCTAAGACTCTCCAGAGAGCCGTCCTCAAAACCAACACACATCTTGACATATCTCCCACATTGATCGCAGGGTCTCCAGGAACCGCATTCAGCGAGCCAGGAACTTTTCTCCCTACACTGTCCCTTGAGTTGTCCTCAAAACCAATATACATCGTGCGATATCTCCCACATGGAAAATGCCAGGAGGGAAAAGTGGGGATTAGTTTAGACTTTCTCGGAACTGCTTCTAATCAACTAGATATCTTTGTGCTGTAAATCTCCCAATAGCCAAACGCAAAAGCAGCAAACATCTCGCTGTATGTCCCACATTGAAAGTGCCAAGAGAGTAATATAGAGCTTGCTCTCCCTGTCTTTGAGTACTGTTTTCACTGTCCCGGTTACCTCTTTGCTAACATTCTCTTCAGAGCTGCAGTGAAACCAGGAACCACGTGGAGAAGGCACCCACACTGAAAGTGCCTGCAGGCAACATTGGGGCTTCTTCTCAGTGTCTCTGACATAGGGTTTCACTGTCCCGGGAAAGTCTCTGCTAACACCCTGCAGAGCGCTGTGCCCAATATACAGAAACGTCTTGCGGTATCTCCTACAGGGAAAGTGCCAGGAGGGAATTGTCGACCTTGTTCTCAGTGTCTCTGAGAATTGCTCTGATTCTCCGTGTGACCTCTTTGCTAAGACTCTCCAGAGAGCCGTCCTCAAAACCAACACACATCTTGACATATCTCCCACATTGATCGCAGGGTCTCCAGGAACGGCATTCAGTGAGCCAGGAACTTTTCTCCCTACACTGTCCATTGAGTTGTCCTCAAAACCAATATACATCGTGCTATATCTCCCACATGGAAAATGCCAGGAGGGAAAAGTGGGGATTAGCTTAGACTTTCTCGGAACTGCTTCAAATCAACTAGATATCTTTGTGCTGTAAATCTCCCAATAGCCAAACGCAAAAGCAGCGAACATCTCGCTGTATGTCCCACATTGAAAGTGCCAAGAGAGTAATATAGAGCTTGCTCTCCCTGTCTTTGAGTACTGTTTTCACTGTCCCGGTTACCTCTTTGCTAACATTCTCTTCAGAGCTGCAGTGAAACCAGGAACCACGTGGAGAAGGCACCCACACTGAAAGTGCCTGCAGGCAACATTGGGCCTTCTTCTCAGTGTCTCTGACATAGGGTTTCACTGTCCCGGGAAAGTCTCTGCTAACAGCCTGCAGAGCGCTGTGCCCAATATACAGAAACGTCTTGCGGTATCTCCTACAGGGAAAGTGCCAGGAGGGAATTGTCGATCTTGTTCTCAGTGTCTCTGAGAATTGCTCTGATTCTCCGTGTGACCTCTTTGCTAAGACTCTCCAGAGAGCCGTCCTCAAAACCAACACACATCTTGACATATCTCCCACATTGATCGCAGGGTCTCCAGGAACGGCATTCAGTGAGCCAGGAATTTTTCTCCCTACACTGTCCCTTGAGTTGTCCTCAAAACCAATATACATCGTGCTATATCTCCCACATGGAAAATGCCAGGAGGGAAAAGTGGGGATTAGCTTAGACTTTCTCGGAACTGCTTCAAATCAACTAGATATCTTTGTGCTGTAAATCTCCCAATAGCCAAACGCAAAAGCAGCGAACATCTCGCTCAATGTCCCACATTGAAAGTGCCAAGAGAGTAATATAGAGCTTGCTCTCCCTGTCTTTGAGTACTGTTTTCACTGTCCCGGTTACCTCTTTGCTAACATTCTCTTCAGAGCTGCAGTGAAACCAGGAACCACGTGGAGAAGGCACCCACACTGAAAGTGCCTGCAGGCAACATTGGGGCTTCTTCTCAGTGTCTCTGACATAGGGTTTCACTGTCCCGGGAAAGTCTCTGCTAACACCCTGCAGAGCGCTGTGCCCAATATACAGAAACGTCTTGCGGTATCTCCTACAGGGAAAGTGCCAGGAGGGAATTGTCGACCTTCTTCTCAGTGTCTCTGAGAATTGCTCTGATTCTCCGTGTGACCTCTTTGCTAAGACTCTCCAGAGAGCCGTCCTCAAAACCAACACACATCTTGACATATCTCCCACATTGATCGCAGAGTCTCCAGGAACCGCATTCAGCGAGCCAGGAACTTTTCTCCCTACACTGTCCCTTGAGTTGTCCTCAAAACCAATATACATCGTGCGATATCTCCCACATGGAAAATGCCAGGAGGGAAAAGTGGGGATTAGTTTAGACTTTCTCGGAACTGCTTCTAATCAACTAGATATCTTTGTGCTGTAAATCTCCCAATAGCCAAACGCAAAAGCAGCAAACATCTCGCTGTATGTCCCACATTGAAAGTGCCAAGAGAGTAATATAGAGCTTGCTCTCCCTGTCTTTGAGTACTGTTTTCACTGTCCCGGTTACCTCTTTGCTAACATTCTCTTCAGAGCTGCAGTGAAACCAGGAACCACGTGGAGAAGGCACCCACACTGAAAATGCCTGGAGGGAACATTGGGGCTTCTTCTCAGTGTCTCTGACATAGGGTTTCACTGTCCCGGGAAAGTCTCTGCTAACACCCTGCAGAGCGCTGTGCCCAATATACAGAAACGTCTTGCGGTATCTCCTACAGGGAAAGTGCCAGGAGGGAATTGTCGATCTTGTTCTCAGTGTCTCTGAGAATTGCTCTGATTCTCCGTGTGACCTCTTTGCTAAGACTCTCCAGAGAGCCGTCCTCAAAACCAACACACATCTTGACATATCTCCCACATTGATCGCAGTGTCTCCAGGAACCGCATTCAGCGAGCCAGGAACTTTTCTCCCTACACTGTCCATAGAGTTGTCCTCAAAACCAATATACATCGTGCTATATCTCCCACATGGAAAATGCCAGGAGGGAAAAGTGGGGATTAGCTTAGACTTTCTCGGAACTGCTTCAAATCAACTAGATATCTTTGTGCTGTAAATCTCCCAGTAGCCAAACGCAAAAGCAGCAAACATCTCGCTGTATGTCCCACATTGAAAGTGCCAAGAGAGTAATATAGAGCTTGCTCTCCCTGTCTTTGAGTACTGTTTTCACTGTCCCGGTTACCTCTTTGCTAACATTCTCTTCAGAGCTGCAGTGAAACCAGGAACCACGTGGAGAAGGCACCCACACTGAAAGTGCCTGGAGGGAACATTGGGCCTTCTTCTCAGTGTCTCTGACATAGGGTTTCACTGTCCCGGGAAAGTCTCTGCTAACACCCTGCAGAGCGCTGTGCCCAATATACAGAAACGTCTTGCGGTATCTCCTACAGGGAAAGTGCCAGGAGGGAATTGTCGATCTTGTTCTCAGTGTCTCTGAGAATTGCTCTGATTCTCCGTGTGACCTCTTTGCTAAGACTCTCCAGAGAGCCGTCCTCAAAACCAACACACATCTTGACATATCTCCCACATTGATCGCAGTGTCTCCAGGAACCGCATTCAGCGAGCCAGGAACTTTTCTCCCTACACTGTCCATAGAGTTGTCCTCAAAACCAATATACATCGTGCTATATCTCCCACATGGAAAATGCCAGGAGGGAAAAGTGGGGATTAGCTTAGACTTTCTCGGAACTGCTTCAAATCAACTAGATATCTTTGTGCTGTAAATCTCCCAGTAGCCAAACGCAAAAGCAGCAAACATCTCGCTGTATGTCCCACATTGAAAGTGCCAAGAGAGTAATATAGAGCTTGCTCTCCCTGTCTTTGAGTACTGTTTTCACTGTCCCGGTTACCTCTTTGCTAACATTCTCTTCAGAGCTGCAGTGAAACCAGGAACCACGTGGAGAAGGCACCCACACTGAAAGTGCCTGGAGGGAACATTGGGCCTTCTTCTCAGTGTCTCTGACATAGGGTTTCACTGTCCCGGGAAAGTCTCTGCTAACACCCTGCAGAGCGCTGTGCCCAATATACAGAAACGTCTTGCGGTATCTCCTACAGGGAAAGTGCCAGGAGGGAATTGTCGACCTTGTTCTCAGTGTCTCTGAGAATTGCTCTGATTCTCCGTGTGACCTCTTTGCTAAGACTCTCCAGAGAGCCGTCCTCAAAACCAACACACATCTTGACATATCTCCCACATTGATCGCAGTGTCTCCAGGAACCGCATTCAGTGAGCCAGGAGCTTTTCTCCATACACCGTCCCTTGAGTTGTCCTCAAAACCAATATACATCGTGCTATATCTCCCACATGGAAAGTGCCAGGAGGGAAAAGTGGGGATTAGCTTAGACTTTCTCGGAACTGCTTCAAATCAACTAGATATCTTTGTGCTGTATATCTCCCAATAGCCAAACGCAAAAGCAGCAAACATCTCGCTGTATGTCCCACATTGAAAGTGCCAAGAGAGTAATATAGAGCTTGCTCTCCCTGTCTTTGAGTACTGTTTTCACTGTCCCGGTTACCTCTTTGCTAACATTCTCTTCAGAGCTGCAGTGAAACCAGGAACCACGTGGAGAAGGCACCCACACTGAAAATGCCTGGAGGGAACATTGGGCCTTCTTCTCAGTGTCTCTGACATAGGGTTTCACTGTCCCGGGAAAGTCTCTGCTAACACCCTGCAGAGCGCTGTGCCCAATATACAGAAACGTCTTGCGGTATCTCCTACAAGGAAAGTGCCAAGAGGGAATTGTCGATCTTGTTCTCAGTGTCTCTGAGAATTGCTCTGATTCTCCGTGTGACCTCTTTGCTAAGACTCTCCAGAGAGCCGTCCTCAAAACCAACACACATCTTGACATATCTCCCACATTGATCGCAGGGTCTCCAGGAACGGCATTCAGTGAGCCAGGAATTTTTCTCCCTACACTGTCCCTTGAGTTGTCCTCAAAACCAATATACATCGTGCTATATCTCCCACATGGAAAATGCCAGGAGGGAAAAGTGGGGATTAGCTTAGACTTTCTCGGAACTGCTTCAAATCAACTAGATATCTTTGTGCTGTAAATCTCCCAATAGCCAAACGCAAAAGCAGCGAACATCTCGCTGTATGTCCCACATTGAAAGTGCCAAGAGAGTAATATAGAGCTTGCTCTCCCTGTCTTTGAGTACTGTTTTCACTGTCCCGGTTACCTCTTTGCTAACATTCTCTTCAGAGCTGCAGTGAAACCAGGAACCACGTGGAGAAGGCACCCACACTGAAAGTGCCTGCAGGCAACATTGGGGCTTCTTCTCAGTGTCTCTGACATAGGGTTTCACTGTCCCGGGAAAGTCTCTGCTAACAGCCTGCAGAGCGCTGTGCCCAATATACAGAAACGTCTTGCGGTATCTCCTACAGGGAAAGTGCCAGGAGGGAATTGTCGATCTTGTTCTCAGTGTCTCTGAGAATTGCTCTGATTCTCCGTGTGACCTCTTTGCTAAGACTCTCCAGAGAGCCGTCCTCAAAACCAACACACATCTTGACATATCTCCCACATTGATCGCAGGGTCTCCAGGAACCGCATTCAGCGAGCCAGGAACTTTTCTCCCTACACTGTCCCTTGAGTTGTCCTCAAAACCAATATACATCGTGCGATATCTCCCACATGGAAAATGCCAGGAGGGAAAAGTGGGGATTAGTTTAGACTTTCTCGGAACTGCTTCTAATCAACTAGATATCTTTGTGCTGTAAATCTCCCAATAGCCAAACGCAAAAGCAGCAAACATCTCGCTGTATGTCCCACATTGAAAGTGCCAAGAGAGTAATATAGAGCTTGCTCTCCCTGTCTTTGAGTACTGTTTTCACTGTCCCGGTTACCTCTTTGCTAACATTCTCTTCAGAGCTGCAGTGAAACCAGGAACCACGTGGAGAAGGCACCCACACTGAAAGTGCCTGCAGGCAACATTGGGGCTTCTTCTCAGTGTCTCTGACATAGGGTTTCACTGTCCCGGGAAAGTCTCTGCTAACACCCTGCAGAGCGCTGTGCCCAATATACAGAAACGTCTTGCGGTATCTCCTACAGGGAAAGTGCCAGGAGGGAATTGTCGACCTTGTTCTCAGTGTCTCTGAGAATTGCTCTGATTCTCCGTGTGACCTCTTTGCTAAGACTCTCCAGAGAGCCCTCCTCAAAACCAACACACATCTTGACATATCTCCCACATTGATCGCAGTGTCTCCAGGAATGGCGTTCAGTGAGCCAGGAGCTTTTCTCCATACACTGCCCATTGAGTTGTCCTCAAAACCAATATACATCGTGCTATATCTCCCACATGGAAAGTGCCAGGAGGGAAAAGTGGGGATTAGCTTAGACTTTCTCGGAACTGCTTCAAATCAACTAGATATCTTTGTGCTGTATATCTCCCAATAGCCAAACGCAAAAGCAGCAAACATCTCGCTGTATGTCCCACATTGAAAGTGCCAAGAGAGTAATATAGAGCTTGCTCTCCCTGTCTTTGAGTACTGTTTTCACTGTCCCGGTTACCTCTTTGCTAACATTCTCTTCAGAGCTGCAGTGAAACCAGGAACCACGTGGAGAAGGCACCCACACTGAAAATGCCTGGAGGGAACATTGGGCCTTCTTCTCAGTGTCTCTGACATAGGGTTTCACTGTCCCGGGAAAGTCTCTGCTAACACCCTGCAGAGCGCTGTGCCCAATATACAGAAACGTCTTGCGGTATCTCCTACAAGGAAAGTGCCAAGAGGGAATTGTCGATCTTGTTCTCAGTGTCTCTGAGAATTGCTCTGATTCTCCGTGTGACCTCTTTGCTAAGACTCTCCAGAGAGCCGTCCTCAAAACCAACACACATCTTGACATATCTCCCACATTGATCGCAGGGTCTCCAGGAACGGCATTCAGTGAGCCAGGAACTTTTCTCCCTACACTGTCCCTTGAGTTGTCCTCAAAACCAATATACATCGTGCTATATCTCCCACATGGAAAATGCCAGGAGGGAAAAGTGGGGATTAGCTTAGACTTTCTCGGAACTGCTTCAAATCAACTAGATATCTTTGTGCTGTAAATCTCCCAATAGCCAAACGCAAAAGCAGCGAACATCTCGCTGTATGTCCCACATTGAAAGTGCCAAGAGAGTAATATAGAGCTTGCTCTCCCTGTCTTTGAGTACTGTTTTCACTGTCCCGGTTACCTCTTTGCTAACATTCTCTTCAGAGCTGCAGTGAAACCAGGAACCACGTGGAGAAGGCACCCACACTGAAAGTGCCTGCAGGCAACATTGGGGCTTCTTCTCAGTGTCTCTGACATAGGGTTTCACTGTCCCGGGAAAGTCTCTGCTAACAGCCTGCAGAGCGCTGTGCCCAATATACAGAAACGTCTTGCGGTATCTCCTACAGGGAAAGTGCCAGGAGGGAATTGTCGATCTTGTTCTCAGTGTCTCTGAGAATTGCTCTGATTCTCCGTGTGACCTCTTTGCTAAGACTCTCCAGAGAGCCGTCCTCAAAACCAACACACATCTTGACATATCTCCCACATTGATCGCAGAGTCTCCAGGAACCGCATTCAGCGAGCCAGGAACTTTTCTCCCTACACTGTCCCTTGAGTTGTCCTCAAAACCAATATACATCGTGCGATATCTCCCACATGGAAAATGCCAGGAGGGAAAAGTGGGGATTAGTTTAGACTTTCTCGGAACTGCTTCTAATCAACTAGATATCTTTGTGCTGTAAATCTCCCAATAGCCAAACGCAAAAGCAGCAAACATCTCGCTGTATGTCCCACATTGAAAGTGCCAAGAGAGTAATATAGAGCTTGCTCTCCCTGTCTTTGAGTACTGTTTTCACTGTCCCGGTTACCTCTTTGCTAACATTCTCTTCAGAGCTGCAGTGAAACCAGGAACCACGTGGAGAAGGCACCCACACTGAAAATGCCTGGAGGGAACATTGGGCCTTCTTCTCAGTGTCTCTGACATAGGGTTTCACTGTCCCGGGAAAGTCTCTGCTAACACCCTGCAGAGCGCTGTGCCCAATATACAGAAACGTCTTGCGGTATCTCCTACAGGGAAAGTGCCAGGAGGGAATTGTCGATCTTGTTCTCAGTGTCTCTGAGAATTGCTCTGATTCTCCGTGTGACCTCTTTGCTAAGACTCTCCAGAGAGCCGTCCTCAAAACCAACACACATCTTGACATATCTCCCACATTGATCGCAGTGTCTCCAGGAACCGCATTCAGCGAGCCAGGAACTTTTCTCCCTACACTGTCCATAGAGTTGTCCTCAAAACCAATATACATCGTGCTATATCTCCCACATGGAAAATGCCAGGAGGGAAAAGTGGGGATTAGCTTAGACTTTCTCGGAACTGCTTCAAATCAACTAGATATCTTTGTGCTGTAAATCTCCCAGTAGCCAAACGCAAAAGCAGCAAACATCTCGCTGTATGTCCCACATTGAAAGTGCCAAGAGAGTAATATAGAGCTTGCTCTCCCTGTCTTTGAGTACTGTTTTCACTGTCCCGGTTACCTCTTTGCTAACATTCTCTTCAGAGCTGCAGTGAAACCAGGAACCACGTGGAGAAGGCACCCACACTGAAAGTGCCTGCAGGCAACATTGGGGCTTCTTCTCAGTGTCTCTGACATAGGGTTTCACTGTCCCGGGAAAGTCTCTGCTAACAGCCTGCAGAGCGCTGTGCCCAATATACAGAAACGTCTTGCGGTATCTCCTACAGGGAAAGTGCCAGGAGGGAATTGTCGACCTTGTTCTCAGTGTCTCTGAGAATTGCTCTGATTCTCCGTGTGACCTCTTTGCTAAGACTCTCCAGAGAGCCGTCCTCAAAACCAACACACATCTTGACATATCTCCCACATTGATCGCAGGGTCTCCAGGAACGGCGTTCAGTGAGCCAGGAGCTTTTCTCCATACACTGCCCATTGAGTTGTCCTCAAAACCAATATACATCGTGCTATATCTCCCACATGGAAAGTGCCAGGAGGGAAAAGTGGGGATTAGCTTAGACTTTCTCGGAACTGCTTCAAATCAACTAGATATCTTTGTGCTGTAAATCTCCCAATAGCCAAACGCAAAAGCAGCAAACATCTCGCTGTATGTCCCACATTGAAAGTGCCAAGAGAGTAATATAGAGCTTGCTCTCCCTGTCTTTGAGTACTGTTTTCACTGTCCCGGTTACCTCTTTGCTAACATTCTCTTCAGAGCTGCAGTGAAACCAGGAACCACGTGGAGAAGGCACCCACACTGAAAGTGCCTGCAGGCAACATTGGGCCTTCTTCTCAGTGTCTCTGACATAGGGTTTCACTGTCCCGGGAAAGTCTCTGCTAACACCCTGCAGAGCGCTGTGCCCAATATACAGAAACGTCTTGCGGTATCTCCTACAGGGAAAGTGCCAGGAGGGAATTGTCGATCTTGTTCTCAGTGTCTCTGAGAATTGCTCTGATTCTCCGTGTGACCTCTTTGCTAAGACTCTCCAGAGAGCCGTCCTCAAAACCAACACACATCTTGACATATCTCCCACATTGATCGCAGGGTCTCCAGGAACGGCATTCAGTGAGCCAGGAACTTTTCTCCCTACACTGTCCATTGAGTTGTCCTCAAAACCAATATACATCGTGCTATATCTCCCACATGGAAAATGCCAGGAGGGAAAAGTGGGGATTAGCTTAGACTTTCTCGGAACTGCTTCAAATCAACTAGATATCTTTGTGCTGTAAATCTCCCAATAGCCAAACGCAAAAGCAGCGAACATCTCGCTGTATGTCCCACATTGAAAGTGCCAAGAGAGTAATATAGAGCTTGCTCTCCCTGTCTTTGAGTACTGTTTTCACTGTCCCGCTTACCTCTTTGCTAACATTCTCTTCAGAGCTGCAGTGAAACCAGGACCCACGTGGAGAAGGCACCCACACTGAAAGTGCCTGCAGGCAACATTGGGCCTTCTTCTCAGTGTCTCTGACATAGGGTTTCACTGTCCCGGGAAAGTCTCTGCTAACAGCCTGCAGAGCGCTGTGCCCAATATACAGAAACGTCTTGCGGTATCTCCTACAGGGAAAGTGCCAGGAGGGAATTGTCGATCTTGTTCTCAGTGTCTCTGAGAATTGCTCTGATTCTCCGTGTGACCTCTTTGCTAAGACTCTCCAGAGAGCCGTCCTCAAAACCAACACACATCTTGACATATCTCCCACATTGATCGCAGGGTCTCCAGGAACGGCATTCAGTGAGCCAGGAATTTTTCTCCCTACACTGTCCCTTGAGTTGTCCTCAAAACCAATATACATCGTGCTATATCTCCCACATGGAAAATGCCAGGAGGGAAAAGTGGGGATTAGCTTAGACTTTCTCGGAACTGCTTCAAATCAACTAGATATCTTTGTGCTGTAAATCTCCCAATAGCCAAACGCAAAAGCAGCGAACATCTCGCTGTATGTCCCACATTGAAAGTGCCAAGAGAGTAATATAGAGCTTGCTCTCCCTGTCTTTGAGTACTGTTTTCACTGTCCCGGTTACCTCTTTGCTAACATTCTCTTCAGAGCTGCAGTGAAACCAGGAACCACGTGGAGAAGGCACCCACACTGAAAGTGCCTGCAGGCAACATTGGGGCTTCTTCTCAGTGTCTCTGACATAGGGTTTCACTGTCCCGGGAAAGTCTCTGCTAACACCCTGCAGAGCGCTGTGCCCAATATACAGAAACGTCTTGCGGTATCTCCTACAGGGAAAGTGCCAGGAGGGAATTGTCGATCTTGTTCTCAGTGTCTCTGAGAATTGCTCTGATTCTCCGTGTGACCTCTTTGCTAAGACTCTCCAGAGAGCCGTCCTCAAAACCAACACACATCTTGACATATCTCCCACATTGATCGCAGGGTCTCCAGGAACCGCATTCAGCGAGCCAGGAACTTTTCTCCCTACACTGTCCCTTGAGTTGTCCTCAAAACCAATATACATCGTGCGATATCTCCCACATGGAAAATGCCAGGAGGGAAAAGTGGGGATTAGTTTAGACTTTCTCGGAACTGCTTCTAATCAACTAGATATCTTTGTGCTGTAAATCTCCCAATAGCCAAACGCAAAAGCAGCAAACATCTCGCTGTATGTCCCACATTGAAAGTGCCAAGAGAGTAATATAGAGCTTGCTCTCCCTGTCTTTGAGTACTGTTTTCACTGTCCCGGTTACCTCTTTGCTAACATTCTCTTCAGAGCTGCAGTGAAACCAGGAACCACGTGGAGAAGGCACCCACACTGAAAATGCCTGGAGGGAACATTGGGGCTTCTTCTCAGTGTCTCTGACATAGGGTTTCACTGTCCCGGGAAAGTCTCTGCTAACAGCCTGCAGAGCGCTGTGCCCAATATACAGAAACGTCTTGCGGTATCTCCTACAGGGAAAGTGCCAGGAGGGAATTGTCGATCTTGTTCTCAGTGTCTCTGAGAATTGCTCTGATTCTCCGTGTGACCTCTTTGCTAAGACTCTCCAGAGAGCCGTCCTCAAAACCAACACACATCTTGACATATCTCCCACATTGATCGCAGTGTCTCCAGGAACCGCATTCAGCGAGCCAGGAACTTTTCTCCCTACACTGTCCATAGAGTTGTCCTCAAAACCAATATACATCGTGCTATATCTCCCACATGGAAAATGCCAGGAGGGAAAAGTGGGGATTAGCTTAGACTTTCTCGGAACTGCTTCAAATCAACTAGATATCTTTGTGCTGTAAATCTCCCAATAGCCAAACGCAAAATCAGCAAACATCTCGCTGTATGTCCCACATTGAAAGTGCCAAGAGAGTAATATAGAGCTTGCTCTCCCTGTCTTTGAGTACCGTTTTCACTGTCCCGGTTACCTCTTTGCTAACATTCTCTTCAGAGCTGCAGTGAAACCAGGAACCACGTGGAGAAGGCACCCACACTGAAAGTGCCTGCAGGCAACATTGGGCCTTCTTCTCAGTGTCTCTGACATAGGGTTTCACTGTCCCGGGAAAGTCTCTGCTAACAGCCTGCAGAGCGCTGTGCCCAATATACAGAAACGTCTTGCGGTATCTCCTACAGGGAAAGTGCCAGGAGGGAATTGTCGATCTTGTTCTCAGTGTCTCTGAGAATTGCTCTGATTCTCCGTGTGACCTCTTTGCTAAGACTCTCCAGAGAGCCGTCCTCAAAACCAACACACATCTTGACATATCTCCCACATTGATCGCAGGGTCTCCAGGAACGGCATTCAGCGAGCCAGGAGCTTTTCTCCCTACACTGTCCCTTGAGTTGTCCTCAAAACCAATATACATCGTGCTATATCTCCCACATGGAAAGTGCCAGGAGGGAAAAGTGGGGATTAGCTTAGACTTTCTCGGAACTGCTTCAAATCAACTAGATATCTTTGTGCTGTAAATCTCCCAGTAGCCAAACGCAAAAGCAGCAAACATCTCGCTGTATGTCCCACATTGAAAGTGCCAAGAGAGTAATATAGAGCTTGCTCTCCCTGTCTTTGAGTACTGTTTTCACTGTCCCGGTTACCTCTTTGCTAACATTCTCTTCAGAGCTGCAGTGAAACCAGGAACCACGTGGAGAAGGCACCCACACTGAAAGTGCCTGCAGGCAACATTGGGGCTTCTTCTCAGTGTCTCTGACATAGGGTTTCACTGTCCCGGGAAAGTCTCTGCTAACAGCCTGCAGAGCGCTGTGCCCAATATACAGAAACGTCTTGCGGTATCTCCTACAGGGAAAGTGCCAGGAGGGAATTGTCGACCTTGTTCTCAGTGTCTCTGAGAATTGCTCTGATTCTCCGTGTGACCTCTTTGCTAAGACTCTCCAGAGAGCCGTCCTCAAAACCAACACACATCTTGACATATCTCCCACATTGATCGCAGGGTCTCCAGGAACGGCGTTCAGTGAGCCAGGAGCTTTTCTCCATACACTGCCCATTGAGTTGTCCTCAAAACCAATATACATCGTGCTATATCTCCCACATGGAAAGTGCCAGGAGGGAAAAGTGGGGATTAGCTTAGACTTTCTCGGAACTGCTTCAAATCAACTAGATATCTTTGTGCTGTAAATCTCCCAATAGCCAAACGCAAAAGCAGCGAACATCTCGCTGTATGTCCCACATTGAAAGTGCCAAGAGAGTAATATAGAGCTTGCTCTCCCTGTCTTTGAGTACTGTTTTCACTGTCCCGGTTACCTCTTTGCTAACATTCTCTTCAGAGCTGCAGTGAAACCAGGAACCACGTGGAGAAGGCACCCACACTGAAAGTGCCTGCAGGCAACATTGGGGCTTCTTCTCAGTGTCTCTGACATAGGGTTTCACTGTCCCGGGAAAGTCTCTGCTAACACCCTGCAGAGCGCTGTGCCCAATATACAGAAACGTCTTGCGGTATCTCCTACAGGGAAAGTGCCAGGAGGGAATTGTCGACCTTGTTCTCAGTGTCTCTGAGAATTGCTCTGATTCTCCGTGTGACCTCTTTGCTAAGACTCTCCAGAGAGCCGTCCTCAAAACCAACACACATCTTGACATATCTCCCACATTGATCGCAGGGTCTCCAGGAACGGCGTTCAGTGAGCCAGGAGCTTTTCTCCATACACTGTCCCTTGAGTTGTCCTCAAAACCAATATACATCGTGCTATATCTCCCACATGGAAAGTGCCAGGAGGGAAAAGTGAGGATTAGCTTAGACTTTCTCGGAACTGCTTCAAATCAACTAGATATCTTTGTGCTGTAAATCTCCCAATAGCCAAACGCAAAAGCAGCAAACATCTCGCTGTATGTCCCACATTGAAAGTGCCAAGAGAGTAATATAGAGCTTGCTCTCCCTGTCTTTGAGTACTGTTTTCACTGTCCCGGTTACCTCTTTGCTAACATTCTCTTCAGAGCTGCACTGAAACCAGGAACCACGTGGAGAAGGCACCCACACTGAAAGTGCCTGCAGGCAACATTGGGCCTTCTTCTCAGTGTCTCTGACATAGGGTTTCACTGTCCCGGGAAAGTCTCTGCTAACAGCCTGCAGAGCGCTGTGCCCAATATACAGAAACGTCTTGCGGTATCTCCTACAGGGAAAGTGCCAGGAGGGAATTGTCGATCTTGTTCTCAGTGTCTCTGAGAATTGCTCTGATTCTCCGTGTGACCTCTTTGCTAAGACTCTCCAGAGAGCCGTCCTCAAAACCAACACACATCTTGACATATCTCCCACATTGATCGCAGTGTCTCCAGGAACCGCATTCAGCGAGTCAGGAGCTTTTCTCCCTACACTGTCCCTTGAGTTGTCCTCAAAACCAATATACATCGTGCTATATCTCCCACATGGAAAGTGCCAGGAGGGAAAAGTGGGGATTAGCTTAGACTTTCTCGGAACTGCTTCAAATCAACTAGATATCTTTGTGCTGTATATCTCCCAATAGCCAAACGCAAAAGCAGCAAACATCTCGCTGTATGTCCCACATTGAAAGTGCCAAGAGAGTAATATAGAGCTTGCTCTCCCTGTCTTTGAGTACTGTTTTCACTGTCCCGGTTACCTCTTTGCTAACATTCTCTTCAGAGCTGCAGTGAAACCAGGAACCACGTGGAGAAGGCACCCACACTGAAAATGCCTGGAGGGAACATTGGGGCTTCTTCTCAGTGTCTCTGACATAGGGTTTCACTGTCCCGGGAAAGTCTCTGCTAACACCCTGCAGAGCGCTGTGCCCAATATACAGAAACGTCTTGCGGTATCTCCTACAAGGAAAGTGCCAAGAGGGAATTGTCGATCTTGTTCTCAGTGTCTCTGAGAATTGCTCTGATTCTCCGTGTGACCTCTTTGCTAAGACTCTCCAGAGAGCCGTCCTCAAAACCAACACACATCTTGACATATCTCCCACATTGATCGCAGGGTCTCCAGGAACGGCATTCAGTGAGCCAGGAACTTTTCTCCCTACACTGTTCATTGAGTTGTCCTCAAAACCAATATACATCGTGCTATATCTCCCACATGGAAAATGCCAGGAGGGAAAAGTGGGGATTAGCTTAGACTTTCTCGGAACTGCTTCAAATCAACTAGATATCTTTGTGCTGTAAATCTCCCAATAGCCAAACGCAAAAGCAGCGAACATCTCGCTGTATGTCCCACATTGAAAGTGCCAAGAGAGTAATATAGAGCTTGCTCTCCCTGTCTTTGAGTACTGTTTTCACTGTCCCGGTTACCTCTTTGCTAACATTCTCTTCAGAGCTGCAGTGAAACCAGGAACCACGTGGAGAAGGCACCCACACTGAAAGTGCCTGCAGGCAACATTGGGGCTTCTTCTCAGTGTCTCTGACATAGGGTTTCACTGTCCCGGGAAAGTCTCTGCTAACAGCCTGCAGAGCGCTGTGCCCAATATACAGAAACGTCTTGCGGTATCTCCTACAGGGAAAGTGCCAGGAGGGAATTGTCGATCTTGTTCTCAGTGTCTCTGAGAATTGCTCTGATTCTCCGTGTGACCTCTTTGCTAAGACTCTCCAGAGAGCCGTCCTCAAAACCAACACACATCTTGACATATCTCCCACATTGATCGCAGTGTCTCCAGGAACCGCATTCAGCGAGTCAGGAGCTTTTCTCCCTACACTGTCCCTTGAGTTGTCCTCAAAACCAATATACATCGTGCTATATCTCCCACATGGAAAGTGCCAGGAGGGAAAAGTGGGGATTAGCTTAGACTTTCTCGGAACTGCTTCAAATCAACTAGATATCTTTGTGCTGTAAATCTCCCAATAGCCAAACGCAAAAGCAGCGAACATCTCGCTGTATGTCCCACATTGAAAGTGCCAAGAGAGTAATATAGAGCTTGCTCTCCCTGTCTTTGAGTACTGTTTTCACTGTCCCGCTTACCTCTTTGCTAACATTCTCTTCAGAGTTGCAGTGAAACGAGGAACCACGTGGAGAAGGCACCCACACTGAAAGTGCCTGCAGGCAACATTGGGGCTTCTTCTCAGTGTCTCTGACATAGGGTTTCACTGTCCCGGGAAAGTCTCTGCTAACAGCCTGCAGAGCGCTGTGCCCAATATACAGAAACGTCTTGCGGTATCTCCTACAGGGAAAGTGCCAGGAGGGAATTGTTGATCTTGTTCTCAGTGTCTCTGAGAATTGCTCTGATTCTCCGTGTGACCTCTTTGCTAAGACTCTCCAGAGAGCCGTCCTCAAAACCAACACACATCTTGACATATCTCCCACATTGATCGCAGTGTCTCCAGGAACGGCATTCAGCGAGCCAGGAACTTTTCTCCCTACACTGTCCCTTGAGTTGTCCTCAAAACCAATATACATCGTGCTATATCTCCCACATGGAAAATGCCAGGAGGGAAAAGTGGGGATTAGTTTAGACTTTCTCGGAACTGCTTCTAATCAACTAGATATCTTTGTGCTGTAAATCTCCCAATAGCCAAACGCAAAAGCAGCAAACATCTCGCTGTATGTCCCACATTGAAAGTGCCAAGAGAGTAATATAGAGCTTGCTCTCTCTGTCTTTGAGTACTGTTTTCACTGTCCCGGTTACCTCTTTGCTAACATTCTCTTCAGAGCTGCAGTGAAACCAGGAACCACGTGGAGAAGGCACCCACACTGAAAGTGCCTGGAGGGAACATTGGGGCTTCTTCTCAGTGTCTCTGACATAGGGTTTCACTGTCCCGGGAAAGTCTCTGCTAACACCCTGCAGAGCGCTGTGCCCAATATACAGAAACGTCTTGCGGTATCTCCTACAGGGAAAGTGCCAGGAGGGAATTGTCGATCTTGTTCTCAGTGTCTCTGAGAATTGCTCTGATTCTCCGTGTGACCTCTTTGCTAAGACTCTCCAGAGAGCCGTCCTCAAAACCAACACACATCTTGACATATCTCCCACATTGATCGCAGGGTCTCCAGGAACGGCATTCAGCGAGCCAGGAACTTTTCTCCCTACACTGTCCCTTGAGTTGTCCTCAAAACCAGTATACATCGTGCTATATCTCCCACATGGAAAGTGCCAGGAGGGAAAAGTGGGGATTAGCTTAGACTTTCTCGGAACTGCTTCAAATCAACTAGATATCTTTGTGCTGTATATCTCCCAATAGCCAAACGCAAAAGCAGCAAACATCTCGCTGTATGTCCCACATTGAAAGTGCCAAGAGAGTAATATAGAGCTTGCTCTCCCTGTCTTTGAGTACTGTTTTCACTGTCCCGGTTACCTCTTTGCTAACATTCTCTTCAGAGCTGCAGTGAAACCAGGAACCACGTGGAGAAGGCACCCACACTGAAAATGCCTGGAGGGAACATTGGGGCTTCTTCTCAGTGTCTCTGACATAGGGTTTCACTGTCCCGGGAAAGTCTCTGCTAACACCCTGCAGAGCGCTGTGCCCAATATACAGAAACGTCTTGCGGTATCTCCTACAAGGAAAGTGCCAAGAGGGAATTGTCGATCTTGTTCTCAGTGTCTCTGAGAATTGCTCTGATTCTCCGTGTGACCTCTTTGCTAAGACTCTCCAGAGAGCCGTCCTCAAAACCAACACACATCTTGACATATCTCCCACATTGATCGCAGGGTCTCCAGGAACGGCATTCAGCGAGCCAGGAACTTTTCTCCCTACACTGTCCATTGAGTTGTCCTCAAAACCAATATACATCGTGCTATATCTCCCACATGGAAAATGCCAGGAGGGAAAAGTGGGGATTAGCTTAGACTTTCTCGGAACTGCTTCAAATCAACTAGATATCTTTGTGCTGTAAATCTCCCAATAGCCAAACGCAAAAGCAGCAAACATCTCGCTGTATGTCCCACATTGAAAGTGCCAAGAGAGTAATATAGAGCTTGCTCTCCCTGTCTTTGAGTACTGTTTTCACTGTCCCGCTTACCTCTTTGCTAACATTCTCTTCAGAGCTGCAGTGAAACCAGGAACCACGTGGAGAAGGCACCCACACTGAAAGTGCCTGCAGGCAACATTGGGGCTTCTTCTCAGTGTCTCTGACATAGGGTTTCACTGTCCCGGGAAAGTCTCTGCTAACAGCCTGCAGAGCGCTGTGCCCAATATACAGAAACGTCTTGCGGTATCTCCTACAGGGAAAGTGCCAGGAGGGAATTGTCGACCTTGTTCTCAGTGTCTCTGAGAATTGCTCTGATTCTCCGTGTGACCTCTTTGCTAAGACTCTCCAGAGAGCCGTCCTCAAAACCAACACACATCTTGACATATCTCCCACATTGATCGCAGGGTCTCCAGGAACGGCGTTCAGTGAGCCAGGAGCTTTTCTCCCTACACTGCCCATTGAGTTGTCCTCAAAACCAATATACATCGTGCTATATCTCCCACATGGAAAGTGCCAGGAGGGAAAAGTGGGGATTAGCTTAGACTTTCTCGGAACTGCTTCAAATCAACTAGATATCTTTGTGCTGTAAATCTCCCAATAGCCAAACGCAAAAGCAGCAAACATCTCGCTGTATGTCCCACATTGAAAGTGCCAAGAGAGTAATATAGAGCTTGCTCTCCCTGTCTTTGAGTACTGTTTTCACTGTCCCGGTTACCTCTTTGCTAACATTCTCTTCAGAGCTGCAGTGAAACCAGGAACCACGTGGAGAAGGCACCCACACTGAAAGTGCCTGCAGGCAACATTGGGGCTTCTTCTCAGTGTCTCTGACATAGGGTTTCACTGTCCCGGGAAAGTCTCTGCTAACAGCCTGCAGAGCGCTGTGCCCAATATACAGAAACGTCTTGCGGTATCTCCTACAGGGAAAGTGCCAGGAGGGAATTGTCGATCTTGTTCTCAGTGTCTCTGAGAATTGCTCTGATTCTCCGTGTGACCTCTTTGCTAAGACTCTCCAGAGAGCCGTCCTCAAAACCAACACACATCTTGACATATCTCCCACATTGATCGCAGGGTCTCCAGGAACGGCATTCAGCGAGCCAGGAGCTTTTCTCCCTACACTGTCCCTTGAGTTGTCCTCAAAACCAATATACATCGTGCTATATCTCCCACATGGAAAATGCCAGGAGGGAAAAGTGGGGATTAGCTTAGACTTTCTCGGAACTGCTTCAAATCAACTAGATATCTTTGTGCTGTAAATCTCCCAGTAGCCAAACGCAAAAGCAGCAAACATCTCGCTGTATGTCCCACATTGAAAGTGCCAAGAGAGTAATATAGAGCTTGCTCTCCCTGTCTTTGAGTACTGTTTTCACTGTCCCGGTTACCTCTTTGCTAACATTCTCTTCAGAGCTGCAGTGAAACCAGGAACCACATGGAGAAGGCACCCACACTGAAAGTGCCTGCAGGCAACATTGGGGCTTCTTCTCAGTGTCTCTGACATAGGGTTTCACTGTCCCGGGAAAGTCTCTGCTAACAGCCTGCAGAGCGCTGTGCCCAATATACAGAAACGTCTTGCGGTATCTCCTACAGGGAAAGTGCCAGGAGGGAATTGTCGACCTTGTTCTCAGTGTCTCTGAGAATTGCTCTGATTCTCCGTGTGACCTCTTTGCTAAGACTCTCCAGAGAGCCGTCCTCAAAACCAACACACATCTTGACATATCTCCCACATTGATCGCAGGGTCTCCAGGAACGGCGTTCAGTGAGCCAGGAGCTTTTCTCCCTACACTGCCCATTGAGTTGTCCTCAAAACCAATATACATCGTGCTATATCTCCCACATGGAAAGTGCCAGGAGGGAAAAGTGGGGATTAGCTTAGACTTTCTCGGAACTGCTTCAAATCAACTAGATATCTTTGTGCTGTAAATCTCCCAGTAGCCAAACGCAAAAGCAGCAAACATCTCGCTGTATGTCCCACATTGAAAGTGCCAAGAGAGTAATATAGAGCTTGCTCTCCCTGTCTTTGAGTACTGTTTTCACTGTCCCGGTTACCTCTTTGCTAACATTCTCTTCAGAGCTGCAGTGAAACCAGGAACCACGTGGAGAAGGCACCCACACTGAAAGTGCCTGCAGGCAGCATTGGGGCTTCTTCTCAGTGTCTCTGACATAGGGTTTCACTGTCCCGGGAAAGTCTCTGCTAACACCCTGCAGAGCGCTGTGCCCAATATACAGAAACGTCTTGCGGTATCTCCTACAGGGAAAGTGCCAGGAGGGAATTGTCGATCTTGTTCTCAGTGTCTCTGAGAATTGCTCTGATTCTCCGTGTGACCTCTTTGCTAAGACTCTCCAGAGAGCCGTCCTCAAAACCAACACACATCTTGACATATCTCCCACATTGATCGCAGGGTCTCCAGGAACGGCATTCAGCGAGCCAGGAGCTTTTCTCCCTACACTGTCCCTTGAGTTGTCCTCAAAACCAATATACATCGTGCTATATCTCCCACATGGAAAATGCCAGGAGGGAAAAGTGGGGATTAGCTTAGACTTTCTCGGAACTGCTTCAAATCAACTAGATATCTTTGTGCTGTAAATCTCCCAGTAGCCAAACGCAAAAGCAGCAAACATCTCGCTGTATGTCCCACATTGAAAGTGCCAAGAGAGTAATATAGAGCTTGCTCTCCCTGTCTTTGAGTACTGTTTTCACTGTCCCGGTTACCTCTTTGCTAACATTCTCTTCAGAGCTGCAGTGAAACCAGGAACCACGTGGAGAAGGCACCCACACTGAAAGTGCCTGCAGGCAACATTGGGGCTTCTTCTCAGTGTCTCTGACATAGGGTTTCACTGTCCCGGGAAAGTCTCTGCTAACACCCTGCAGAGCGCTGTGCCCAATATACAGAAACGTCTTGCGGTATCTCCTACAGGGAAAGTGCCAGGAGGGAACTGTCGACCTTGTTCTCAGTGTCTCTGAGAATTGCTCTGATTCTCCGTGTGACCTCTTTGCTAAGACTCTCCAGAGAGCCGTCCTCAAAACCAACACACATCTTGACATATCTCCCACATTGATCGCAGGGTCTCCAGGAACGGCGTTCAGTGAGCCAGGAGCTTTTCTCCCTACACTGCCCATTGAGTTGTCCTCAAAACCAATATACATCGTGCTATATCTCCCACATGGAAAGTGCCAGGAGGGAAAAGTGGGGATTAGCTTAGACTTTCTCGGAACTGCTTCAAATCAACTCGATATCTTTGTGCTGTAAATCTCCCAATAGCCAAACGCAAAAGCAGCAAACATCTCGCTGTATGTCCCACATTGAAAGTGCCAAGAGAGTAATATAGAGCTTGCTCTCCCTGTCTTTGAGTACTGTTTTCACTGTCCCGGTTACCTCTTTGCTAACATTCTCTTCAGAGCTGCAGTGAAACCAGGAACCACGTGGAGAAGGCACCCACACTGAAAGTGCCTGCAGGCAACATTGGGGCTTCTTCTCAGTGTCTCTGACATAGGGTTTCACTGTCCCGGGAAAGTCTCTGCTAACAGCCTGCAGAGCGCTGTGCCCAATATACAGAAACGTCTTGCGGTATCTCCTACAGGGAAAGTGCCAGGAGGGAATTGTCGATCTTGTTCTCAGTGTCTCTGAGAATTGCTCTGATTCTCCGTGTGACCTCTTTGCTAAGACTCTCCAGAGAGCCGTCCTCAAAACCAACACACATCTTGACATATCTCCCACATTGATCGCAGTGTCTCCAGGAACGGCATTCAGCGAGCCAGGAGCTTTTCTCCCTACACTGTCCCTTGAGTTGTCCTCAAAACCAATATACATCGTGCTATATCTCCCACATGGAAAATGCCAGGAGGGAAAAGTGGGGATTAGCTTAGACTTTCTCGGAACTGCTTCAAATCAACTAGATATCTTTGTGCTGTAAATCTCCCAATAGCCAAACGCAAAAGCAGCGAACATCTCGCTGTATGTCCCACATTGAAAGTGCCAAGAGAGTAATATAGAGCTTGCTCTCCCTGTCTTTGAGTACTGTTTTCACTGTCCCGGTTACCTCTTTGCTAACATTCTCTTCAGAGCTGCAGTGAAACCAGGAACCACGTGGAGAAGGCACCCACACTGAAAGTGCCTGCAGGCAACATTGGGGCTTCTTCTCAGTGTCTCTGACATAGGGTTTCACTGTCCCGGGAAAGTCTCTGCTAACAGCCTGCAGAGCGCTGTGCCCAATATACAGAAACATCTTGCGGTATCTCCTACAGGGAAAGTGCCAGGAGGGAATTGTCGATCTTGTTCTCAGTGTCTCTGAGAATTGCTCTGATTCTCCGTGTGACCTCTTTGCTAAGACTCTCCAGAGAGCCGTCCTCAAAACCAACACACATCTTGACATATCTCCCACATTGATCGCAGTGTCTCCAGGAACCGCATTCAGCGAGTCAGGAGCTTTTCTCCCTACACTGTCCCTTGAGTTGTCCTCAAAACCAATATACATCGTGCTATATCTCCCACATGGAAAGTGCCAGGAGGGAAAAGTGGGGATTAGCTTAGACTTTCTCGGAACTGCTTCAAATCAACTAGATATCTTTGTGCTGTATATCTCCCAATAGCCAAACGCAAAAGCAGCAAACATCTTGCTGTATGTCCCACATTGAAAGTGCCAAGAGAGTAATATAGAGCTTGCTCTCCCTGTCTTTGAGTACTGTTTTCACTGTCCCGGTTACCTCTTTGCTAACATTCTCTTCAGAGCTGCAGTGAAACCAGGAACCACGTGGAGAAGGCACCCACACTGAAAGTGCCTGCAGGCAACATTGGGGCTTCTTCTCAGTGTCTCTGACATAGGGTTTCACTGTCCCGGGAAAGTCTCTGCTAACACCCTGCAGAGCGCTGTGCCCAATATACAGAAACGTCTTGCGGTATCTCCTACAAGGAAAGTGCCAAGAGGGAATTGTCGATCTTGTTCTCAGTGTCTCTGAGAATTGCTCTGATTCTCCGTGTGACCTCTTTGCTAAGACTCTCCAGAGAGCCGTCCTCAAAACCAACACACATCTTGACATATCTCCCACATTGATCGCAGGGTCTCCAGGAACGGCATTCAGTGAGCCAGGAACTTTTCTCCCTACACTGTCCATTGAGTTGTCCTCAAAACCAATATACATCGTGCTATATCTCCCACATGGAAAATGCCAGGAGGGAAAAGTGGGGATTAGCTTAGACTTTCTCGGAACTGCTTCAAATCAACTAGATATCTTTGTGCTGTAAATCTCCCAATAGCCAAACGCAAAAGCAGCAAACATCTCGCTGTATGTCCCACATTGAAAGTGCCAAGAGAGTAATATAGAGCTTGCTCTCCCTGTCTTTGAGTACTGTTTTCACTGTCCCGGTTACCTCTTTGCTAACATTCTCTTCAGAGCTGCAGTGAAACCAGGAACCACGTGGAGAAGGCACCCACACTGAAAGTGCCTGCAGGCAACATTGGGGCTTCTTCTCAGTGTCTCTGACATAGGGTTTCACTGTCCCGGGAAAGTCTCTGCTAACAGCCTGCAGAGCGCTGTGCCCAATATACAGAAACGTCTTGCGGTATCTCCTACAGGGAAAGTGCCAGGAGGGAATTGTCGATCTTGTTCTCAGTGTCTCTGAGAATTGCTCTGATTCTCCGTGTGACCTCTTTGCTAAGACTCTCCAGAGAGCCGTCCTCAAAACCAACACACATCTTGACATATCTCCCACATTGATCGCAGTGTCTCCAGGAACCGCATTCAGCGAGTCAGGAACTTTTCTCCCTACACTGTCCCTTGAGTTGTCCTCAAAACCAATATACATCGTGCTATATCTCCCACATGGAAAGTGCCAGGAGGTAAAAGTGGGGATTAGCTTAGACTTTCTCGGAACTGCTTCAAATCAACTAGATATCTTTGTGCTGTAAATCTCCCAATAGCCAAACGCAAAAGCAGCAAACATCTCGCTGTATGTCCCACATTGAAAGTGCCAAGAGAGTAATATAGAGCTTGCTCTCCCTGTCTTTGAGTACTGTTTTCACTGTCCCGGTTACCTCTTTGCTAACATTCTCTTCAGAGTTGCAGTGAAACCAGGAACCACGTGGAGAAGGCACCCACACTGAAAGTGCCTGCAGGCAACATTGGGGCTTCTTCTCAGTGTCTCTGACATAGGGTTTCACTGTCCCGGGAAAGTCTCTGCTAACACCCTGCAGAGCGCTGTGCCCAATATACAGAAACGTCTTGCGGTATCTCCTACAGGGAAAGTGCCAGGAGGGAATTGTCGATCTTGTTCTCAGTGTCTCTGAGAATTGCTCTGATTCTCCGTGTGACCTCTTTGCTAAGACTCTCCAGAGAGCCGTCCTCAAAACCAACACACATCTTGACATATCTCCCACATTGATCGCAGTGTCTCCAGGAACGGCATTCAGCGAGCCAGGAGCTTTTCTCCCTACACTGTCCCTTGAGTTGTCCTCAAAACCAATATACATCGTGCTATATCTCCCACATGGAAAATGCCAGGAGGGAAAAGTGGGGATTAGCTTAGACTTTCTCGGAACTGCTTCAAATCAACTAGATATCTTTGTGCTGTAAATCTCCCAATAGCCAAACGCAAAAGCAGCGAACATCTCGCTGTATGTCCCACATTGAAAGTGCCAAGAGAGTAATATAGAGCTTGCTCTCCCTGTCTTTGAGTACTGTTTTCACTGTCCCGGTTACCTCTTTGCTAACATTCTCTTCAGAGCTGCAGTGAAACCAGGAACCACGTGGAGAAGGCACCCACACTGAAAGTGCCTGCAGGCAACATTGGGGCTTCTTCTCAGTGTCTCTGACATAGGGTTTCACTGTCCCGGGAAAGTCTCTGCTAACAGCCTGCAGAGCGCTGTGCCCAATATACAGAAACGTCTTGCGGTATCTCCTACAGGGAAAGTGCCAGGAGGGAATTGTCGATCTTGTTCTCAGTGTCTCTGAGAATTGCTCTGATTCTCCGTGTGACCTCTTTGCTAAGACTCTCCAGAGAGCCGTCCTCAAAACCAACACACATCTTGACATATCTCCCACATTGATCGCAGTGTCTCCAGGAACCGCATTCAGCGAGTCAGGAGCTTTTCTCCCTACACTGTCCCTTGAGTTGTCCTCAAAACCAATATACATCGTGCTATATCTCCCACATGGAAAGTGCCAGGAGGGAAAAGTGGGGATTAGCTTAGACTTTCTCGGAACTGCTTCAAATCAACTAGATATCTTTGTGCTGTATATCTCCCAATAGCCAAACGCAAAAGCAGCAAACATCTTGCTGTATGTCCCACATTGAAAGTGCCAAGAGAGTAATATAGAGCTTGCTCTCCCTGTCTTTGAGTACTGTTTTCACTGTCCCGGTTACCTCTTTGCTAACATTCTCTTCAGAGCTGCAGTGAAACCAGGAACCACGTGGAGAAGGCACCCACACTGAAAGTGCCTGCAGGCAACATTGGGGCTTCTTCTCAGTGTCTCTGACATAGGGTTTCACTGTCCCGGGAAAGTCTCTGCTAACACCCTGCAGAGCGCTGTGCCCAATATACAGAAACGTCTTGCGGTATCTCCTACAAGGAAAGTGCCAAGAGGGAATTGTCGATCTTGTTCTCAGTGTCTCTGAGAATTGCTCTGATTCTCCGTGTGACCTCTTTGCTAAGACTCTCCAGAGAGCCGTCCTCAAAACCAACACACATCTTGACATATCTCCCACATTGATCGCAGGGTCTCCAGGAACGGCATTCAGTGAGCCAGGAACTTTTCTCCCTACACTGTCCATTGAGTTGTCCTCAAAACCAATATACATCGTGCTATATCTCCCACATGGAAAATGCCAGGAGGGAAAAGTGGGGATTAGCTTAGACTTTCTCGGAACTGCTTCAAATCAACTAGATATCTTTGTGCTGTAAATCTCCCAATAGCCAAACGCAAAAGCAGCAAACATCTCGCTGTATGTCCCACATTGAAAGTGCCAAGAGAGTAATATAGAGCTTGCTCTCCCTGTCTTTGAGTACTGTTTTCACTGTCCCGGTTACCTCTTTGCTAACATTCTCTTCAGAGCTGCAGTGAAACCAGGAACCACGTGGAGAAGGCACCCACACTGAAAGTGCCTGCAGGCAACATTGGGGCTTCTTCTCAGTGTCTCTGACATAGGGTTTCACTGTCCCGGGAAAGTCTCTGCTAACAGCCTGCAGAGCGCTGTGCCCAATATACAGAAACGTCTTGCGGTATCTCCTACAGGGAAAGTGCCAGGAGGGAATTGTCGATCTTGTTCTCAGTGTCTCTGAGAATTGCTCTGATTCTCCGTGTGACCTCTTTGCTAAGACTCTCCAGAGAGCCGTCCTCAAAACCAACACACATCTTGACATATCTCCCACATTGATCGCAGTGTCTCCAGGAACCGCATTCAGCGAGTCAGGAGCTTTTCTCCCTACACTGTCCCTTGAGTTGTCCTCAAAACCAATATACATCGTGCTATATCTCCCACATGGAAAGTGCCAGGAGGTAAAAGTGGGGATTAGCTTAGACTTTCTCGGAACTGCTTCAAATCAACTAGATATCTTTGTGCTGTAAATCTCCCAATAGCCAAACGCAAAAGCAGCAAACATCTCGCTGTATGTCCCACATTGAAAGTGCCAAGAGAGTAATATAGAGCTTGCTCTCCCTGTCTTTGAGTACTGTTTTCACTGTCCCGGTTACCTCTTTGCTAACATTCTCTTCAGAGTTGCAGTGAAACCAGGAACCACGTGGAGAAGGCACCCACACTGAAAGTGCCTGCAGGCAACATTGGGGCTTCTTCTCAGTGTCTCTGACATAGGGTTTCACTGTCCCGGGAAAGTCTCTGCTAACACCCTGCAGAGCGCTGTGCCCAATATACAGAAACGTCTTGCGGTATCTCCTACAGGGAAAGTGCCAGGAGGGAATTGTCGATCTTGTTCTCAGTGTCTCTGAGAATTGCTCTGATTCTCCGTGTGACCTCTTTGCTAAGACTCTCCAGAGAGCCGTCCTCAAAACCAACACACATCTTGACATATCTCCCACATTGATCGCAGTGTCTCCAGGAACGGCATTCAGCGAGCCAGGAACTTTTCTCCCTACACTGTCCCTTGAGTTGTCCTCAAAACCAATATACATCGTGCTATATCTCCCACATGGAAAATGCCAGGAGGGAAAAGTGGGGATTAGTTTAGACATTCTCGGAACTGCTTCTAATCAACTAGATATCTTTGTGCTGTAAATCTCCCAATAGCCAAACGCAAAAGCAGCAAACATCTCGCTGTATGTCCCACATTGAAAGTGCCAAGAGAGTAATATAGAGCTTGCTCTCCCTGTCTTTGAGTACTGTTTTCACTGTCCCGCTTACCTCTTTGCTAACATTCTCTTCAGAGCTGCAGTGAAACCAGGAACCACGTGGAGAAGGCACCCACACTGAAAGTGCCTGCAGGCAACATTGGGGCTTCTTCTCAGTGTCTCTGACATAGGGTTTCACTGTCCCGGGAAAGTCTCTGCTAACACCCTGCAGAGCGCTGTGCCCAATATACAGAAACGTCTTGCGGTATCTCCTACAGGGAAAGTGCCAGGAGGGAATTGTCGATCTTGTTCTCAGTGTCTCTGAGAATTGCTCTGATTCTCCGTGTGACCTCTTTGCTAAGACTCTCCAGAGAGCCGTCCTCAAAACCAACACACATCTTGACATATCTCCCACATTGATCGCAGGGTCTCCAGGAACGGCATTCAGCGAGCCAGGAACTTTTCTCCCTACACTGTCCATTGAGTTGTCCTCAAAACCAATATACATCGTGCTATATCTCCCACATGGAAAATGCCAGGAGGGAAAAGTGGGGATTAGTTTAGACTTTCTCGGAACGGCTTCTAATCAACTAGATATCTTTGTGCTGTAAATCTCCCAATAGCCAAACGCAAAAGCAGCAAACATCTCGCTGTATGTCCCACATTGAAAGTGCCAAGAGAGTAATATAGAGCTTGCTCTCCCTGTCTTTGAGTACTGTTTTCACTGTCCCGGTTACCTCTTTGCTAACATTCTCTTCAGAGCTGCAGTGAAACCAGGAACCATGTGGAGAAGGCACCCACACTGAAAGTGCCTGCAGGCAACATTGGGGCTTCTTCTCAGTGTCTCTGACATAGGGTTTCACTGTCCCGGGAAAGTCTCTGCTAACAGCCTGCAGAGCGCTGTGCCCAATATACAGAAACGTCTTGCGGTATCTCCTACAGGGAAAGTGCCAGGAGGGAATTGTCGATCTTGTTCTCAGTGTCTCTGAGAATTGCTCTGATTCTCCGTGTGACCTCTTTGCTAAGACTCTCCAGAGAGCCGTCCTCAAAACCAACACACATCTTGACATATCTCCCACATTGATCGCAGGGTCTCCAGGAACCGCATTCAGCGAGCCAGGAGCTTTTCTCCCTACACTGTCCCTTGAGTTGTCCTCAAAACCAATATACATCGTGCTATATCTCCCACATGGAAAGTGCCAGGAGGGAAAAGTGGGGATTAGTTTAGACTTTCTCGGAACTGCTTCTAATCAACTAGATATCTTTGTGCTGTAAATCTCCCAATAGCCAAACGCAAAAGCAGCAAACATCTCGCTGTATGTCCCACATTGAAAGTGCCAAGAGAGTAATATAGAGCTTGCTCTCCCTGTCTTTGAGTACCGTTTTCACTGTCCCGGTTACCTCTTTGCTAACATTCTCTTCAGAGCTGCAGTGAAACCAGGAACCACGTGGAGAAGGCACCCACACTGAAAGTGCCTGCAGGCAACATTGGGGCTTCTTCTCAGTGTCTCTGACATAGGGTTTCACTGTCCCGGGAAAGTCTCTGCTAACACCCTGCAGAGCGCTGTGCCCAATATACAGAAACGTCTTGCGGTATCTCCTACAGGGAAAGTGCCAGGAGGGAATTGTCGATCTTGTTCTCAGTGTCTCTGAGAATTGCTCTGATTCTCCGTGTGACCTCTTTGCTAAGACTCTCCAGAGAGCCGTCCTCAAAACCAACACACATCTTGACATATCTCCCACATTGATCGCAGAGTCTCCAGGAACCGCATTCAGCGAGCCAGGAGCTTTTCTCCCTACACTGTCCCTTGAGTTGTCCTCAAAACCAATATACATCGTGCTATATCTCCCACATGGAAAATGCCAGGAGGGAAAAGTGGGGATTAGTTTAGACTTTCTCGGAACTGCTTCTAATCAACTAGATATCTTTGTGCTGTAAATCTCCCAATAGCCAAACGCAAAAGCAGCAAACATCTCGCTGTATGTCCCACATTGAAAGTGCCAAGAGAGTAATATAGAGCTTGCTCTCCCTGTCTTTGAGTACCGTTTTCACTGTCCCGGTTACCTCTTTGCTAACATTCTCTTCAGAGCTGCAGTGAAACCAGGAACCACGTGGAGAAGGCACCCACACTGAAAGTGCCTGCAGGCAACATTGGGGCTTCTTCTCAGTGTCTCTGACATAGGGTTTCACTGTCCCGGGAAAGTCTCTGCTAACACCCTGCAGAGCGCTGTGCCCAATATACAGAAACGTCTTGCGGTATCTCCTACAGGGAAAGTGCCAGGAGGGAATTGTTGATCTTGTTCTCAGTGTCTCTGAGAATTGCTCTGATTCTCCGTGTGACCTCTTTGCTAAGACTCTCCAGAGAGCCGTCCTCAAAACCAACACACATCTTGACATATCTCCCACATTGATCGCAGGGTCTCCAGGAACGGCATTCAGCGAGCCAGGAACTTTTCTCCCTACACTGTCCCTTGAGTTGTCCTCAAAACCAATATACATCGTGCTATATCTCCCACATGGAAAATGCCAGGAGGGAAAAGTGGGGATTAGTTTAGACTTTCTCGGAACTGCTTCTAATCAACTAGATATCTTTGTGCTGTAAATCTCCCAATAGCCAAACGCAAAAGCAGCAAACATCTCGCTGTATGTCCCACATTGAAAGTGCCAAGAGAGTAATATAGAGCTTGCTCTCCCTGTCTTTGAGTACTGTTTTCACTGTCCCGCTTACCTCTTTGCTAACATTCTCTTCAGAGCTGCAGTGAAACCAGGAACCACGTGGAGAAGGCACCCACACTGAAAATGCCTGCAGGCAACATTGGGGCTTCTTCTCAGTGTCTCTGACATAGGGTTTCACTGTCCCGGGAAAGTCTCTGCTAACAGCCTGCAGAGCGCTGTGCCCAATATACAGAAACGTCTTGCGGTATCTCCTACAGGGAAAGTGCCAGGAGGGAATTGTCGATCTTGTTCTCAGTGTCTCTGAGAATTGCTCTGATTCTCCATGTGACCTCTTTGCTAAGACTCTCCAGAGAGCCGTCCTCAAAACCAACACACATCTTGACATATCTCCCACATTGATCGCAGTGTCTCCAGGAACCGCATTCAGCGAGCCAGGAGCTTTTCTCCCTACACTGTCCCTTGAGTTGTCCTCAAAACCAATATACATCGTGCTATATCTCCCACATGGAAAATGCCAGGAGGGAAAAGTGGGGATTAGTTTAGACATTCTCGGAACTGCTTCTAATCAACTAGATATCTTTGTGCTGTAAATCTCCCAATAGCCAAACGCAAAAGCAGCAAACATCTCGCTGTATGTCCCACATTGAAAGTGCCAAGAGAGTAATATAGAGCTTGCTCTCCCTGTCTTTGAGTACTGTTTTCACTGTCCCGGTTACCTCTTTGCTAACATTCTCTTCAGAGCTGCAGTGAAACCAGGAACCACGTGGAGAAGGCACCCACACTGAAAGTGCCTGCAGGCAACATTGGGGCTTCTTCTCAGTGTCTCTGACATAGGGTTTCACTGTCCCGGGAAAGTCTCTGCTAACACCCTGCAGAGCGCTGTGCCCAATATACAGAAACGTCTTGCGGTATCTCCTACAGGGAAAGTGCCAGGAGGGAATTGTTGATCTTGTTCTCAGTGTCTCTGAGAATTGCTCTGATTCTCCGTGTGACCTCTTTGCTAAGACTCTCCAGAGAGCCGTCCTCAAAACCAACACACATCTTGACATATCTCCCACATTGATCGCAGGGTCTCCAGGAACGGCATTCAGCGAGCCAGGAACTTTTCTCCCTACACTGTCCCTTGAGTTGTCCTCAAAACCAATATACATCGTGCTATATCTCCCACATGGAAAATGCCAGGAGGGAAAAGTGGGGATTAGTTTAGACTTTCTCAGAACTGCTTCTAATCAACTAGATATCTTTGTGCTGTAAATCTCCCAATAGCCAAACGCAAAAGCAGCAAACATCTCGCTGTATGTCCCACATTGAAAGTGCCAAGAGAGTAATATAGAGCTTGCTCTCCCTGTCTTTGAGTACTGTTTTCACTGTCCCGCTTACCTCTTTGCTAACATTCTCTTCAGAGCTGCAGTGAAACCAGGAACCACGTGGAGAAGGCACCCACACTGAAAGTGCCTGCAGGCAACATTGGGGCTTCTTCTCAGTGTCTCTGACATAGGGTTTCACTGTCCCGGGAAAGTCTCTGCTAACACCCTGCAGAGCGCTGTGCCCAATATACAGAAACGTCTTGCGGTATCTCCTACAGGGAAAGTGCCAGGAGGGAATTGTCGATCTTGTTCTCAGTGTCTCTGAGAATTGCTCTGATTCTCCGTGTGACCTCTTTGCTAAGACTCTCCAGAGAGCCGTCCTCAAAACCAACACACATCTTGACATATCTCCCACATTGATCGCAGAGTCTCCAGGAACCGCATTCAGCGAGCCAGGAGCTTTTCTCCCTACACTGTCCCTTGAGTTGTCCTCAAAACCAATATACATCGTGCTATATCTCCCACATGGAAAATGCCAGGAGGGAAAAGTGGGGATTAGTTTAGACTTTCTCGGAACTGCTTCTAATCAACTAGATATCTTTGTGCTGTAAATCTCCCAATAGCCAAACGCAAAAGCAGCAAACATCTCGCTGTATGTCCCACATTGAAAGTGCCAAGAGAGTAATATAGAGCTTGCTCTCCCTGTCTTTGAGTACCGTTTTCACTGTCCCGGTTACCTCTTTGCTAACATTCTCTTCAGAGCTGCAGTGAAACCAGGAACCACGTGGAGAAGGCACCCACACTGAAAGTGCCTGCAGGCAACATTGGGGCTTCTTCTCAGTGTCTCTGACATAGGGTTTCACTGTCCCGGGAAAGTCTCTGCTAACACCCTGCAGAGCGCTGTGCCCAATATACAGAAACGTCTTGCGGTATCTCCTACAAGGAAAGTGCCAAGAGGGAATTGTCGATCTTGTTCTCAGTGTCTCTGAGAATTGCTCTGATTCTCCGTGTGACCTCTTTGCTAAGACTCTCCAGAGAGCCGTCCTCAAAACCAACACACATCTTGACATATCTCCCACATTGATCGCAGGGTCTCCAGGAACGGCATTCAGTGAGCCAGGAACTTTTCTCCCTACACTGTCCATTGAGTTGTCCTCAAAACCAATATACATCGTGCTATATCTCCCACATGGAAAATGCCAGGAGGGAAAAGTGGGGATTAGCTTAGACTTTCTCGGAACTGCTTCAAATCAACTAGATATCTTTGTGCTGTAAATCTCCCAATAGCCAAACGCAAAAGCAGCGAACATCTCGCTGTATGTCCCACATTGAAAGTGCCAAGAGAGTAATATAGAGCTTGCTCTCCCTGTCTTTGAGTACTGTTTTCACTGTCCCGGTTACCTCTTTGCTAACATTCTCTTCAGAGCTGCAGTGAAACCAGGAACCACGTGGAGAAGGCACCCACACTGAAAGTGCCTGCAGGCAACATTGGGGCTTCTTCTCAGTGTCTCTGACATAGGGTTTCACTGTCCCGGGAAAGTCTCTGCTAACACCCTGCAGAGCGCTGTGCCCAATATACAGAAACGTCTTGCGGTATCTCCTACAGGGAAAGTGCCAGGAGGGAATTGTCGATCTTGTTCTCAGTGTCTCTGAGAATTGCTCTGATTCTCCATGTGACCTCTTTGCTAAGACTCTCCAGAGAGCCGTCCTCAAAACCAACACACATCTTGACATATCTCCCACATTGATCGCAGTGTCTCCAGGAACCGCATTCAGCGAGCCAGGAGCTTTTCTCCCTACACTGTCCCTTGAGTTGTCCTCAAAACCAATATACATCGTGCTATATCTCCCACATGGAAAATGCCAGGAGGGAAAAGTGGGGATTAGTTTAGACTTTCTCGGAACTGCTTCTAATCAACTAGATATCTTTGTGCTGTAAATCTCCCAATAGCCAAACGCAAAAGCAGCAAACATCTCGCTGTATGTCCCACATTGAAAGTGCCAAGAGAGTAATATAGAGCTTGCTCTCCCTGTCTTTGAGTACCGTTTTCACTGTCCCGGTTACCTCTTTGCTAACATTCTCTTCAGAGCTGCAGTGAAACCAGGAACCACGTGGAGAAGGCACCCACACTGAAAGTGCCTGGAGGGAACATTGGGGCTTCTTCTCAGTGTCTCTGACATAGGGTTTCACTGTCCCGGGAAAGTCTCTGCTAACACCCTGCAGAGCGCTGTGCCCAATATACAGAAACGTCTTGCGGTGTCTCCTACAGGGAAAGTGCCAGGAGGGAATTGTCGATCTTGTTCTCAGTGTCTCTGAGAATTGCTCTGATTCTCCGTGTGACCTCTTTGCTAAGACTCTCCAGAGAGCCGTCCTCAAAACCAACACACATCTTGACATATCTCCCACATTGATCGCAGGGTCTCCAGGAACGGCGTTCAGTGAGCCAGGAGCTTTTCTCCATACACTGTCCCTTGAGTTGTCCTCAAAACCAATATACATCGTGCTATATCTCCCACATGGAAAATGCCAGGAGGGAAAAGTGGGGATTAGCTTAGACTTTCTCGGAACTGCTTCAAATCAACTAGATATCTTTGTGCTGTAAATCTCCCAGTAGCCAAACGCAAAAGCAGCAAACATCTCGCTGTATGTCCCACATTGAAAGTGCCAAGAGAGTAATATAGAGCTTGCTCTCCCTGTCTTTGAGTACTGTTTTCACTGTCCCGGTTACCTCTTTGCTAACATTCTCTTCAGAGCTGCAGTGAAACCAGGAACCACGTGGAGAAGGCACCCACACTGAAAGTGCCTGCAGGCAACATTGGGCCTTCTTCTCAGTGTCTCTGACATAGGGTTTCACTGTCCCGGGAAAGTCTCTGCTAACAGCCTGCAGAGCGCTGTGCCCAATATACAGAAACGTCTTGCGGTATCTCCTACAGGGAAAGTGCCAGGAGGGAATTGTCGATCTTGTTCTCAGTGTCTCTGAGAATTGCTCTGATTCTCCGTGTGACCTCTTTGCTAAGACTCTCCAGAGAGCCGTCCTCAAAACCAACACACATCTTGACATATCTCCCACATTGATCGCAGGGTCTCCAGGAACCGCATTCAGCGAGCCAGGAGCTTTTCTCCCTACACTGTCCCTTGAGTTGTCCTCAAAACCAATATACATCGTGCTATATCTCCCACATGGAAAATGCCAGGAGGGAAAAGTGGGGATTAGTTTAGACTTTCTCGGAACTGCTTCTAATCAACTAGATATCTTTGTGCTGTAAATCTCCCAATAGCCAAACGCAAAAGCAGCAAACATCTCGCTGTATGTCCCACATTGAAAGTGCCAAGAGAGTAATATAGAGCTTGCTCTCCCTGTCTTTGAGTACTGTTTTCACTGTCCCGGTTACCTCTTTGCTAACATTCTCTTCAGAGCTGCAGTGAAACCAGGAACCACGTGGAGAAGGCACCCACACTGAAAGTGCCTGCAGGCAACATTGGGGCTTCTTCTCAGTGTCTCTGACATAGGGTTTCACTGTCCCGGGAAAGTCTCTGCTAACACCCTGCAGAGCGCTGTGCCCAATATACAGAAACGTCTTGCGGTATCTCCTACAGGGAAAGTGCCAGGAGGGAATTGTCGATCTTGTTCTCAGTGTCTCTGAGAATTGCTCTGATTCTCCGTGTGACCTCTTTGCTAAGACTCTCCAGAGAGCCGTCCTCAAAACCAACACACATCTTGACATATCTCCCACATTGATCGCAGAGTCTCCAGGAACCGCATTCAGCGAGCCAGGAGCTTTTCTCCCTACACTGTCCCTTGAGTTGTCCTCAAAACCAATATATATCGTGCTATATCTCCCACATGGAAAATGCCAGGAGGGAAAAGTGGGGATTAGTTTAGACTTTCTCGGAACTGCTTCTAATCAACTAGATATCTTTGTGCTGTAAATCTCCCAATAGCCAAACGCAAAAGCAGCAAACATCTCGCTGTATGTCCCACATTGAAAGTGCCAAGAGAGTAATATAGAGCTTGCTCTCCCTGTCTTTGAGTACCGTTTTCACTGTCCCGGTTACCTCTTTGCTAACATTCTCTTCAGAGCTGCAGTGAAACCAGGAACCACGTGGAGAAGGCACCCACACTGAAAGTGCCTGGAGGGAACATTGGGCCTTCTTCTCAGTGTCTCTGACATAGGGTTTCACTGTCCCGGGAAAGTCTCTGCTAACACCCTGCAGAGCGCTGTGCCCAATATACAGAAACGTCTTGCGGTATCTCCTACAGGGAAAGTGCCAGGAGGGAATTGTCGATCTTGTTCTCAGTGTCTCTGAGAATTGCTCTGATTCTCCGTGTGACCTCTTTGCTAAGACTCTCCAGAGAGCCGTCCTCAAAACCAACACACATCTTGACATATCTCCCACATTGATCGCAGAGTCTCCAGGAACCGCATTCAGCGAGCCAGGAGCTTTTCTCCCTACACTGTCCCTTGAGTTGTCCTCAAAACCAATATACATCGTGCTATATCTCCCACATGGAAAATGCCAGGAGGGAAAAGTGGGGATTAGTTTAGACTTTCTCGGAACTGCTTCTAATCAACTAGATATCTTTGTGCTGTAAATCTCCCAATAGCCAAACGCAAAAGCAGCAAACATCTCGCTGTATGTCCCACATTGAAAGTGCCAAGAGAGTAATATAGAGCTTGCTCTCCCTGTCTTTGAGTACCGTTTTCACTGTCCCGGTTACCTCTTTGCTAACATTCTCTTCAGAGCTGCAGTGAAACCAGGAACCACGTGGAGAAGGCACCCACACTGAAAGTGCCTGCAGGCAACATTGGGGCTTCTTCTCAGTGTCTCTGACATAGGGTTTCACTGTCCCGGGAAAGTCTCTGCTAACACCCTGCAGAGCGCTGTGCCCAATATACAGAAACGTCTTGCGGTATCTCCTACAGGGAAAGTGCCAGGAGGGAATTGTCGATCTTGTTCTCAGTGTCTCTGAGAATTGCTCTGATTCTCCGTGTGACCTCTTTGCTAAGACTCTCCAGAGAGCCGTCCTCAAAACCAACACACATCTTGACATATCTCCCACATTGATCGCAGGGTCTCCAGGAACGGCATTCAGTGAGCCAGGAGCTTTTCTCCATACACTGTCCCTTGAGTTGTCCTCAAAACCAATATACATCGTGCTATATCTCCCACATGGAAAATGCCAGGAGGGAAAAGTGGGGATTAGTTTAGACTTTCTCGGAACTGCTTCTAATCAACTAGATATCTTTGTGCTGTAAATCTCCCAGTAGCCAAACGCAAAAGCAGCAAACATCTCGCTGTATGTCCCACATTGAAAGTGCCAAGAGAGTAATATAGAGCTTGCTCTCCCTGTCTTTGAGTACCGTTTTCACTGTCCCGGTTACCTCTTTGCTAACATTCTCTTCAGAGCTGCAGTGAAACCAGGAACCACGTGGAGAAGGCACCCACACTGAAAGTGCCTGCAGGCAACATTGGGGCTTCTTCTCAGTGTCTCTGACATAGGGTTTCACTGTCCCGGGAAAGTCTCTGCTAACACCCTGCAGAGCGCTGTGCCCAATATACAGAAACGTCTTGCGGTATCTCCTACAGGGAAAGTGCCAGGAGGGAATTGTCGATCTTATTCTCAGTGTCTCTGAGAATTGCTCTGATTCTCCGTGTGACCTCTTTGCTAAGACTCTCCAGAGAGCCGTCCTCAAAACCAACACACATCTTGACATATCTCCCACATTGATCGCAGAGTCTCCAGGAACCGCATTCAGCGAGCCAGGAGCTTTTCTCCCTACACTGTCCCTTGAGTTGTCCTCAAAACCAATATACATCGTGCTATATCTCCCACATGGAAAATGCCAGGAGGGAAAAGTGGGGATTAGTTTAGACTTTCTCGGAACTGCTTCTAATCAACTAGATATCTTTGTGCTGTAAATCTCCCAATAGCCAAACGCAAAAGCAGCAAACATCTCGCTGTATGTCCCACATTGAAAGTGCCAAGAGAGTAATATAGAGCTTGCTCTCCCTGTCTTTGAGTACCGTTTTCACTGTCCCGGTTACCTCTTTGCTAACATTCTCTTCAGAGCTGCAGTGAAACCAGGAACCACGTGGAGAAGGCACCCACACTGAAAGTGCCTGCAGGCAACATTGGGGCTTCTTCTCAGTGTCTCTGACATAGGGTTTCACTGTCCCGGGAAAGTCTCTGCTAACACCCTGCAGAGCGCTGTGCCCAATATACAGAAACGTCTTGCGGTATCTCCTACAGGGAAAGTGCCAGGAGGGAATTGTCGATCTTGTTCTCAGTGTCTCTGAGAATTGCTCTGATTCTCCGTGTGACCTCTTTGCTAAGACTCTCCAGAGAGCCGTCCTCAAAACCAACACACATCTTGACATATCTCCCACATTGATCGCAGGGTCTCCAGGAACCGCATTCAGCGAGCCAGGAGCTTTTCTCCCTACACTGTCCCTTGAGTTGTCCTCAAAACCAATATACATCGTGCTATATCTCCCACATGGAAAATGCCAGGAGGGAAAAGTGGGGATTAGTTTAGACTTTCTCGGAACTGCTTCTAATCAACTAGATATCTTTGTGCTGTAAATCTCCCAATAGCCAAACGCAAAAGCAGCAAACATCTCGCTGTATGTCCCACATTGAAAGTGCCAAGAGAGTAATATAGAGCTTGCTCTCCCTGTCTTTGAGTACCGTTTTCACTGTCCCGGTTACCTCTTTGCTAACATTCTCTTCAGAGCTGCAGTGAAACCAGGAACCACGTGGAGAAGGCACCCACACTGAAAGTGCCTGCAGGCAACATTGGGGCTTCTTCTCAGTGTCTCTGACATAGGGTTTCACTGTCCCGGGAAAGTCTCTGCTAACACCCTGCAGAGCGCTGTGCCCAATATACAGAAACGTCTTGCGGTATCTCCTACAGGGAAAGTGCCAGGAGGGAATTGTCGATCTTATTCTCAGTGTCTCTGAGAATTGCTCTGATTCTCCGTGTGACCTCTTTGCTAAGACTCTCCAGAGAGCCGTCCTCAAAACCAACACACATCTTGACATATCTCCCACATTGATCGCAGAGTCTCCAGGAACCGCATTCAGCGAGCCAGGAGCTTTTCTCCCTACACTGTCCCTTGAGTTGTCCTCAAAACCAATATACATCGTGCTATATCTCCCACATGGAAAATGCCAGGAGGGAAAAGTGGGGATTAGTTTAGACTTTCTCGGAACTGCTTCTAATCAACTAGATATCTTTGTGCTGTAAATCTCCCAATAGCCAAACGCAAAAGCAGCAAACATCTCGCTGTATGTCCCACATTGAAAGTGCCAAGAGAGTAATATAGAGCTTGCTCTCCCTGTCTTTGAGTACCGTTTTCACTGTCCCGGTTACCTCTTTGCTAACATTCTCTTCAGAGCTGCAGTGAAACCAGGAACCACGTGGAGAAGGCACCCACACTGAAAGTGCCTGCAGGCAACATTGGGCCTTCTTCTCAGTGTCTCTGACATAGGGTTTCACTGTCCCGGGAAAGTCTCTGCTAACAGCCTGCAGAGCGCTGTGCCCAATATACAGAAACGTCTTGCGGTATCTCCTACAGGGAAAGTGCCAGGAGGGAATTGTCGATCTTGTTCTCAGTGTCTCTGAGAATTGCTCTGATTCTCCGTGTGACCTCTTTGCTAAGACTCTCCAGAGAGCCGTCCTCAAAACCAACACACATCTTGACATATCTCCCACATTGATCGCAGGGTCTCCAGGAATGGCGTTCAGTGAGCCAGGAGCTTTTCTCCATACACTGTCCCTTGAGTTGTCCTCAAAACCAATATACATCGTGCTATATCTCCCACATGGAAAATGCCAGGAGGGAAAAGTGGGGATTAGCTTAGACTTTCTCGGAACTGCTTCAAATCAACTAGATATCTTTGTGCTGTAAATCTCCCAGTAGCCAAACGCAAAAGCAGCAAACATCTCGCTGTATGTCCCACATTGAAAGTGCCAAGAGAGTAATATAGAGCTTGCTCTCCCTGTCTTTGAGTACTGTTTTCACTGTCCCGGTTACCTCTTTGCTAACATTCTCTTCAGAGCTGCAGTGAAACCAGGAACCACGTGGAGAAGGCACCCACACTGAAAGTGCCTGCAGGCAACATTGGGGCTTCTTCTCAGTGTCTCTGACATAGGGTTTCACTGTCCCGGGAAAGTCTCTGCTAACAGCCTGCAGAGCGCTGTGCCCAATATACAGAAACGTCTTGCGGTATCTCCTACAGGGAAAGTGCCAGGAGGGAATTGTCGATCTTGTTCTCAGTGTCTCTGAGAATTGCTCTGATTCTCCATGTGACCTCTTTGCTAAGACTCTCCAGAGAGCCGTCCTCAAAACCAACACACATCTTGACATATCTCCCACATTGATCGCAGTGTCTCCAGGAACCGCATTCAGCGAGCCAGGAGCTTTTCTCCCTACACTGTCCCTTGAGTTGTCCTCAAAACCAATATACATCGTGCTATATCTCCCACATGGAAAATGCCAGGAGGGAAAAGTGGGGATTAGTTTAGACTTTCTCGAAACTGCTTCTAATCAACTAGATATCTTTGTGCTGTAAATCTCCCAATAGCCAAACGCAAAAGCAGCAAACATCTCGCTGTATGTCCCACATTGAAAGTGCCAAGAGAGTAATATAGAGCTTGCTCTCCCTGTCTTTGAGTACCGTTTTCACTGTCCCGGTTACCTCTTTGCTAACATTCTCTTCAGAGCTGCAGTGAAACCAGGAACCACGTGGAGAAGGCACCCACACTGAAAGTGCCTGCAGGCAACATTGGGGCTTCTTCTCAGTGTCTCTGACATAGGGTTTCACTGTCCCGGGAAAGTCTCTGCTAACACCCTGCAGAGCGCTGTGCCCAATATACAGAAACGTCTTGCGGTATCTCCTACAGGGAAAGTGCCAGGAGGGAATTGTCGATCTTGTTCTCAGTGTCTCTGAGAATTGCTCTGATTCTCCGTGTGACCTCTTTGCTAAGACTCTCCAGAGAGCCGTCCTCAAAACCAACACACATCTTGACATATCTCCCACATTGATCGCAGAGTCTCCAGGAACCGCATTCAGCGAGCCAGGAGCTTTTCTCCCTACACTGTCCCTTGAGTTGTCCTCAAAACCAATATACATCGTGCTATATCTCCCACATGGAAAATGCCAGGAGGGAAAAGTGGGGATTAGTTTAGACTTTCTCGGAACTGCTTCTAATCAACTAGATATCTTTGTGCTGTAAATCTCCCAATAGCCAAACGCAAAAGCAGCAAACATCTCGCTGTATGTCCCACATTGAAAGTGCCAAGAGAGTAATATAGAGCTTGCTCTCCCTGTCTTTGAGTACCGTTTTCACTGTCCCGGTTACCTCTTTGCTAACATTCTCTTCAGAGCTGCAGTGAAACCAGGAACCACGTGGAGAAGGCACCCACACTGAAAGTGCCTGCAGGCAACATTGGGGCTTCTTCTCAGTGTCTCTGACATAGGGTTTCACTGTCCCGGGAAAGTCTCTGCTAACAGCCTGCAGAGCGCTGTGCCCAATATACAGAAACGTCTTGCGGTATCTCCTACAGGGAAAGTGCCAGGAGGGAATTGTCGATCTTGTTCTCAGTGTCTCTGAGAATTGCTCTGATTCTCCGTGTGACCTCTTTGCTAAGACTCTCCAGAGAGCCGTCCTCAAAACCAACACACATCTTGACATATCTCCCACATTGATCGCAGGGTCTCCAGGAACGGCGTTCAGTGAGCCAGGAGCTTTTCTCCATACACTGTCCCTTGAGTTGTCCTCAAAACCAATATACATCGTGCTATATCTCCCACATGGAAAATGCCAGGAGGGAAAAGTGGGGATTAGCTTAGACTTTCTCGGAACTGCTTCAAATCAACTAGATATCTTTGTGCTGTAAATCTCCCAATAGCCAAACGCAAAAGCAGCAAACATCTCGCTGTATGTCCCACATTGAAAGTGCCAAGAGAGTAATATAGAGCTTGCTCTCCCTGTCTTTGAGTACCGTTTTCACTGTCCCGGTTACCTCTTTGCTAACATTCTCTTCAGAGCTGCAGTGAAACCAGGAACCATGTGGAGAAGGCACCCACACTGAAAGTGCCTGCAGGCAACATTGGGGCTTCTTCTCAGTGTCTCTGACATAGGGTTTCACTGTCCCGGGAAAGTCTCTGCTAACACCCTGCAGAGCGCTGTGCCCAATATACAGAAACGTCTTGCGGTATCTCCTACAGGGAAAGTGCCAGGAGGGAATTGTCGATCTTGTTCTCAGTGTCTCTGAGAATTGCTCTGATTCTCCGTGTGACCTCTTTGCTAAGACTCTCCAGAGAGCCGTCCTCAAAACCAACACACATCTTGACATATCTCCCACATTGATCGCAGAGTCTCCAGGAACCGCATTCAGCGAGCCAGGAGCTTTTCTCCCTACACTGTCCATTGAGTTGTCCTCAAAACCAATATACATCGTGCTATATCTCCCACATGGAAAATGCCAGGAGGGAAAAGTGGGGATTAGTTTAGACTTTCTCGGAACTGCTTCTAATCAACTAGATATCTTTGTGCTGTAAATCTCCCAATAGCCAAACGCAAAAGCAGCAAACATCTCGCTGTATGTCCCACATTGAAAGTGCCAAGAGAGTAATACAGAGCTTGCTCTCCCTGTCTTTGAGTACCTTTTTCAATGTCCCGGTTACCTCTTTGCTAACATTCTCTTCAGAGCTGCAGTGAAACCAGGAACCACGTGGAGAAGGCACCCACACTGAAAGTGCCTGCAGGCAACATTGGGGCTTCTTCTCAGTGTCTCTGACATAGGGTTTCACTGTCCCGGGAAAGTCTCTGCTAACACCCTGCAGAGCGCTGTGCCCAATATACAGAAACGTCTTGCGGTATCTCCTACAGGGAAAGTGCCAGGAGGGAATTGTCGATCTTGTTCTCAGTGTCTCTGAGAATTGCTCTGATTCTCCGTGTGACCTCTTTGCTAAGACTCTCCAGAGAGCCGTCCTCAAAACCAACACACATCTTGACATATCTCCCACATTGATCGCAGAGTCTCCAGGAACCGCATTCAGCGAGCCAGGAGCTTTTCTCCCTACACTGTCCCTTGAGTTGTCCTCAAAACCAATATACATCGTGCTATATCTCCCACATGGAAAATGCCAGGAGGGAAAAGTGGGGATTAGCTTAGACTTTCTCGGAACTGCTTCAAATCAACTAGATATCTTTGTGCTGTAAATCTCCCAGTAGCCAAACGCAAAAGCAGCGAACATCTCGCTGTATGTCCCACATTGAAAGTGCCAAGAGAGTAATATAGAGCTTGCTCTCCCTGTCTTTGAGTACTCTTTTCACTGTCCCGGTTACCTCTTTGCTAACATTCTCTTCAGAGCTGCAGTGAAACCAGGAACCATGTGGAGAAGGCACCCACACTGAAAGTGCCTGCAGGCAACATTGGGGCTTCTTCTCAGTGTCTCTGACATAGGGTTTCACTGTCCCGGGAAAGTCTCTGCTAACACCCTGCAGAGCGCTGTGCCCAATATACAGAAACGTCTTGCGGTATATCCTACAGGGAAAGTGCCAGGAGGGAATTGTCGATCTTGTTCTCAGTGTCTCTGAGAATTGCTCTGATTCTCCATGTGACCTCTTTGCTAAGACTCTCCAGAGAGCCGTCCTCAAAACCAACACACACCTTGACATATCTCCCACATTGATCGCAGAGTCTCCAGGAACCGCATTCAGCGAGCCAGGAGCTTTTCTCCCTACACTGTCCCTTGAGTTGTCCTCAAAACCAATATACATCGTGCTATATCTCCCACATGGAAAATGCCAGGAGGGAAAAGTGGGGATTGGTTTAGACTTTCTCGGAACTGCTTCTAATCAACTAGATATCTTTGTGCTGTAAATCTCCCAATAGCCAAACGCAAAAGCAGCAAACATCTCGCTGTATGTCCCACATTGAAAGTGCCAAGAGAGTAATATAGAGCTTGCTCTCCCTGTCTTTGAGTACTGTTTTCACTGTCCCGGTTACCTCTTTGCTAACATTCTCTTCAGAGCTGCAGTGAAACCAGGAACCACGTGGAGAAGGCACCCACACTGAAAGTGCCTGGAGGGAACATTGGGGCTTCTTCTCAGTGTCTCTGACATAGGGTTTCACTGTCCCGGGAAAGTCTCTGCTAACAGCCTGCAGAGCACTGTGCCCAATATACAGAAACGTCTTGCGGTATCTCTTACAGGGAAAGTGCCAGGAGGGAATTGTCGATCTTGTTCTCAGTGTCTCTGAGAATTGCTCTGATTCTCCGTGTGACCTCTTTGCTAAGACTCTCCAGAGAGCCGTCCTCAAAACCAACACACATCTTGACATATCTCCCACATTGATCGCAGAGTCTCCAGGAACCGCATTCAGCGAGCCAGGAGCTTTTCTCCCTACACTGTCCCTTGAGTTGTCCTCAAAACCAATATACATCGTGCTATATCTCCCACATGGAAAATGCCAGGAGGGAAAAGTGGGGATTAGTTTAGACTTTCTCGGAACTGCTTCTAATCAACTAGATATCTTTGTGCTGTAAATCTCCCAATAGCCAAACGCAAAAGCAGCAAACATCTCGCTGTATGTCCCACATTGAAAGTGCCAAGAGAGTAATATAGAGCTTGCTCTCCCTGTCTTTGAGTACCGTTTTCACTGTCCCGGTTACCTCTTTGCTAACATTCTCTTCAGAGCTGCAGTGAATCCAGGAACCACGTGGAGAAGGCACCCACACTGAAAGTGCCTGCAGGCAACATTGGGCCTTCTTCTCAGTGTCTCTGACATAGGGTTTCACTGTCCCGGGAAAGTCTCTGCTAACACCCTGCAGAGCGCTGTGCCCAATATACAGAAACGTCTTGCGGTATCTCCTACAGGGAAAGTGCCAGGAGGGAATTGTCGATCTTGTTCTCAGTGTCTCTGAGAATTGCTCTGATTCTCCGTGTGACCTCTTTGCTAAGACTCTCCAGAGAGCCGTCCTCAAAACCAACACACATCTTGACATATCTCCCACATTGATCGCAGTGTCTCCAGGAACGGCATTCAGCGAGCCAGGAACTTTTCTCCCTACACCGTCCCTTGAGTTGTCCTCAAAACCAATATACATCGTGCTATATCTCCCACATGGAAAATGCCAGGAGGGAAAAGTGGCGATTATGCTTAGACTTTCTCGGAACTGCTTCAAATCAACTAGATATCTTTGTGCTGTAAATCTCCCAATAGCCAAACGCAAAAGCAGCAAACATCTCGCTGTATGTCCCACATTGAAAGTGCCAAGAGAGTAATATAGAGCTTGCTCTCCCTGTCTTTGAGTACCGTTTTCACTGTCCCGGTTACCTCTTTGCTAACATTCTCTTCAGAGCTGCAGTGAAACCAGGAACCACGTGGAGAAGGCACCCACACTGAAAGTGCCTGGAGGGAACATTGGGGCTTCTTCTCAGTGTCTCTGACATAGGGTTTCACTGTCCCGGGAAAGTCTCTGCTAACAGCCTGCAGAGCGCTGTGCCCAATATACAGAAACGTCTTGCGGTATCTCCTACAGGGAAAGTGCCAGGAGGGAATTGTCGATCTTGTTCTCAGTGTCTCTGAGAATTGCTCTGATTCTCCGTGTGACCTCTTTGCTAAGACTCTCCAGAGAGCCGTCCTCAAAACCAACACACATCTTGACATATCTCCCACATTGATCGCAGAGTCTCCAGGAACCGCATTCAGCGAGCCAGGAGCTTTTCTCCCTACACTGTCCCTTGAGTTGTCCTCAAAACCAATATACATCGTGCTATATCTCCCACATGGAAAATGCCAGGAGGGAAAAGTGGGGATTAGTTTAGACTTTCTCGGAACTGCTTCTAATCAACTAGATATCTTTGTGCTGTAAATCTCCCAATAGCCAAACGCAAAAGCAGCAAACATCTCGCTGTATGTCCCACATTGAAAGTGCCAAGAGAGTAATATAGAGCTTGCTCTCCCTGTCTTTGAGTACCGTTTTCACTGTCCCGGTTACCTCTTTGCTAACATTCTCTTCAGAGCTGCAGTGAATCCAGGAACCACGTGGAGAAGGCACCCACACTGAAAGTGCCTGCAGGCAACATTGGGCCTTCTTCTCAGTGTCTCTGACATAGGGTTTCACTGTCCCGGGAAAGTCTCTGCTAACACCCTGCAGAGCGCTGTGCCCAATATACAGAAACGTCTTGCGGTATCTCCTACAGGGAAAGTGCCAGGAGGGAATTGTCGATCTTGTTCTCAGTGTCTCTGAGAATTGCTCTGATTCTCCGTGTGACCTCTTTGCTAAGACTCTCCAGAGAGCCGTCCTCAAAACCAACACACATCTTGACATATCTCCCACATTGATCGCAGTGTCTCCAGGAACGGCATTCAGTGAGCCAGGAACTTTTCTCCCTACACCGTCCCTTGAGTTGTCCTCAAAACCAATATACATCGTGCTATATCTCCCACATGGAAAATGCCAGGAGGGAAAAGTGGGGATTAGCTTAGACTTTCTCGGAACTGCTTCAAATCAACTAGATATCTTTGTGCTGTAAATCTCCCAATAGCCAAACGCAAAAGCAGCGAACATCTCGCTGTATGTCCCACATTGAAAGTGCCAAGAGAGTAATATAGAGCTTGCTCTCCCTGTCTTTGAGTACTGTTTTCACTGTCCCGGTTACCTCTTTGCTAACATTCTCTTCAGAGCTGCAGTGAAACCAGGAACCACGTGGAGAAGGCACCCACACTGAAAATGCCTGGAGGGAACATTGGGCCTTCTTCTCAGTGTCTCTGACATAGGTTTTCACAGTCCCGGGAAAGTCTCTGCTAACACCCTGCAGAGCGCTGTGCCCAATATACAGAAACGTCTTGCGGTATCTCCTACAGGGAAAGTGCCAGGAGGGAATTGTCGATCTTGTGCTCAGTGTCTCTGAGAATTGCTCTGATTCTCCGTGTGACCTCTTTGCTAAGACTCTCCAGAGAGCCGTCCTCAAAACCAACACACATCTTGACATATCTCCCACATTGATCGCAGAGTCTCCAGGAACCGCATTCAGCGAGCCAGGAGCTTTTCTCCCTACACTGTCCCTTGAGTTGTCCTCAAAACCAATATACATCATGCTATATCTCCCACATGGAAAATGCCAGGAGGGAAAAGTGGGGATTAGCTTAGACTTTCTCGGAACTGCTTCAAATCAACTAGATATCTTTGTGCTGTAAATCTCCCAGTAGCCAAACGCAAAAGCAGCGAACATCTCGCTGTATGTCCCACATTGAAAGTGCCAAGAGAGTAATATAGAGCTTGCTCTCCCTGTCTTTGAGTACCGTTTTCACTGTCCCGGTTACCTCTTTGCTAACATTCTCTTCAGAGCTGCAGTGAAACCAGGAACCACGTGGAGAAGGCACCCACACTGAAAGTGCCTGCAGGCAACATTGGGGCTTCTTCTCAGTGTCTCTGACATAGGGTTTCACTGTCCCGGGAAAGTCTCTGCTAACACCCTGCAGAGCGCTGTGCCCAATATACAGAAACGTCTTGCGGTATCTCCTACAGGGAAAGTGCCAGGAGGGAATTGTCGATCTTGTTCTCAGTGTCTCTGAGAATTGCTCTGATTCTCCGTGTGACCTCTTTGCTAAGACTCTCCAGAGAGCCGTCCTCAAAACCAACACACATCTTGACATATCTCCCACATTGATCGCAGTGTCTCCAGGAACGGCATTCAGCGAGCCAGGAACTTTTCTCCCTACACCGTCCCTTGAGTTGTCCTCAAAACCAATATACATCGTGCTATATCTCCCACATGGAAAATGCCAGGAGGGAAAAGTGGGGATTAGCTTAGACTTTCTCGGAACTGCTTCAAATCAACTAGATATCTTTGTGCTGTAAATCTCCCAATAGCCAAACGCAAAAGCAGCAAACATCTCGCTGTATGTCCCACATTGAAAGTGCCAAGAGAGTAATATAGAGCTTGCTCTCCCTGTCTTTGAGTACCGTTTTCACTGTCCCGGTTACCTCTTTGCTAACATTCTCTTCAGAGCTGCAGTGAAACCAGGAACCACGTGGAGAAGGCACCCACACTGAAAGTGCCTGGAGGGAACATTGGGGCTTCTTCTCAGTGTCTCTGACATAGGGTTTCACTGTCCCGGGAAAGTCTCTGCTAACAGCCTGCAGAGCGCTGTGCCCAATATACAGAAACGTCTTGCGGTATCTCCTACAGGGAAAGTGCCAGGAGGGAATTGTCGATCTTGTTCTCAGTGTCTCTGAGAATTGCTCTGATTCTCCGTGTGACCTCTTTGCTAAGACTCTCCAGAGAGCCGTCCTCAAAACCAACACACATCTTGACATATCTCCCACATTGATCGCAGAGTCTCCAGGAACCGCATTCAGCGAGCCAGGAGCTTTTCTCCCTACACTGTCCCTTGAGTTGTCCTCAAAACCAATATACATCGTGCTATATCTCCCACATGGAAAATGCCAGGAGGGAAAAGTGGGGATTGGTTTAGACTTTCTCGGAACTGCTTCTAATCAACTAGATATCTTTGTGCTGTAAATCTCCCAATAGCCAAACGCAAAAGCAGCAAACATCTCGCTGTATGTCCCACATTGAAAGTGCCAAGAGAGTAATATAGAGCTTGCTCTCCCTGTCTTTGAGTACTGTTATCACTGTCCCGCTTACCTCTTTACTAACATTCTCTTCAGAGCTGCAGTGAAACCAGGAACCACGTGGAGAAGGCACCCACACTGAAAGTGCCTGCAGGCAACATTGGGGCTTCTTCTCAGTGTCTCTGACATAGGGTTTCACTGTCCCGGGAAAGTCTCTGCTAACACCCTGCAGAGCGCTGTGCCCAATATACAGAAACGTCTTGCGGTATCTCCTACAGGGAAAGTGCCAGGAGGGAATTGTCGATCTTGTTCTCAGTGTCTCTGAGAATTGCTCTGATTCTCCGTGTGACCTCTTTGCTAAGACTCTCCAGAGAGCCGTCCTCAAAACCAACACACATCTTGACATATCTCCCACATTGATCGCAGTGTCTCCAGGAACGGCATTCAGTGAGCCAGGAGCTTTTCTCCCTACACTGTCCATTGAGTTGTCCTCAAAACCAATATACATCGTGCTATATCTCCCACATGGAAAATGCCAGGAGGGAAAAGTGGGGATTAGCTTAGACTTTCTCGGAACTGCTTCAAATCAACTAGATATCTTTGTGCTGTAAATCTCCCAATAGCCAAACGCAAAAGCAGCAAACATCTCGCTGTATGTCCCACATTGAAAGTGCCAAGAGAGTAATATAGAGCTTGCTCTCCCTGTCTTTGAGTACTGTTTTCACTGTCCCGCTTACCTCTTTGCTAACATTCTCTTCAGAGCTGCAGTGAAACCAGGAACCACGTGGAGAAGGCACCCACACTGAAAGTGCCTGCAGGCAACATTGGGCCTTCTTCTCAGTGTCTCTGACATAGGGTTTCACTGTCCCGGGAAAGTCTCTGCTAACACCCTGCAGAGCGCTGTGCCCAATATACAGAAACGTCTTGCGGTATCTCCTACAGGGAAAGTGCCAGGAGGGAATTGTCGATCTTGTTCTCAGTGTCTCTGAGAATTGCTCTGATTCTCCGTGTGACCTCTTTGCTAAGACTCTCCAGAGAGCCGTCCTCAAAACCAACACACATCTTGACATATCTCCCACATTGATCGCAGTGTCTCCAGGAACGGCATTCAGTGAGCCAGGAGCTTTTCTCCCTACACTGTCCATTGAGTTGTCCTCAAAACCAATATACATCGTGCTATATCTCCCACATGGAAAATGCCAGGAGGGAAAAGTGGGGATTAGCTTAGACTTTCTCGGAACTGCTTCAAATCAACTAGATATCTTTGTGCTGTAAATCTCCCAATAGCCAAACGCAAAAGCAGCAAACATCTCGCTGTATGTCCCACATTGAAAGTGCCAAGAGAGTAATATAGAGCTTGCTCTCCCTGTCTTTGAGTACTGTTTTCACTGTCCCGGTTACCTCTTTGCTAACATTCTCTTCAGAGCTGCAGTGAAACCAGGAACCACGTGGAGAAGGCACCCACACTGAAAATGCCTGGAGGGAACATTGGGCCTTCTTCTCAGTGTCTCTGACATAGGTTTTCACAGTCCCGGGAAAGTCTCTGCTAACACCCTGCAGAGCGCTGTGCCCAATATACAGAAACGTCTTGCGGTATCTCCTACAGGGAAAGTGCCAGGAGGGAATTGTCGATCTTGTGCTCAGTGTCTCTGAGAATTGCTCTGATTCTCCGTGTGACCTCTTTGCTAAGACTCTCCAGAGAGCCGTCCTCAAAACCAACACACATCTTGACATATCTCCCACAATGATCGCAGGGTCTCCAGGAACCGCATTCAGCGAGCCAGGAACTTTTCTCCCTACACTGTCCCTTGAGTTGTCCTCAAAACCAATATACATCGTGCTATATCTCCCACATGGAAAGTGCCAGGAGGGAAAAGTGGGGATTAGCTTAGACTTTCTCGGAACTGCTTCAAATCAACTAGATATCTTTGTGCTGTAAATCTCCCAATAGCCAAACGCAAAAGCAGCAAACATCTCGCTGTATGTCCCACATTGAAAGTGCCAAGAGAGTAATATAGAGCTTGCTCTCCCTGTCTTTGAGTACTGTTTTCACTGTCCCGCTTACCTCTTTGCTAACATTCTCTTCAGAGCTGCAGTGAAACCAGGAACCACGTGGAGAAGGCACCCACACTGAAAGTGCCTGCAGGCAACATTGGGGCTTCTTCTCAGTGTCTCTGACATAGGGTTTCACTGTCCCGGGAAAGTCTCTGCTAACACCCTGCAGAGCGCTGTGCCCAATATACAGAAACGTCTTGCGGTATCTCCTACAGGGAAAGTGCCAGGAGGGAATTGTCGATCTTGTTCTCAGTGTCTCTGAGAATTGCTCTGATTCTCCGTGTGACCTCTTTGCTAAGACTCTCCAGAGAGCCGTCCTCAAAACCAACACACATCTTGACATATCTCCCACATTGATCGCAGGGTCTCCAGGAACCGCATTCAGCGAGCCAGGAATTTTTCTCCCTACACTGTCCCTTGAGTTGTCCTCAAAACCAATATACATCGTGCTATATCTCCCACATGGAAAATGCCAGGAGGGAAAAGTGGGGATTAGCTTAGACTTTCTCGGAACTGCTTCAAATCAACTAGATATCTTTGTGCTGTAAATCTCCCAATAGCCAAACGCAAAAGCATCGAACATCTCGCTGTATGTCCCACATTGAAAGTGCCAAGAGAGTAATATAGAGCTTGCTCTCCCTGTCTTTGAGTACTGTTTTCACTGTCCCGGTTACCTCTTTGCTAACATTCTCTTCAGAGCTGCAGTGAAACCAGGAACCACGTGGAGAAGGCACCCACACTGAAAATGCCTGGAGGGAACATTGGGCCTTCTTCTCAGTGTCTCTGACATAGGGTTTCACTGTCCCGGGAAAGTCTCTGCTAACACCCTGCAGAGCGCTGTGCCCAATAGACAGAAACGTCTTGCTGTATCTCCTACAGGGAAAGTGCCAGGAGGGAATTGTCGATCTTGTTCTCAGTGTCTCTGAGAATTGCTCTGATTCTCCGTGTGACCTCTTTGCTAAGACTCTCCAGAGAGCCGTCCTCAAAACCAACACACATCTTGACATATCTCCCACATTGATCGCAGTGTCTCCAGGAACCGCATTCAGCGAGCCAGGAACTTTTCTCCCTACACTGTCCATAGAGTTGTCCTCAAAACCAATATACATCGTGCTATATCTCCCACATGGAAAATGCCAGGAGGGAAAAGTGGGGATTAGCTTAAACTTTCTCGGAACTGCTTCAAATCAACTAGATATCTTTGTGCTGTAAATCTCCCAATAGCCAAATGCAAAAGCAGCAAACATCTCGCTGTATGTCCCACATTGAAAGTGCCAAGAGAGTAATATAGAGCTTGCTCTCCCTGTCTTTGAGTACTGTTTTCACTGTCCCGGTTACCTCTTTGCTAACATTCTCTTCAGAGCTGCAGTGAAACCAGGAACCACGTGGAGAAGGCACCCACACTGAAAGTGCCTGCAGGCAACATTGGGGCTTCTTCTCAGTGTCTCTGACATAGGGTTTCACTGTCCCGGGAAAGTCTCTGCTAACAGCCTGCAGAGCGCTGTGCCCAATAGACAGAAACGTCTTGCTGTATCTCCTACAGGGAAAGTGCCAGGAGGGAATTGTCGATCTTGTTCTCAGTGTCTCTGAGAATTGCTCTGATTCTCCGTGTGACCTCTTTGCTAAGACTCTCCAGAGAGCCGTCCTCAAAACCAACACACATCTTGACATATCTCCCACATTGATCGCAGTGTCTCCAGGAACCGCATTCAGCGAGCCAGGAACTTTTCTCCCTACACTGTCCCTTGAGTTGTCCTCAAAACCAATATACATCGTGCTATATCTCCCACATGGAAAATGCCAGGAGGGAAAAGTGGGGATTAGCTTAAACTTTCTCGGAACTGCTTCAAATCAACTAGATATCTTTGTGCTGTAAATCTCCCAATAGCCAAATGCAAAAGCAGCAAACATCTCGCTGTATGTCCCACATTGAAAGTGCCAAGAGAGTAATATAGAGCTTGCTCTCCCTGTCTTTGAGTACTGTTTTCACTGTCCCGGTTACCTCTTTGCTAACATTCTCTTCAGAGCTGCAGTGAAACCAGGAACCACGTGGAGAAGGCACCCACACTGAAAATGCCTGGAGGGAACATTGGGGCTTCTTCTCAGTGTCTCTGACATAGGGTTTCACTGTCCCGGGAAAGTCTCTGCTAACACCCTGCAGAGCGCTGTGCCCAATAGACAGAAACGTCTTGCTGTATCTCCTACAGGGAAAGTGCCAGGAGGGAATTGTCGATCTTGTTCTCAGTGTCTCTGAGAATTGCTCTGATTCTCCGTGTGACCTCTTTGCTAAGACTCTCCAGAGAGCCGTCCTCAAAACCAACACACATCTTGACATATCTCCCACATTGATCGCAGTGTCTCCAGGAACGGCATTCAGCGAGCCAGGAGCTTTTCTCCCTACACTGTCCCTTGAGTTGTCCTCAAAACCAATATACATCGTGCTATATCTCCCACATGGAAAGTGCCAGGAGGGAAAAGTGGGGATTAGCTTAGACTTTCTCGGAACTGCTTCAAATCAACTAGATATCTTTGTGCTGTAAATCTCCCAGTAGCCAAACGCAAAATCAGCAAACATCTCGCTGTATGTCCCACATTGAAAGTGCCAAGAGAGTAATATAGAGCTTGCTCTCCCTGTCTTTGAGTACTGTTTTCACTGTCCCGGTTACCTCTTTGCTAACATTCTCTTCAGAGCTGCAGTGAAACCAGGAACCACGTGGAGAAGGCACCCACACTGAAAGTGCCTGCAGGCAACATTGGGGCTTCTTCTCAGTGTCTCTGACATAGGGTTTCACTGTCCCGGGAAAGTCTCTGCTAACACCCTGCAGAGCGCTGTGCCCAATATACAGAAACGTCTTGCGGTATCTCCTACAGGGAAAGTGCCAGGAGGGAATTGTCGACCTTGTTCTCAGTGTCTCTGAGAATTGCTCTGATTCTCCGTGTGACCTCTTTGCTAAGACTCTCCAGAGAGCCGTCCTCAAAACCAACACACATCTTGACATATCTCCCACATTGATCGCAGGGTCTCCAGGAACGGCGTTCAGTGAGCCAGGAGCTTTTCTCCATACACTGCCCATTGAGTTGTCCTCAAAACCAATATACATCGTGCTATATCTCCCACATGGAAAGTGCCAGGAGGGAAAAGTGAGGATTAGCTTAGACTTTCTCGGAACTGCTTCAAATCAACTAGATATCTTTGTGCTGTAAATCTCCCAATAGCCAAACGCAAAAGCAGCAAACATCTCGCTGTATGTCCCACATTGAAAGTGCCAAGAGAGTAATATAGAGCTTGCTCTCCCTGTCTTTGAGTACTGTTTTCACTGTCCCGGTTACCTCTTTGCTAACATTCTCTTCAGAGCTGCAGTGAAACCAGGAACCACGTGGAGAAGGCACCCACACTGAAAGTGCCTGCAGGCAACATTGGGGCTTCTTCTCAGTGTCTCTGACATAGGGTTTCACTGTCCCGGGAAAGTCTCTGCTAACACCCTGCAGAGCGCTGTGCCCAATATACAGAAACGTCTTGCGGTATCTCCTACAGGGAAAGTGCCAGGAGGGAATTGTCGATCTTGTTCTCAGTGTCTCTGAGAATTGCTCTGATTCTCCGTGTGACCTCTTTGCTAAGACTCTCCAGAGAGCCGTCCTCAAAACCAACACACATCTTGACATATCTCCCACATTGATCGCAGTGTCTCCAGGAACGGCATTCAGCGAGCCAGGAACTTTTCTCCCTACACTGTCCCTTGAGTTGTCCTCAAAACCAATATACATCGTGCTATATCTCCCACATGGAAAGTGCCAGGAGGGAAAAGTGGGGATTAGCTTAGACTTTCTCGGAACTGCTTCAAATCAACTAGATATCTTTGTGCTGTAAATCTCCCAATAGCCAAACGCAAAAGCAGCAAACATCTCGCTGTATGTCCCACATTGAAAGTGCCAAGAGAGTAATATAGAGCTTGCTCTCCTTGTCTTTGAGTACCGTTTTCACTGTCCCGGTTACCTCTTTGCTAACATTCTCTTCAGAGCTGCAGTGAAACCAGGAACCACGTGGAGAAGGCACCCACACTGAAAGTGCCTGCAGGCAACATTGGGGCTTCTTCTCAGTGTCTCTGACATAGGGTTTCACTGTCCCGGGAAAGTCTCTGCTAACACCCTGCAGAGCGCTGTGCCCAATATACAGAAACGTCTTGCGGTATCTCCTACAGGGAAAGTGCCAGGAGGGAATTGTCGATCTTGTTCTCAGTGTCTCTGAGAATTGCTCTGATTCTCCGTGTGACCTCTTTGCTAAGACTCTCCAGAGAGCCGTCCTCAAAACCAACACACATCTTGACATATCTCCCACATTGATCGCAGTGTCTCCAGGAACGGCATTCAGTGAGCCAGGAATTTTTCTCCCTACACTGTCCCTTGAGTTGTCCTCAAAACCAATATACATCGTGCTATATCTCCCACATGGAAAATGCCAGGAGGGAAAAGTGGGGATTAGCTTAGACTTTCTCGGAACTGCTTCAAATCAACTAGATATCTTTGTGCTGTAAATCTCCCAATAGCCAAACGCAAAAGCAGCGAACATCTCGCTGTATGTCCCACATTGAAAGTGCCAAGAGAGTAATATAGAGCTTGCTCTCCCTGTCTTTGAGTACTGTTTTCACTGTCCCGGTTACCTCTTTGCTAACATTCTCTTCAGAGCTGCAGTGAAACCAGGAACCACGTGGAGAAGGCACCCACACTGAAAGTGCCTGCAGGCAACATTGGGGCTTCTTCTCAGTGTCTCTGACATAGGGTTTCACTGTCCCGGGAAAGTCTCTGCTAACAGCCTGCAGAGCGCTGTGCCCAATAGACAGAAACGTCTTGCGGTATCTCCTACAGGGAAAGTGCCAGGAGGGAATTGTCGATCTTGTTCTCAGTGTCTCTGAGAATTGCTCTGATTCTCCGTGTGACCTCTTTGCTAAGACTCTCCAGAGAGCCGTCCTCAAAACCAACACACATCTTGACATATCTCCCACATTGATCGCAGAGTCTCCAGGAACCGCATTCAGCGAGCCAGGAGCTTTTCTCCCTACACTGTCCCTTGAGTTGTCCTCAAAACCAATATACATCGTGCTATATCTCCCACATGGAAAATGCCAGGAGGGAAAAGTGGGGATTAGTTTAGACTTTCTCGGAACTGCTTCTAATCAACTAGATATCTTTGTGCTGTAAATCTCCCAATAGCCAAACGCAAAAGCAGCAAACATCTCGCTGTATGTCCCACATTGAAAGTGCCAAGAGAGTAATATAGAGCTTGCTCTCCCTGTCTTTGAGTACCGTTTTCACTGTCCCGGTTACCTCTTTGCTAACATTCTCTTCAGAGCTGCAGTGAATCCAGGAACCACGTGGAGAAGGCACCCACACTGAAAGTGCCTGCAGGCAACATTGGGCCTTCTTCTCAGTGTCTCTGACATAGGGTTTCACTGTCCCGGGAAAGTCTCTGCTAACACCCTGCAGAGCGCTGTGCCCAATATACAGAAACGTCTTGCGGTATCTCCTACAGGGAAAGTGCCAGGAGGGAATTGTCGATCTTGTTCTCAGTGTCTCTGAGAATTGCTCTGATTCTCCGTGTGACCTCTTTGCTAAGACTCTCCAGAGAGCCGTCCTCAAAACCAACACACATCTTGACATATCTCCCACATTGATCGCAGTGTCTCCAGGAACGGCATTCAGCGAGCCAGGAACTTTTCTCCCTACACCGTCCCTTGAGTTGTCCTCAAAACCAATATACATCGTGCTATATCTCCCACATGGAAAATGCCAGGAGGGAAAAGTGGGGATTAGCTTAGACTTTCTCGGAACTGCTTCAAATCAACTAGATATCTTTGTGCTGTAAATCTCCCAATAGCCAAACGCAAAAGCAGCGAACATCTCGCTGTATGTCCCACATTGAAAGTGCCAAGAGAGTAATATAGAGCTTGCTCTCCCTGTCTTTGAGTACTGTTTTCACTGTCCCGGTTACCTCTTTGCTAACATTCTCTTCAGAGCTGCAGTGAAACCAGGAACCACGTGGAGAAGGCACCCACACTGAAAATGCCTGGAGGGAACATTGGGCCTTCTTCTCAGTGTCTCTGACATAGGTTTTCACAGTCCCGGGAAAGTCTCTGCTAACACCCTGCAGAGCGCTGTGCCCGATATACAGAAACGTCTTGCGGTATCTCCTACAGGGAAAGTGCCAGGAGGGAATTGTCGATCTTGTGCTCAGTGTCTCTGAGAATTGCTCTGATTCTCCGTGTGACCTCTTTGCTAAGACTCTCCAGAGAGCCGTCCTCAAAACCAACACACATCTTGACATATCTCCCACATTGATCGCAGGGTCTCCAGGAACCGCATTCAGCGAGCCAGGAACTTTTCTCCCTACACTGTCCCTTGAGTTGTCCTCAAAACCAATATACATCGTGCTATATCTCCCACATGGAAAGTGCCAGGAGGGAAAAGTGGGGATTAGCTTAGACTTTCTCGGAACTGCTTCAAATCAACTAGATATCTTTGTGCTGTAAATCTCCCAATAGCCAAACGCAAAAGCAGCAAACATCTCGCTGTATGTCCCACATTGAAAGTGCCAAGAGAGTAATATAGAGCTTGCTCTCCCTGTCTTTGAGTACTGTTTTCACTGTCCCGCTTACCTCTTTGCTAACATTCTCTTCAGAGCTGCAGTGAAACCAGGAACCACGTGGAGAAGGCACCCACACTGAAAGTGCCTGCAGGCAACATTGGGGCTTCTTCTCAGTGTCTCTGACATAGGGTTTCACTGTCCCGGGAAAGTCTCTGCTAACACCCTGCAGAGCGCTGTGCCCAATATACAGAAACGTCTTGCGGTATCTCCTACAGGGAAAGTGCCAGGAGGGAATTGTCGATCTTGTTCTCAGTGTCTCTGAGAATTGCTCTGATTCTCCGTGTGACCTCTTTGTTAAGACTCTCCAGAGAGCCGTCCTCAAAACCAACACACATCTTGACATATCTCCCACATTGATCGCAGAGTCTCCAGGAACCGCATTCAGCGAGCCAGGAGCTTTTCTCCCTACACTGTCCCTTGAGTTGTCCTCAAAACCAATATACATCATGCTATATCTCCCACATGGAAAATGCCAGGAGGGAAAAGTGGGGATTAGCTTAGACTTTCTCGGAACTGCTTCAAATCAACTAGATATCTTTGTGCTGTAAATCTCCCAGTAGCCAAACGCAAAAGCAGCGAACATCTCGCTGTATGTCCCACATTGAAAGTGCCAAGAGAGTAATATAGAGCTTGCTCTCCCTGTCTTTGAGTACTCTTTTCACTGTCCCGGTTACCTCTTTGCTAACATTCTCTTCAGAGCTGCAGTGAAACCAGGAACCATGTGGAGAAGGCACCCACACTGAAAGTGCCTGCAGGCAACATTGGGGCTTCTTCTCAGTGTCTCTGACATAGGGTTTCACTGTCCCGGGAAAGTCTCTGCTAACACCCTGCAGAGCGCTGTGCCCAATATACAGAAACGTCTTGCGGTATATCCTACAGGGAAAGTGCCAGGAGGGAATTGTCGATCTTGTTCTCAGTGTCTCTGAGAATTGCTCTGATTCTCCGTGTGACCTCTTTGCTAAGACTCTCCAGAGAGCCGTCCTCAAAACCAACACACATCTTGACATATCTCCCACATTGATCGCAGAGTCTCCAGGAACCGCATTCAGCGAGCCAGGAGCTTTTCTCCCTACACTGTCCCTTGAGTTGTCCTCAAAACCAATATACATCGTGCTATATCTCCCACATGGAAAATGCCAGGAGGGAAAAGTGGGGATTAGTTTAGACTTTCTCGGAACTGCTTCTAATCAACTAGATATCTTTGTGCTGTAAATCTCCCAATAGCCAAACGCAAAAGCAGCAAACATCTCGCTGTATGTCCCACATTGAAAGTGCCAAGAGAGTAATATAGAGCTTGCTCTCCCTGTCTTTGAGTACCGTTTTCACTGTCCCGGTTACCTCTTTGCTAACATTCTCTTCAGAGCTGCAGTGAATCCAGGAACCACGTGGAGAAGGCACCCACACTGAAAGTGCCTGCAGGCAACATTGGGGCTTCTTCTCAGTGTCTCTGACATAGGGTTTCACTGTCCCGGGAAAGTCTCTGCTAACACCCTGCAGAGCGCTGTGCCCAATATACAGAAACGTCTTGCGGTATCTCCTACAGGGAAAGTGCCAGGAGGGAATTGTCGATCTTGTTCTCAGTGTCTCTGAGAATTGCTCTGATTCTCCGTGTGACCTCTTTGCTAAGACTCTCCAGAGAGCCGTCCTCAAAACCAACACACATCTTGACATATCTCCCACATTGATCGCAGTGTCTCCAGGAACGGCATTCAGCGAGCCAGGAACTTTTCTCCCTACACTGTCCCTTGAGTTGTCCTCAAAACCAATATACATCGTGCTATATCTCCCACATGGAAAATGCCAGGAGGGAAAAGTGGGGATTAGCTTAGACTTTCTCGGAACTGCTTCAAATCAACTAGATATCTTTGTGCTGTAAATCTCCCAATAGCCAAACGCAAAAGCAGCAAACATCTCGCTGTATGTCCCACATTGAAAGTGCCAAGAGAGTAATATAGAGCTTGCTCTCCCTGTCTTTGAGTACCGTTTTCACTGTCCCGGTTACCTCTTTGCTAACATTCTCTTCAGAGCTGCAGTGAAACCAGGAACCACGTGGAGAAGGCACCCACACTGAAAGTGCCTGGAGGGAACATTGGGGCTTCTTCTCAGTGTCTCTGACATAGGGTTTCACTGTCCCGGGAAAGTCTCTGCTAACAGCCTGCAGAGCGCTGTGCCCAATATACAGAAACGTCTTGCGGTATCTCCTACAGGGAAAGTGCCAGGAGGGAATTGTCGATCTTGTTCTCAGTGTCTCTGAGAATTGCTCTGATTCTCCATGTGACCTCTTTGCTAAGACTCTCCAGAGAGCCGTCCTCAAAACCAACACACATCTTGACATATCTCCCACATTGATCGCAGTGTCTCCAGGAACCGCATTCAGCGAGCCAGGAGCTTTTCTCCCTACACTGTCCCTTGAGTTGTCCTCAAAACCAATATACATCGTGCTATATCTCCCACATGGAAAATGCCAGGAGGGAAAAGTGGGGATTAGTTTAGACTTTCTCGGAACTGCTTCTAATCAACTAGATATCTTTGTGCTGTAAATCTCCCAATAGCCAAACGCAAAAGCAGCAAACATCTCGCTGTATGTCCCACATTGAAAGTGCCAAGAGAGTAATATAGAGCTTGCTCTCCCTGTCTTTGAGTACCGTTTTCACTGTCCCGGTTACCTCTTTGCTAACATTCTCTTCAGAGCTGCAGTGAAACCAGGAACCACGTGGAGAAGGCACCCACACTGAAAGTGCCTGCAGGCAACATTGGGCCTTCTTCTCAGTGTCTCTGACATAGGGTTTCACTGTCCCGGGAAAGTCTCTGCTAACACCCTGCAGAGCGCTGTGCCCAATATACAGAAACGTCTTGCGGTGTCTCCTACAGGGAAAGTGCCAGGAGGGAATTGTCGATCTTGTTCTCAGTGTCTCTGAGAATTGCTCTGATTCTCCGTGTGACCTCTTTGTTAAGACTCTCCAGAGAGCCGTCCTCAAAACCAACACACATCTTGACATATCTCCCACATTGATCGCAGAGTCTCCAGGAACCGCATTCAGCGAGCCAGGAGCTTTTCTCCCTACACTGTCCCTTGAGTTGTCCTCAAAACCAATATACATCATGCTATATCTCCCACATGGAAAATGCCAGGAGGGAAAAGTGGGGATTAGCTTAGACTTTCTCGGAACTGCTTCAAATCAACTAGATATCTTTGTGCTGTAAATCTCCCAGTAGCCAAACGCAAAAGCAGCGAACATCTCGCTGTATGTCCCACATTGAAAGTGCCAAGAGAGTAATATAGAGCTTGCTCTCCCTGTCTTTGAGTACTCTTTTCACTGTCCCGGTTACCTCTTTGCTAACATTCTCTTCAGAGCTGCAGTGAAACCAGGAACCATGTGGAGAAGGCACCCACACTGAAAGTGCCTGCAGGCAACATTGGGGCTTCTTCTCAGTGTCTCTGACATAGGGTTTCACTGTCCCGGGAAAGTCTCTGCTAACACCCTGCAGAGCGCTGTGCCCAATATACAGAAACGTCTTGCGGTATATCCTACAGGGAAAGTGCCAGGAGGGAATTGTCGATCTTGTTCTCAGTGTCTCTGAGAATTGCTCTGATTCTCCGTGTGACCTCTTTGCTAAGACTCTCCAGAGAGCCGTCCTCAAAACCAACACACATCTTGACATATCTCCCACATTGATCGCAGAGTCTCCAGGAACCGCATTCAGCGAGCCAGGAGCTTTTCTCCCTACACTGTCCCTTGAGTTGTCCTCAAAACCAATATACATCGTGCTATATCTCCCACATGGAAAATGCCAGGAGGGAAAAGTGGGGATTAGTTTAGACTTTCTCGGAACTGCTTCTAATCAACTAGATATCTTTGTGCTGTAAATCTCCCAATAGCCAAACGCAAAAGCAGCAAACATCTCGCTGTATGTCCCACATTGAAAGTGCCAAGAGAGTAATATAGAGCTTGCTCTCCCTGTCTTTGAGTACCGTTTTCACTGTCCCGGTTACCTCTTTGCTAACATTCTCTTCAGAGCTGCAGTGAATCCAGGAACCACGTGGAGAAGGCACCCACACTGAAAGTGCCTGCAGGCAACATTGGGGCTTCTTCTCAGTGTCTCTGACATAGGGTTTCACTGTCCCGGGAAAGTCTCTGCTAACACCCTGCAGAGCGCTGTGCCCAATATACAGAAACGTCTTGCGGTATCTCCTACAGGGAAAGTGCCAGGAGGGAATTGTCGATCTTGTTCTCAGTGTCTCTGAGAATTGCTCTGATTCTCCGTGTGACCTCTTTGCTAAGACTCTCCAGAGAGCCGTCCTCAAAACCAACACACATCTTGACATATCTCCCACATTGATCGCAGTGTCTCCAGGAACGGCATTCAGCGAGCCAGGAACTTTTCTCCCTACACCGTCCCTTGAGTTGTCCTCAAAACCAATATACATCGTGCTATATCTCCCACATGGAAAATGCCAGGAGGGAAAAGTGGGGATTAGCTTAGACTTTCTCGGAACTGCTTCAAATCAACTAGATATCTTTGTGCTGTAAATCTCCCAATAGCCAAACGCAAAAGCAGCAAACATCTCGCTGTATGTCCCACATTGAAAGTGCCAAGAGAGTAATATAGAGCTTGCTCTCCCTGTCTTTGAGTACCGTTTTCACTGTCCCGGTTACCTCTTTGCTAACATTCTCTTCAGAGCTGCAGTGAAACCAGGAACCACGTGGAGAAGGCACCCACACTGAAAGTGCCTGGAGGGAACATTGGGGCTTCTTCTCAGTGTCTCTGACATAGGGTTTCACTGTCCCGGGAAAGTCTCTGCTAACAGCCTGCAGAGCGCTGTGCCCAATATACAGAAACGTCTTGCGGTATCTCCTACAGGGAAAGTGCCAGGAGGGAATTGTCGATCTTGTTCTCAGTGTCTCTGAGAATTGCTCTGATTCTCCATGTGACCTCTTTGCTAAGACTCTCCAGAGAGCCGTCCTCAAAACCAACACACATCTTGACATATCTCCCACATTGATCGCAGTGTCTCCAGGAACCGCATTCAGCGAGCCAGGAGCTTTTCTCCCTACACTGTCCCTTGAGTTGTCCTCAAAACCAATATACATCGTGCTATATCTCCCACATGGAAAATGCCAGGAGGGAAAAGTGGGGATTAGTTTAGACTTTCTCGGAACTGCTTCTAATCAACTAGATATCTTTGTGCTGTAAATCTCCCAATAGCCAAACGCAAAAGCAGCAAACATCTCGCTGTATGTCCCACATTGAAAGTGCCAAGAGAGTAATATAGAGCTTGCTCTCCCTGTCTTTGAGTACCGTTTTCACTGTCCCGGTTACCTCTTTGCTAACATTCTCTTCAGAGCTGCAGTGAAACCAGGAACCACGTGGAGAAGGCACCCACACTGAAAGTGCCTGGAGGGAACATTGGGGCTTCTTCTCAGTGTCTCTGACATAGGGTTTCACTGTCCCGGGAAAGTCTCTGCTAACACCCTGCAGAGCGCTGTGCCCAATATACAGAAACGTCTTGCGGTGTCTCCTACAGGGAAAGTGCCAGGAGGGAATTGTCGATCTTGTTCTCAGTGTCTCTGAGAATTGCTCTGATTCTCCGTGTGACCTCTTTGCTAAGACTCTCCAGAGAGCCGTCCTCAAAACCAACACACATCTTGACATATCTCCCACATTGATCGCAGGGTCTCCAGGAACGGCGTTCAGTGAGCCAGGAGCTTTTCTCCCTACACTGTCCCTTGAGTTGTCCTCAAAACCAATATACATCGTGCTATATCTCCCACATGGAAAATGCCAGGAGGGAAAAGTGGGGATTAGCTTAGACTTTCTCGGAACTGCTTCAAATCAACTAGATATCTTTGTGCTGTAAATCTCCCAGTAGCCAAACGCAAAAGCAGCAAACATCTCGCTGTATGTCCCACATTGAAAGTGCCAAGAGAGTAATATAGAGCTTGCTCTCCCTGTCTTTGAGTACTGTTTTCACTGTCCCGGTTACCTCTTTGCTAACATTCTCTTCAGAGCTGCAGTGAAACCAGGAACCACGTGGAGAAGGCACCCACACTGAAAGTGCCTGCAGGCAACATTGGGCCTTCTTCTCAGTGTCTCTGACATAGGGTTTCACTGTCCCGGGAAAGTCTCTGCTAACAGCCTGCAGAGCGCTGTGCCCAATATACAGAAACGTCTTGCGGTATCTCCTACAGGGAAAGTGCCAGGAGGGAATTGTCGATCTTGTTCTCAGTGTCTCTGAGAATTGCTCTGATTCTCCGTGTGACCTCTTTGCTAAGACTCTCCAGAGAGCCGTCCTCAAAACCAACACACATCTTGACATATCTCCCACATTGATCGCAGTGTCTCCAGGAACCGCATTCAGCGAGCCAGGAGCTTTTCTCCCTACACTGTCCCTTGAGTTGTCCTCAAAACCAATATACATCGTGCTATATCTCCCACATGGAAAATGCCAGGAGGGAAAAGTGGGGATTAGTTTAGACTTTCTCGGAACTGCTTCTAATCAACTAGATATCTTTGTGCTGTAAATCTCCCAATAGCCAAACGCAAAAGCAGCGAACATCTCGCTCTATGTCCCACATTGAAAGTGCCAAGAGAGTAATATAGAGCTTGCTCTCCCTGTCTTTGAGTACCGTTTTCACTGTCCCGGTTACCTCTTTGCTAACATTCTCTTCAGAGCTGCAGTGAATCCAGGAACCACGTGGAGAAGGCACCCACACTGAAAGTGCCTGCAGGCAACATTGGGCCTTCTTCTCAGTGTCTCTGACATAGGGTTTCACTGTCCCGGGAAAGTCTCTGCTAACAGCCTGCAGAGCGCTGTGCCCAATATACAGAAACGTCTTGCGGTATCTCCTACAGGGAAAGTGCCAGGAGGGAATTGTCGATCTTGTTCTCAGTGTCTCTGAGAATTGCTCTGATTCTCCGTGTGACCTCTTTGCTAAGACTCTCCAGAGAGCCGTCCTCAAAACCAACACACATCTTGACATATCTCCCACATTGATCGCAGTGTCTCCAGGAACGGCATTCAGCGAGCCAGGAACTTTTCTCCCTACACCGTCCCTTGAGTTGTCCTCAAAACCAATATACATCGTGCTATATCTCCCACATGGAAAATGCCAGGAGGGAAAAGTGGGGATTAGCTTAGACTTTCTCGGAACTGCTTCAAATCAACTAGATATCTTTGTGCTGTAAATCTCCCAATAGCCAAACGCAAAAGCAGCGAACATCTCGCTGTATGTCCCACATTGAAAGTGCCAAGAGAGTAATATAGAGCTTGCTCTCCCTGTCTTTGAGTACTGTTATCACTGTCCCGCTTACCTCTTTACTAACATTCTCTTCAGAGCTGCAGTGAAACCAGGAACCACGTGGAGAAGGCACCCACACTGAAAGTGCCTGCAGGCAACATTGGGGCTTCTTCTCAGTGTCTCTGACATAGGGTTTCACTGTCCCGGGAAAGTCTCTGCTAACACCCTGCAGAGCGCTGTGCCCAATATACAGAAACGTCTTGCGGTATCTCCTACAGGGAAAGTGCCAGGAGGGAATTGTCGATCTTGTTCTCAGTGTCTCTGAGAATTGCTCTGATTCTCCGTGTGACCTCTTTGCTAAGACTCTCCAGAGAGCCGTCCTCAAAACCAACACACATCTTGACATATCTCCCACATTGATCGCAGTGTCTCCAGGAACGGCATTCAGTGAGCCAGGAGCTTTTCTCCCTACACTGTCCATTGAGTTGTCCTCAAAACCAATATACATCGTGCTATATCTCCCACATGGAAAATGCCAGGAGGGAAAAGTGGGGATTAGCTTAGACTTTCTCGGAACTGCTTCAAATCAACTAGATATCTTTGTGCTGTAAATCTCCCAATAGCCAAACGCAAAAGCAGCAAACATCTCGCTGTATGTCCCACATTGAAAGTGCCAAGAGAGTAATATAGAGCTTGCTCTCCCTGTCTTTGAGTACTGTTTTCACTGTCCCGGTTACCTCTTTGCTAACATTCTCTTCAGAGCTGCAGTGAAACCAGGAACCACGTGGAGAAGGCACCCACACTGAAAATGCCTGGAGGGAACATTGGGCCTTCTTCTCAGTGTCTCTGACATAGGTTTTCACAGTCCCGGGAAAGTCTCTGCTAACACCCTGCAGAGCGCTGTGCCCAATATACAGAAACGTCTTGCGGTATCTCCTACAGGGAAAGTGCCAGGAGGGAATTGTCGATCTTGTTCTCAGTGTCTCTGAGAATTGCTCTGATTCTCCGTGTGACCTCTTTGCTAAGACTCTCCAGAGAGCCGTCCTCAAAACCAACACACATCTTGACATATCTCCCACAATGATCGCAGGGTCTCCAGGAACCGCATTCAGCGAGCCAGGAACTTTTCTCCCTACACTGTCCCTTGAGTTGTCCTCAAAACCAATATACATCGTGCTATATCTCCCACATGGAAAGTGCCAGGAGGGAAAAGTGGGGATTAGCTTAGACTTTCTCGGAACTGCTTCAAATCAACTAGATATCTTTGTGCTGTAAATCTCCCAATAGCCAAACGCAAAAGCAGCAAACATCTCGCTGTATGTCCCACATTGAAAGTGCCAAGAGAGTAATATAGAGCTTGCTCTCCCTGTCTTTGAGTACTGTTTTCACTGTCCCGCTTACCTCTTTGCTAACATTCTCTTCAGAGCTGCAGTGAAACCAGGAACCACGTGGAGAAGGCACCCACACTGAAAATGCCTGCAGGCAACATTGGGGCTTCTTCTCAGTGTCTCTGACATAGGGTTTCACTGTCCCGGGAAAGTCTCTGCTAACACCCTGCAGAGCGCTGTGCCCAATATACAGAAACGTCTTGCGGTATCTCCTACAGGGAAAGTGCCAGGAGGGAATTGTCGATCTTGTTCTCAGTGTCTCTGAGAATTGCTCTGATTCTCCGTGTGACCTCTTTGCTAAGACTCTCCAGAGAGCCGTCCTCAAAACCAACACACATCTTGACATATCTCCCACATTGATCGCAGTGTCTCCAGGAACCGCATTCAGCGAGCCAGGAGCTTTTCTCCCTACACTGTCCCTTGAGTTGTCCTCAAAACCAATATACATCGTGCTATATCTCCCACATGGAAAATGCCAGGAGGGAAAAGTGGGGATTAGTTTAGACTTTCTCGGAACTGCTTCTAATCAACTAGATATCTTTGTGCTGTAAATCTCCCAATAGCCAAACGCAAAAGCAGCAAACATCTCGCTGTATGTCCCACATTGAAAGTGCCAAGAGAGTAATATAGAGCTTGCTCTCCCTGTCTTTGAGTACCGTTTTCACTGTCCCGGTTACCTCTTTGCTAACATTCTCTTCAGAGCTGCAGTGAAACCAGGAACCACGTGGAGAAGGCACCCACACTGAAAGTGCCTGGAGGGAACATTGGGGCTTCTTCTCAGTGTCTCTGACATAGGGTTTCACTGTCCCGGGAAAGTCTCTGCTAACACCCTGCAGAGCGCTGTGCCCAATATACAGAAACGTCTTGCGGTGTCTCCTACAGGGAAAGTGCCAGGAGGGAATTGTCGATCTTGTTCTCAGTGTCTCTGAGAATTGCTCTGATTCTCCGTGTGACCTCTTTGCTAAGACTCTCCAGAGAGCCGTCCTCAAAACCAACACACATCTTGACATATCTCCCACATTGATCGCAGGGTCTCCAGGAACGGCGTTCAGTGAGCCAGGAGCTTTTCTCCCTACACTGTCCCTTGAGTTGTCCTCAAAACCAATATACATCGTGCTATATCTCCCACATGGAAAATGCCAGGAGGGAAAAGTGGGGATTAGCTTAGACTTTCTCGGAACTGCTTCAAATCAACTAGATATCTTTGTGCTGTAAATCTCCCAGTAGCCAAACGCAAAAGCAGCAAACATCTCGCTGTATGTCCCACATTGAAAGTGCCAAGAGAGTAATATAGAGCTTGCTCTCCCTGTCTTTGAGTACTGTTTTCACTGTCCCGGTTACCTCTTTGCTAACATTCTCTTCAGAGCTGCAGTGAAACCAGGAACCACGTGGAGAAGGCACCCACACTGAAAGTGCCTGCAGGCAACATTGGGCCTTCTTCTCAGTGTCTCTGACATAGGGTTTCACTGTCCCGGGAAAGTCTCTGCTAACAGCCTGCAGAGCGCTGTGCCCAATATACAGAAACGTCTTGCGGTATCTCCTACAGGGAAAGTGCCAGGAGGGAATTGTCGATCTTGTTCTCAGTGTCTCTGAGAATTGCTCTGATTCTCCGTGTGACCTCTTTGCTAAGACTCTCCAGAGAGCCGTCCTCAAAACCAACACACATCTTGACATATCTCCCACATTGATCGCAGTGTCTCCAGGAACCGCATTCAGCGAGCCAGGAGCTTTTCTCCCTACACTGTCCCTTGAGTTGTCCTCAAAACCAATATACATCGTGCTATATCTCCCACATGGAAAATGCCAGGAGGGAAAAGTGGGGATTAGTTTAGACTTTCTCGGAACTGCTTCTAATCAACTAGATATCTTTGTGCTGTAAATCTCCCAATAGCCAAACGCAAAAGCAGCGAACATCTCGCTCTATGTCCCACATTGAAAGTGCCAAGAGAGTAATATAGAGCTTGCTCTCCCTGTCTTTGAGTACCGTTTTCACTGTCCCGGTTACCTCTTTGCTAACATTCTCTTCAGAGCTGCAGTGAATCCAGGAACCACGTGGAGAAGGCACCCACACTGAAAGTGCCTGCAGGCAACATTGGGCCTTCTTCTCAGTGTCTCTGACATAGGGTTTCACTGTCCCGGGAAAGTCTCTGCTAACAGCCTGCAGAGCGCTGTGCCCAATATACAGAAACGTCTTGCGGTATCTCCTACAGGGAAAGTGCCAGGAGGGAATTGTCGATCTTGTTCTCAGTGTCTCTGAGAATTGCTCTGATTCTCCGTGTGACCTCTTTGCTAAGACTCTCCAGAGAGCCGTCCTCAAAACCAACACACATCTTGACATATCTCCCACATTGATCGCAGTGTCTCCAGGAACGGCATTCAGCGAGCCAGGAACTTTTCTCCCTACACCGTCCCTTGAGTTGTCCTCAAAACCAATATACATCGTGCTATATCTCCCACATGGAAAATGCCAGGAGGGAAAAGTGGGGATTAGCTTAGACTTTCTCGGAACTGCTTCAAATCAACTAGATATCTTTGTGCTGTAAATCTCCCAATAGCCAAACGCAAAAGCAGCGAACATCTCGCTGTATGTCCCACATTGAAAGTGCCAAGAGAGTAATATAGAGCTTGCTCTCCCTGTCTTTGAGTACTGTTATCACTGTCCCGCTTACCTCTTTACTAACATTCTCTTCAGAGCTGCAGTGAAACCAGGAACCACGTGGAGAAGGCACCCACACTGAAAGTGCCTGCAGGCAACATTGGGGCTTCTTCTCAGTGTCTCTGACATAGGGTTTCACTGTCCCGGGAAAGTCTCTGCTAACACCCTGCAGAGCGCTGTGCCCAATATACAGAAACGTCTTGCGGTATCCTACAGGGAAAGTGCCAGGAGGGAATTGTCGATCTTGTTCTCAGTGTCTCTGAGAATTGCTCTGATTCTCCGTGTGACCTCTTTGCTAAGACTCTCCAGAGAGCCGTCCTCAAAACCAACACACATCTTGACATATCTCCCACATTGATCGCAGTGTCTCCAGGAACGGCATTCAGTGAGCCAGGAGCTTTTCTCCCTACACTGTCCATTGAGTTGTCCTCAAAACCAATATACATCGTGCTATATCTCCCACATGGAAAATGCCAGGAGGGAAAAGTGGGGATTAGCTTAGACTTTCTCGGAACTGCTTCAAATCAACTAGATATCTTTGTGCTGTAAATCTCCCAATAGCCAAACGCAAAAGCAGCAAACATCTCGCTGTATGTCCCACATTGAAAGTGCCAAGAGAGTAATATAGAGCTTGCTCTCCCTGTCTTTGAGTACTGTTTTCACTGTCCCGGTTACCTCTTTGCTAACATTCTCTTCAGAGCTGCAGTGAAACCAGGAACCACGTGGAGAAGGCACCCACACTGAAAATGCCTGGAGGGAACATTGGGCCTTCTTCTCAGTGTCTCTGACATAGGTTTTCACAGTCCCGGGAAAGTCTCTGCTAACACCCTGCAGAGCGCTGTGCCCAATATACAGAAACGTCTTGCGGTATCTCCTACAGGGAAAGTGCCAGGAGGGAATTGTCGATCTTGTGCTCAGTGTCTCTGAGAATTGCTCTGATTCTCCGTGTGACCTCTTTGCTAAGACTCTCCAGAGAGCCGTCCTCAAAACCAACACACATCTTGACATATCTCCCACAATGATCGCAGGGTCTCCAGGAACCGCATTCAGCGAGCCAGGAACTTTTCTCCCTACACTGTCCCTTGAGTTGTCCTCAAAACCAATATACATCGTGCTATATCTCCCACATGGAAAGTGCCAGGAGGGAAAAGTGGGGATTAGCTTAGACTTTCTCGGAACTGCTTCAAATCAACTAGATATCTTTGTGCTGTAAATCTCCCAATAGCCAAACGCAAAAGCAGCAAACATCTCGCTGTATGTCCCACATTGAAAGTGCCAAGAGAGTAATATAGAGCTTGCTCTCCCTGTCTTTGAGTACTGTTTTCACTGTCCCGCTTACCTCTTTGCTAACATTCTCTTCAGAGCTGCAGTGAAACCAGGAACCACGTGGAGAAGGCACCCACACTGAAAATGCCTGCAGGCAACATTGGGGCTTCTTCTCAGTGTCTCTGACATAGGGTTTCACTGTCCCGGGAAAGTCTCTGCTAACACCCTGCAGAGCGCTGTGCCCAATATACAGAAACGTCTTGCGGTATCTCCTACAGGGAAAGTGCCAGGAGGGAATTGTCGATCTTGTTCTCAGTGTCTCTGAGAATTGCTCTGATTCTCCGTGTGACCTCTTTGCTAAGACTCTCCAGAGAGCCGTCCTCAAAACCAACACACATCTTGACATATCTCCCACATTGATCGCAGTGTCTCCAGGAACGGCATTCAGTGAGCCAGGAGCTTTTCTCCCTACACTGTCCATTGAGTTGTCCTCAAAACCAATATACATCGTGCTATATCTCCCACATGGAAAATGCCAGGAGGGAAAAGTGGGGATTAGCTTAGACTTTCTCGGAACTGCTTCAAATCAACTAGATATCTTTGTGCTGTAAATCTCCCAATAGCCAAACGCAAAAGCAGCAAACATCTCGCTGTATGTCCCACATTGAAAGTGCCAAGAGAGTAATATAGAGCTTGCTCTCCCTGTCTTTGAGTACTGTTTTCACTGTCCCGCTTACCTCTTTGCTAACATTCTCTTCAGAGCTGCAGTGAAACCAGGAACCACGTGGAGAAGGCACCCACACTGAAAATGCCTGGAGGGAACATTGGGCCTTCTTCTCAGTGTCTCTGACATAGGTTTTCACAGTCCCGGGAAAGTCTCTGCTAACAGCCTGCAGAGCGCTGTGCCCAATATACAGAAACGTCTTGCGGTATCTCCTACAGGGAAAGTGCCAGGAGGGAATTGTCGATCTTGTGCTCAGTGTCTCTGAGAATTGCTCTGATTCTCCGTGTGACCTCTTTGCTAAGACTCTCCAGAGAGCCGTCCTCAAAACCAACACACATCTTGACATATCTCCCACAATGATCGCAGGGTCTCCAGGAACCGCATTCAGCGAGCCAGGAACTTTTCTCCCTACACTGTCCCTTGAGTTGTCCTCAAAACCAATATACATCGTGCTATATCTCCCACATGGAAAGTGCCAGGAGGGAAAAGTGGGGATTAGCTTAGACTTTCTCGGAACTGCTTCAAATCAACTAGATATCTTTGTGCTGTAAATCTCCCAATAGCCAAACGCAAAAGCAGCAAACATCTCGCTGTATGTCCCACATTGAAAGTGCCAAGAGAGTAATATAGAGCTTGCTCTCCCTGTCTTTGAGTACTGTTTTCACTGTCCCGCTTACCTCTTTGCTAACATTCTCTTCAGAGCTGCAGTGAAACCAGGAACCACGTGGAGAAGGCACCCACACTGAAAGTGCCTGCAGGCAACATTGGGGCTTCTTCTCAGTGTCTCTGACATAGGGTTTCACTGTCCCGGGAAAGTCTCTGCTAACACCCTGCAGAGCGCTGTGCCCAATATACAGAAACGTCTTGCGGTATCTCCTACAGGGAAAGTGCCAGGAGGGAATTGTCGATCTTGTTCTCAGTGTCTCTGAGAATTGCTCTGATTCTCCGTGTGACCTCTTTGCTAAGACTCTCCAGAGAGCCGTCCTCAAAACCAACACACATCTTGACATATCTCCCACATTGATCGCAGGGTCTCCAGGAACCGCATTCAGCGAGCCAGGAATTTTTCTCCCTACACTGTCCCTTGAGTTGTCCTCAAAACCAATATACATCGTGCTATATCTCCCACATGGAAAATGCCAGGAGGGAAAAGTGGGGATTAGCTTAGACTTTCTCGGAACTGCTTCAAATCAACTAGATATCTTTGTGCTGTAAATCTCCCAATAGCCAAACGCAAAAGCAGCAAACATCTCGCTGTATGTCCCACATTGAAAGTGCCAAGAGAGTAATATAGAGCTTGCTCTCCCTGTCTTTGAGTACTGTTTTCACTGTCCCGGTTACCTCTTTGCTAACATTCTCTTCAGAGCTGCAGTGAAACCAGGAACCACGTGGAGAAGGCACCCACACTGAAAGTGCCTGCAGGCAACATTGGGGCTTCTTCTCAGTGTCTCTGACATAGGGTTTCACTGTCCCGGGAAAGTCTCTGCTAACACCCTGCAGAGCGCTGTGCCCAATAGACAGAAACGTCTTGCGGTATCTCCTACAGGGAAAGTGCCAGGAGGGAATTGTCGATCTTGTTCTCAGTGTCTCTGAGAATTGCTCTGATTCTCCGTGTGACCTCTTTGCTAAGACTCTCCAGAGAGCCGTCCTCAAAACCAACACACATCTTGACATATCTCCCACATTGATCGCAGTGTCTCCAGGAACCGCATTCAGCGAGCCAGGAACTTTTCTCCCTACACTGTCCCTTGAGTTGTCCTCAAAACCAATATACATCGTGCGATATCTCCCACATGGAAAATGCCAGGAGGGAAAAGTGGGGATTAGTTTAGACTTTCTCGGAACTGCTTCTAATCAACTAGATATCTTTGTGCTGTAAATCTCCCAATAGCCAAATGCAAAAGCAGCAAACATCTCGCTGTATGTCCCACATTGAAAGTGCCAAGAGAGTAATATAGAGCTTGCTCTCCCTGTCTTTGAGTACTGTTTTCACTGTCCCGGTTACCTCTTTGCTAACATTCTCTTCAGAGCTGCAGTGAAACCAGGAACCACGTGGAGAAGGCACCCACACTGAAAATGCCTGGAGGGAACATTGGGCCTTCTTCTCAGTGTCTCTGACATAGGGTTTCACTGTCCCGGGAAAGTCTCTGCTAACAGCCTGCAGAGCGCTGTGCCCAATAGACAGAAACGTCTTGCTGTATCTCCTACAGGGAAAGTGCCAGGAGGGAATTGTCGATCTTGTTCTCAGTGTCTCTGAGAATTGCTCTGATTCTCCGTGTGACCTCTTTGCTAAGACTCTCCAGAGAGCCGTCCTCAAAACCAACACACATCTTGACATATCTCCCACATTGATCGCAGTGTCTCCAGGAACCGCATTCAGCGAGCCAGGAACTTTTCTCCCTACACTGTCCATAGAGTTGTCCTCAAAACCAATATACATCGTGCTATATCTCCCACATGGAAAATGCCAGGAGGGAAAAGTGGGGATTAGCTTAAACTTTCTCGGAACTGCTTCAAATCAACTAGATATCTTTGTGCTGTAAATCTCCCAATAGCCAAACGCAAAAGCAGCAAACATCTCACTGTATGTCCCACATTGAAAGTGCCAAGAGAGTAATATAGAGCTTGCTCTCCCTGTCTTTGAGTACTGTTTTCACTGTCCCGGTTACCTCTTTGCTAACATTCTCTTCAGAGCTGCAGTGAAACCAGGAACCACGTGGAGAAGGCACCCACACTGAAAGTGCCTGCAGGCAACATTGGGCCTTCTTCTCAGTGTCTCTGACATAGGGTTTCACTGTCCCGGGAAAGTCTCTGCTAACAGCCTGCAGAGCGCTGTGCCCAATAGACAGAAACGTCTTGCTGTATCTCCTACAGGGAAAGTGCCAGGAGGGAATTGTCGATCTTGTTCTCAGTGTCTCTGAGAATTGCTCTGATTCTCCGTGTGACCTCTTTGCTAAGACTCTCCAGAGAGCCGTCCTCAAAACCAACACACATCTTGACATATCTCCCACATTGATCGCAGTGTCTCCAGGAACCGCATTCAGCGAGCCAGGAACTTTTCTCCCTACACTGTCCCTTGAGTTGTCCTCAAAACCAATATACATCGTGCTATATCTCCCACATGGAAAATGCCAGGAGGGAAAAGTGGGGATTAGCTTAAACTTTCTCGGAACTGCTTCAAATCAACTAGATATCTTTGTGCTGTAAATCTCCCAATAGCCAAATGCAAAAGCAGCAAACATCTCGCTGTATGTCCCACATTGAAAGTGCCAAGAGAGTAATATAGAGCTTGCTCTCCCTGTCTTTGAGTACTGTTTTCACTGTCCCGGTTACCTCTTTGCTAACATTCTCTTCAGAGCTGCAGTGAAACCAGGAACCACGTGGAGAAGGCACCCACACTGAAAATGCCTGGAGGGAACATTGGGGCTTCTTCTCAGTGTCTCTGACATAGGGTTTCACTGTCCCGGGAAAGTCTCTGCTAACACCCTGCAGAGCGCTGTGCCCAATAGACAGAAACGTCTTGCTGTATCTCCTACAGGGAAAGTGCCAGGAGGGAATTGTCGATCTTGTTCTCAGTGTCTCTGAGAATTGCTCTGATTCTCCGTGTGACCTCTTTGCTAAGACTCTCCAGAGAGCCGTCCTCAAAACCAACACACATCTTGACATATCTCCCACATTGATCGCAGTGTCTCCAGGAACGGCATTCAGCGAGCCAGGAGCTTTTCTCCCTACACTGTCCCTTGAGTTGTCCTCAAAACCAATATACATCGTGCTATATCTCCCACATGGAAAGTGCCAGGAGGGAAAAGTGGGGATTAGCTTAGACTTTCTCGGAACTGCTTCAAATCAACTAGATATCTTTGTGCTGTAAATCTCCCAGTAGCCAAACGCAAAATCAGCAAACATCTCGCTGTATGTCCCACATTGAAAGTGCCAAGAGAGTAATATAGAGCTTGCTCTCCCTGTCTTTGAGTACTGTTTTCACTGTCCCGGTTACCTCTTTGCTAACATTCTCTTCAGAGCTGCAGTGAAACCAGGAACCACGTGGAGAAGGCACCCACACTGAAAGTGCCTGCAGGCAACATTGGGGCTTCTTCTCAGTGTCTCTGACATAGGGTTTCACTGTCCCGGGAAAGTCTCTGCTAACACCCTGCAGAGCGCTGTGCCCAATATACAGAAACGTCTTGCGGTATCTCCTACAGGGAAAGTGCCAGGAGGGAATTGTCGACCTTGTTCTCAGTGTCTCTGAGAATTGCTCTGATTCTCCGTGTGACCTCTTTGCTAAGACTCTCCAGAGAGCCGTCCTCAAAACCAACACACATCTTGACATATCTCCCACATTGATCGCAGGGTCTCCAGGAACGGCGTTCAGTGAGCCAGGAGCTTTTCTCCCTACACTGCCCATTGAGTTGTCCTCAAAACCAATATACATCGTGCTATATCTCCCACATGGAAAGTGCCAGGAGGGAAAAGTGAGGATTAGCTTAGACTTTCTCGGAACTGCTTCAAATCAACTAGATATCTTTGTGCTGTAAATCTCCCAATAGCCAAACGCAAAAGCAGCAAACATCTCGCTGTATGTCCCACATTGAAAGTGCCAAGAGAGTAATATAGAGCTTGCTCTCCCTGTCTTTGAGTACTGTTTTCACTGTCCCGCTTACCTCTTTGCTAACATTCTCTTCAGAGCTGCAGTGAAACCAGGAACCACGTGGAGAAGGCACCCACACTGAAAGTGCCTGCAGGCAACATTGGGGCTTCTTCTCAGTGTCTCTGACATAGGGTTTCACTGTCCCGGGAAAGTCTCTGCTAACACCCTGCAGAGCGCTGTGCCCAATATACAGAAACGTCTTGCGGTATCTCCTACAGGGAAAGTGCCAGGAGGGAATTGTCGATCTTGTTCTCAGTGTCTCTGAGAATTGCTCTGATTCTCCGTGTGACCTCTTTGCTAAGACTCTCCAGAGAGCCGTCCTCAAAACCAACACACATCTTGACATATCTCCCACATTGATCGCAGGGTCTCCAGGCACGGCATTCAGCGAGCCAGGAACTTTTCTCCCTACACTGTCCCTTGAGTTGTCCTCAAAACCAATATACATCGTGCTATATCTCCCACATGGAAAGTGCCAGGAGGGAAAAGTGGGGATTAGCTTAGACTTTCTCGGAACTGCTTCAAATCAACTAGATATCTTTGTGCTGTAAATCTCCCAATAGCCAAACGCAAAAGCAGCAAACATCTCGCTGTATGTCCCACATTGAAAGTGCCAAGAGAGTAATATAGAGCTTGCTCTCCTTGTCTTTGAGTACTGTTTTCACTGTCCCGGTTACCTCTTTGCTAACATTCTCTTCAGAGCTGCAGTGAAACCAGGAACCACGTGGAGAAGGCACCCACACTGAAAGTGCCTGCAGGCAACATTGGGGCTTCTTCTCAGTGTCTCTGACATAGGGTTTCACTGTCCCGGGAAAGTCTCTGCTAACACCCTGCAGAGCGCTGTGCCCAATATACAGAAACGTCTTGCGGTATCTCCTACAGGGAAAGTGCCAGGAGGGAATTGTCGATCTTGTTCTCAGTGTCTCTGAGAATTGCTCTGATTCTCCGTGTGACCTCTTTGCTAAGACTCTCCAGAGAGCCGTCCTCAAAACCAACACACATCTTGACATATCTCCCACATTGATCGCAGGGTCTCCAGGAACCGCATTCAGTGAGCCAGGAATTTTTCTCCCTACACTGTCCCTTGAGTTGTCCTCAAAACCAATATACATCGTGCTATATCTCCCACATGGAAAATGCCAGGAGGGAAAAGTGGGGATTAGCTTAGACTTTCTCGGAACTGCTTCAAATCAACTAGATATCTTTGTGCTGTAAATCTCCCAATAGCCAAACGCAAAAGCAGCGAACATCTCGCTGTATGTCCCACATTGAAAGTGCCAAGAGAGTAATATAGAGCTTGCTCTCCCTGTCTTTGAGTACTGTTTTCACTGTCCCGGTTACCTCTTTGCTAACATTCTCTTCAGAGCTGCAGTGAAACCAGGAACCACGTGGAGAAGGCACCCACACTGAAAATGCCTGGAGGGAACATTGGGCCTTCTTCTCAGTGTCTCTGACATAGGGTTTCACTGTCCCGGGAAAGTCTCTGCTAACACCCTGCAGAGCGCTGTGCCCAATAGACAGAAACGTCTTGCTGTATCTCCTACAGGGAAAGTGCCAGGAGGGAATTGTCGATCTTGTTCTCAGTGTCTCTGAGAATTGCTCTGATTCTCCGTGTGACCTCTTTGCTAAGACTCTCCAGAGAGCCGTCCTCAAAACCAACACACATCTTGACATATCTCCCACATTGATCGCAGTGTCTCCAGGAACCGCATTCAGCGAGCCAGGAACTTTTCTCCCTACACTGTCCATTGAGTTGTCCTCAAAACCAATATACATCGTGCTATATCTCCCACATGGAAAATGCCAGGAGGGAAAAGTGGGGATTAGTTTAGACTTTCTCGGAACTGCTTCTAATCAACTAGATATCTTTGTGCTGTAAATCTCCCAATAGCCAAACGCAAAAGCAGCAAACATCTCGCTGTATGTCCCACATTGAAAGTGCCAAGAGAGTAATATAGAGCTTGCTCTCCCTGTCTTTGAGTACTGTTTTCACTGTCCCGCTTACCTCTTTGCTAACATTCTCTTCAGAGCTGCAGTGAAACCAGGAACCACGTGGAGAAGGCACCCACACTGAAAGTGCCTGGAGGGAACATTGGGGCTTCTTCTCAGTGTCTCTGACATAGGGTTTCACTGTCCCGGGAAAGTCTCTGCTAACACCCTGCAGAGCGCTGTGCCCAATATACAGAAACGTCTTGCGGTATCTCCTACAGGGAAAGTGCCAGGAGGGAATTGTCGATCTTGTTCTCAGTGTCTCTGAGAATTGCTCTGATTCTCCGTGTGACCTCTTTGCTAAGACTCTCCAGAGAGCCGTCCTCAAAACCAACACACATCTTGACATATCTCCCACATTGATCGCAGTGTCTCCAGGAACGGCATTCAGCGAGCCAGGAGCTTTTCTCCCTACACTGTCCCTTGAGTTGTCCTCAAAACCAATATACATCGTGCTATATCTCCCACATGGAAAATGCCAGGAGGGAAAAGTGGGGATTAGTTTAGACTTTCTCGGAACTGCTTCTAATCAACTAGATATCTTTGTGCTGTAAATCTCCCAATAGCCAAACGCAAAATCAGCAAACATCTCGCTGTATGTCCCACATTGAAAGTGCCAAGAGAGTAATATAGAGCTTGCTCTCCCTGTCTTTGAGTACTGTTTTCACTGTCCCGGTTACCTCTTTGCTAACATTCTCTTCAGAGCTGCAGTGAAACCAGGAACCATGTGGAGAAGGCACCCACACTGAAAATGCCTGGAGGGAACATTGGACCTTCTTCTCAGTGTCTCTGACATAGGGTTTCACTGTCCCGGGAAAGTCTCTGCTAACAGCCTGCAGAGCGCTGTGCCCAATATACAGAAACGTCTTGCGGTATCTCCTACAGGGAAAGTGCCAGGAGGGAATTGTCGATCTTGTTCTCAGTGTCTCTGAGAATTGCTCTGATTCTCCGTGTGACCTCTTTGCTAAGACTCTCCAGAGAGCCGTCCTCAAAACCAACACACATCTTGACATATCTCCCACATTGATCGCAGGGTCTCCAGGAACCGCATTCAGCGAGCCAGGAATTTTTCTCCCTACACTGTCCCTTGAGTTGTCCTCAAAACCAATATACATCGTGCTATATCTCCCACATGGAAAATGCCAGGAGGGAAAAGTGGGGATTAGCTTAGACTTTCTCGGAACTGCTTCAAATCAACTAGATATCTTTGTGCTGTAAATCTCCCAATAGCCAAACGCAAAAGCAGCGAACATCTCGCTGTATGTCCCACATTGAAAGTGCCAAGAGAGTAATATAGAGCTTGCTCTCCCTGTCTTTGAGTACTGTTTTCACTGTCCCGGTTACCTCTTTGCTAACATTCTCTTCAGAGCTGCAGTGAAACCAGGAACCACGTGGAGAAGGCACCCACACTGAAAGTGCCTGCAGGCAACATTGGGGCTTCTTCTCAGTGTCTCTGACATAGGGTTTCACTGTCCCGGGAAAGTCTCTGCTAACAGCCTGCAGAGCGCTGTGCCCAATAGACAGAAACGTCTTGCGGTATCTCCTACAGGGAAAGTGCCAGGAGGGAATTGTCGATCTTGTTCTCAGTGTCTCTGAGAATTGCTCTGATTCTCCGTGTGACCTCTTTGCTAAGACTCTCCAGAGAGCCGTCCTCAAAACCAACACACATCTTGACATATCTCCCACATTGATCGCAGTGTCTCCAGGAACCGCATTCAGCGAGCCAGGAACTTTTCTCCCTACACTGTCCATTGAGTTGTCCTCAAAACCAATATACATCGTGCTATATCTCCCACATGGAAAATGCCAGGAGGGAAAATTGGGGATTAGCTTAGACTTTCTCGGAGCTGCTTCAAATCAACTAGATATCTTTGTGCTGTAAATCTCCCAATAGCCAAACGCAAAAGCAGCAAACATCTCGCTGTATGTCCCACATTGAAAGTGCCAAGAGAGTAATATAGAGCTTGCTCTCCCTGTCTTTGAGTACTGTTTTCACTGTCCCGCTTACCTCTTTGCTAACATTCTCTTCAGAGCTGCAGTGAAACCAGGAACCACGTGGAGAAGGCACCCACACTGAAAATGCCTGGAGGGAACATTGGGGCTTCTTCTCAGTGTCTCTGACATAGGGTTTCACTGTCCCGGGAAAGTCTCTGCTAACACCCTGCAGAGCGCTGTGCCCAATAGACAGAAACGTCTTGCTGTATCTCCTACAGGGAAAGTGCCAGGAGGGAATTGTCGATCTTGTTCTCAGTGTCTCTGAGAATTGCTCTGATTCTCCGTGTGACCTCTTTGCTAAGACTCTCCAGAGAGCCGTCCTCAAAACCAACACACATCTTGACATATCTCCCACATTGATCGCAGGGTCTCCAGGAACGGCATTCAGCGAGCCAGGAGCTTTTCTCCCTACACTGTCCCTTGAGTTGTCCTCAAAACCAATATACATCGTGCTATATCTCCCACATGGAAAGTGCCAGGAGGGAAAAGTGGGGATTAGCTTAGACTTTCTCGGAACTGCTTCAAATCAACTAGATATCTTTGTGCTGTAAATCTCCCAGTAGCCAAACGCAAAATCAGCAAACATCTCGCTGTATGTCCCACATTGAAAGTGCCAAGAGAGTAATATAGAGCTTGCTCTCCCTGTCTTTGAGTACTGTTTTCACTGTCCCGGTTACCTCTTTGCTAACATTCTCTTCAGAGCTGCAGTGAAACCAGGAACCACGTGGAGAAGGCACCCACACTGAAAGTGCCTGCAGGCAACATTGGGGCTTCTTCTCAGTGTCTCTGACATAGGGTTTCACTGTCCCGGGAAAGTCTCTGCTAACAGCCTGCAGAGCGCTGTGCCCAATATACAGAAACGTCTTGCGGTATCTCCTACAGGGAAAGTGCCAGGAGGGAATTGTCGATCTTGTTCTCAGTGTCTCTGAGAATTGCTCTGATTCTCCGTGTGACCTCTTTGCTAAGACTCTCCAGAGAGCCGTCCTCAAAACCAACACACATCTTGACATATCTCCCACATTGATCGCAGTGTCTCCAGGAACCGCATTCAGCGAGCCAGGAACTTTTCTCCCTACACTGTCCATTGAGTTGTCCTCAAAACCAATATACATCGTGCTATATCTCCCACATGGAAAATGCCAGGAGGGAAAAGTGGGGATTAGCTTAGACTTTCTCGGAGCTGCTTCAAATCAACTAGATATCTTTGTGCTGTAAATCTCCCAATAGCCAAACGCAAAAGCAGCAAACATCTCGCTGTATGTCCCACATTGAAAGTGCCAAGAGAGTAATATAGAGCTTGCTCTCCCTGTCTTTGAGTACTGTTTTCACTGTCCCGCTTACCTCTTTGCTAACATTCTCTTCAGAGCTGCAGTGAAACCAGGAACCACGTGGAGAAGGCACCCACACTGAAAATGCCTGGAGGGAACATTGGGGCTTCTTCTCAGTGTCTCTGACATAGGGTTTCACTGTCCCGGGAAAGTCTCTGCTAACACCCTGCAGAGCGCTGTGCCCAATAGACAGAAACGTCTTGCTGTATCTCCTACAGGGAAAGTGCCAGGAGGGAATTGTCGATCTTGTTCTCAGTGTCTCTGAGAATTGCTCTGATTCTCCGTGTGACCTCTTTGCTAAGACTCTCCAGAGAGCCGTCCTCAAAACCAACACACATCTTGACATATCTCCCACATTGATCGCAGGGTCTCCAGGAACGGCATTCAGCGAGCCAGGAGCTTTTCTCCCTACACTGTCCCTTGAGTTGTCCTCAAAACCAATATACATCGTGCTATATCTCCCACATGGAAAGTGCCAGGAGGGAAAAGTGGGGATTAGCTTAGACTTTCTCGGAACTGCTTCAAATCAACTAGATATCTTTGTGCTGTAAATCTCCCAGTAGCCAAACGCAAAATCAGCAAACATCTCGCTGTATGTCCCACATTGAAAGTGCCAAGAGAGTAATATAGAGCTTGCTCTCCCTGTCTTTGAGTACTGTTTTCACTGTCCCGGTTACCTCTTTGCTAACATTCTCTTCAGAGCTGCAGTGAAACCAGGAACCACGTGGAGAAGGCACCCACACTGAAAGTGCCTGCAGGCAACATTGGGGCTTCTTCTCAGTGTCTCTGACATAGGGTTTCACTGTCCCGGGAAAGTCTCTGCTAACAGCCTGCAGAGCGCTGTGCCCAATATACAGAAACGTCTTGCGGTATCTCCTACAGGGAAAGTGCCAGGAGGGAATTGTCGATCTTGTTCTCAGTGTCTCTGAGAATTGCTCTGATTCTCCGTGTGACCTCTTTGCTAAGACTCTCCAGAGAGCCGTCCTCAAAACCAACACACATCTTGACATATCTCCCACATTGATCGCAGTGTCTCCAGGAACCGCATTCAGCGAGCCAGGAACTTTTCTCCCTACACTGTCCATTGAGTTGTCCTCAAAACCAATATACATCGTGCTATATCTCCCACATGGAAAATGCCAGGAGGGAAAATTGGGGATTAGCTTAGACTTTCTCGGAGCTGCTTCAAATCAACTAGATATCTTTGTGCTGTAAATCTCCCAATAGCCAAACGCAAAAGCAGCAAACATCTCGCTGTATGTCCCACATTGAAAGTGCCAAGAGAGTAATATAGAGCTTGCTCTCCCTGTCTTTGAGTACTGTTTTCACTGTCCCGCTTACCTCTTTGCTAACATTCTCTTCAGAGCTGCAGTGAAACCAGGAACCACGTGGAGAAGGCACCCACACTGAAAGTGCCTGCAGGCAACATTGGGGCTTCTTCTCAGTGTCTCTGACATAGGGTTTCACTGTCCCGGGAAAGTCTCTGCTAACACCCTGCAGAGCGCTGTGCCCAATATACAGAAACGTCTTGCGGTATCTCCTACAGGGAAAGTGCCAGGAGGGAATTGTCGATCTTGTTCTCAGTGTCTCTGAGAATTGCTCTGATTCTCCGTGTGACCTCTTTGCTAAGACTCTCCAGAGAGCCGTCCTCAAAACCAACACACATCTTGACATATCTCCCACATTGATCGCAGGGTCTCCAGGAACCGCATTCAGCGAGCCAGGAGCTTTTCTCCCTACACTGTCCCTTGAGTTGTCCTCAAAACCAATATACATCGTGCTATATCTCCCACATGGAAAATGCCAGGAGGGAAAAGTGGGGATTAGTTTAGACTTTCTCGGAACTGCTTCTAATCAACTAGATATCTTTGTGCTGTAAATCTCCCAGTAGCCAAACGCAAAATCAGCAAACATCTCGCTGTATGTCCCACATTGAAAGTGCCAAGAGAGTAATATAGAGCTTGCTCTCCCTGTCTTTGAGTACTGTTTTCACTGTCCCGCTTACCTCTTTGCTAACATTCTCTTCAGAGCTGCAGTGAAACCAGGAACCACGTGGAGAAGGCACCCACACTGAAAATGCCTGGAGGGAACATTGGGGCTTCTTCTCAGTGTCTCTGACATAGGGTTTCACTGTCCCGGGAAAGTCTCTGCTAACACCCTGCAGAGCGCTGTGCCCAATAGACAGAAACGTCTTGCTGTATCTCCTACAGGGAAAGTGCCAGGAGGGAATTGTCGATCTTGTTCTCAGTGTCTCTGAGAATTGCTCTGATTCTCCGTGTGACCTCTTTGCTAAGACTCTCCAGAGAGCCGTCCTCAAAACCAACACACATCTTGACATATCTCCCACATTGATCGCAGTGTCTCCAGGAACCGCATTCAGCGAGCCAGGAACTTTTCTCCCTACACTGTCCATAGAGTTGTCCTCAAAACTAATATACATCGTGCTATATCTCCCACATGGAAAATGCCAGGAGGGAAAAGTGGGGATTAGCGTAAACTTTCTCGGAACTGCTTCAAATCAACTAGATATCTTTGTGCTGTAAATCTCCCAATAGCCAAACGCAAAAGCAGCAAACATCTCGCTGTATGTCCCACATTGAAAGTGCCAAGAGAGTAATATAGAGCTTGCTCTCCCTGTCTTTGAGTACTGTTTTCACTGTCCCGGTTACCTCTTTGCTAACATTCTCTTCAGAGCTGCAGTGAATCCAGGAACCACGTGGAGAAGGCACCCACACTGAAAGTGCCTGCAGGCAACATTGGGGCTTCTTCTCAGTGTCTCTGACATAGGGTTTCACTGTCCCGGGAAAGTCTCTGCTAACACCCTGCAGAGCGCTGTGCCCAATATACAGAAACGTCTTGCGGTATCTCCTACAGGGAAAGTGCCAGGAGGGAATTGTCGATCTTGTTCTCAGTGTCTCTGAGAATTGCTCTGATTCTCCGTGTGACCTCTTTGCTAAGACTCTCCAGAGAGCCGTCCTCAAAACCAACACACATCTTGACATATCTCCCACATTGATCGCAGGGTCTCCAGGAACGGCATTCAGCGAGCCAGGAGCTTTTCTCCCTACACTGTCCATTGAGTTGTCCTCAAAACCAATATACATCGTGCTATATCTCCCACATGGAAAGTGCCAGGAGGGAAAAGTGGGGATTAGCTTAGACTTTCTCGGAACTGCTTCAAATCAACTAGATATCTTTGTGCTGTAAATCTCCCAGTAGCCAAACGCAAAATCAGCAAACATCTCGCTGTATGTCCCACATTGAAAGTGCCAAGAGAGTAATATAGAGCTTGCTCTCCCTGTCTTTGAGTACTGTTTTCACTGTCCCGGTTACCTCTTTGCTAACATTCTCTTCAGAGCTGCAGTGAAACCAGGAACCACGTGGAGAAGGCACCCACACTGAAAGTGCCTGCAGGCAACATTGGGGCTTCTTCTCAGTGTCTCTGACATAGGGTTTCACTGTCCCGGGAAAGTCTCTGCTAACAGCCTGCAGAGCGCTGTGCCCAATATACAGAAACGTCTTGCGGTATCTCCTACAGGGAAAGTGCCAGGAGGGAATTGTCGATCTTGTTCTCAGTGTCTCTGAGAATTGCTCTGATTCTCCATGTGACCTCTTTGCTAAGACTCTCCAGAGAGCCGTCCTCAAAACCAACACACATCTTGACATATCTCCCACATTGATCGCAGTGTCTCCAGGAACCGCATTCAGCGAGTCAGGAGCTTTTCTCCCTACACTGTCCATTGAGTTGTCCTCAAAACCAATATACATCGTGCTATATCTCCCACATGGAAAATGCCAGGAGGGAAAAGTGGGGATTAGCTTAGACTTTCTCGGAGCTGCTTCAAATCAACTAGATATCTTTGTGCTGTAAATCTCCCAATAGCCAAACGCAAAAGCAGCAAACATCTCGCTGTATGTCCCACATTGAAAGTGCCAAGAGAGTAATATAGAGCTTGCTCTCCCTGTCTTTGAGTACTGTTTTCACTGTCCCGCTTACCTCTTTGCTAACATTCTCTTCAGAGCTGCAGTGAAACCAGGAACCACGTGGAGAAGGCACCCACACTGAAAGTGCCTGCAGGCAACATTGGGGCTTCTTCTCAGTGTCTCTGACATAGGGTTTCACTGTCCCGGGAAAGTCTCTGCTAACACCCTGCAGAGCGCTGTGCCCAATATACAGAAACGTCTTGCGGTATCTCCTACAGGGAAAGTGCCAGGAGGGAATTGTTGATCTTGTTCTCAGTGTCTCTGAGAATTGCTCTGATTCTCCGTGTGACCTCTTTGCTAAGACTCTCCAGAGAGCCGTCCTCAAAACCAACACACATCTTGACATATCTCCCACATTGATCGCAGTGTCTCCAGGAACGGCATTCAGCGAGCCAGGAACTTTTCTCCCTACACTGTCCCTTGAGTTGTCCTCAAAACCAATATACATCGTGCTATATCTCCCACATGGAAAATGCCAGGAGGGAAAAGTGGGGATTAGTTTAGACTTTCTCGGAACTGCTTCTAATCAACTAGATATCTTTGTGCTGTAAATCTCCCAATAGCCAAACGCAAAAGCAGCAAACATCTCGCTGTATGTCCCACATTGAAAGTGCCAAGAGAGTAATATAGAGCTTGCTCTCCCTGTCTTTGAGTACTGTTTTCACTGTCCCGCTTACCTCTTTGCTAACATTCTCTTCAGAGCTGCAGTGAAACCAGGAACCACGTGGAGAAGGCACCCACACTGAAAGTGCCTGCAGGCAACATTGGGGCTTCTTCTCAGTGTCTCTGACATAGGGTTTCACTGTCCCGGGAAAGTCTCTGCTAACACCCTGCAGAGCACTGTGCCCAATATACAGAAACGTCTTGCGGTATCTCCTACAGGGAAAGTGCCAGGAGGGAATTGTCGATCTTGTTCTCAGTGTCTCTGAGAATTGCTCTGATTCTCCGTGTGACCTCTTTGCTAAGACTCTCCAGAGAGCCGTCCTCAAAACCAACACACATCTTGACATATCTCCCACATTGATCGCAGTGTCTCCAGGAACCGCATTCAGCGAGCCAGGAGCTTTTCTCCCTACACTGTCCCTTGAGTTGTCCTCAAAACCAATATACATCGTGCTATATCTCCCACATGGAAAATGCCAGGAGGGAAAAGTGGGGATTAGTTTAGACTTTCTCGGAACTGCTTCTAATCAACTAGATATCTTTGTGCTGTAAATCTCCCAGTAGCCAAACGCAAAATCAGCAAACATCTCGCTGTATGTCCCACATTGAAAGTGCCAAGAGAGTAATATAGAGCTTGCTCTCCCTGTCTTTGAGTACTGTTTTCACTGTCCCGGTTACCTCTTTGCTAACATTCTCTTCAGAGCTGCAGTGAAACCAGGAACCACGTGGAGAAGGCACCCACACTGAAAGTGCCTGCAGGCAACATTGGGGCTTCTTCTCAGTGTCTCTGACATAGGGTTTCACTGTCCCGGGAAAGTCTCTGCTAACACCCTGCAGAGCACTGTGCCCAATATACAGAAACGTCTTGCGGTATCTCCTACAGGGAAAGTGCCAGGAGGGAATTGTCGATCTTGTTCTCAGTGTCTCTGAGAATTGCTCTGATTCTCCGTGTGACCTCTTTGCTAAGACTCTCCAGAGAGCCGTCCTCAAAACCAACACACATCTTGACATATCTCCCACATTGATCGCAGTGTCTCCAGGAACGGCATTCAGCGAGCCAGGAGCTTTTCTCCCTACACTGTCCCTTGAGTTGTCCTCAAAACCAATATACATCGTGCTATATCTCCCACATGGAAAATGCCAGGAGGGAAAAGTGGGGATTAGTTTAGACTTTCTCGGAACTGCTTCTAATCAACTAGATATCTTTGTGCTGTAAATCTCCCAGTAGCCAAACGCAAAATCAGCAAACATCTCGCTGTATGTCCCACATTGAAAGTGCCAAGAGAGTAATATAGAGCTTGCTCTCCCTGTCTTTGAGTACTGTTTTCACTGTCCCGGTTACCTCTTTGCTAACATTCTCTTCAGAGCTGCAGTGAAACCAGGAACCACGTGGAGAAGGCACCCACACTGAAAGTGCCTGCAGGCAACATTGGGGCTTCTTCTCAGTGTCTCTGACATAGGGTTTCACTGTCCCGGGAAAGTCTCTGCTAACACCCTGCAGAGCGCTGTGCCCAATATACAGAAACGTCTTGCGGTATCTCCTACAGGGAAAGTGCCAGGAGGGAATTGTCGATCTTGTTCTCAGTGTCTCTGAGAATTGCTCTGATTCTCCGTGTGACGTCTTTGCTAAGACTCTCCAGAGAGCCGTCCTCAAAACCAACACACATCTTGACATATCTCCCACATTGATCGCAGTGTCTCCAGGAACGGCATTCAGCGAGCCAGGAGCTTTTCTCCCTACACTGTCCCTTGAGTTGTCCTCAAAACCAATATACATCGTGCTATATCTCCCACATGGAAAATGCCAGGAGGGAAAAGTGGGGATTAGTTTAGACTTTCTCGGAACTGCTTCTAATCAACTAGATATCTTTGTGCTGTAAATCTCCCAATAGCCAAACGCAAAATCAGCAAACATCTCGCTGTATGTCCCACATTGAAAATGCCAAGAGAGTAATATAGAGCTTGCTCTCCCTGTCTTTGAGTACTGTTTTCACTGTCCCGCTTACCTCTTTGCTAACATTCTCTTCAGAGCTGCAGTGAAACCAGGAACCACGTGGAGAAGGCACCCACACTGAAAGTGCCTGCAGGCAACATTGGGGCTTCTTCTCAGTGTCTCTGACATAGGGTTTCACTGTCCCGGGAAAGTCTCTGCTAACACCCTGCAGAGCGCTGTGCCCAATATACAGAAACGTCTTGCAGTATCTCCTACAGGGAAAGTGCCAGGAGGGAATTGTTGATCTTGTTCTCAGTGTCTCTGAGAATTGCTCTGATTCTCCGTGTGACCTCTTTGCTAAGACTCTCCAGAGAGCCGTCCTCAAAACCAACACACATCTTGACATATCTCCCACATTGATCGCAGTGTCTCCAGGAACGGCATTCAGCGAGCCAGGAGCTTTTCTCCCTACACTGTCCCTTGAGTTGTCCTCAAAACCAATATACATCGTGCTATATCTCCCACATGGAAAATGCCAGGAGGGAAAAGTGGGGATTAGTTTAGACTTTCTCGGAACTGCTTCTAATCAACTAGATATCTTTGTGCTGTAAATCTCCCAAAAGCCAAATGCAAAAGCAGCAAACATCTCGCTGTATGTCCCACATTGAAAGTGCCAAGAGAGTAATATAGAGCTTGCTCTCCCTGTCTTTGAGTACTGTTTTCACTGTCCCGGTTACCTCTTTGCTAACATTCTCTTCAGAGCTGCAGTGAAACCAGGAACCACGTGGAGAAGGCACCCACACTGAAAGTGCCTGCAGGCAACATTGGGGCTTCTTCTCAGTGTCTCTGACATAGGGTTTCACTGTCCCGGGAAAGTCTCTGCTAACACCCTGCAGAGCGCTGTGCCCAATAGACAGAAACGTCTTGCTGTATCTCCTACAGGGAAAGTGCCAGGAGGGAATTGTCGATCTTGTTCTCAGTGTCTCTGAGAATTGCTCTGATTCTCCGTGTGACCTCTTTGCTAAGACTCTCCAGAGAGCCGTCCTCAAAACCAACACACATCTTGACATATCTCCCACATTGATCGCAGTGTCTCCAGGAACCGCATTCAGCGAGCCAGGAGCTTTTCTCCCTACACTGTCCATAGAGTTGTCCTCAAAACTAATATACATCGTGCTATATCTCCCACAT